>NC_068942.1:48782791-49097791 GCF_026419915.1 Harpia harpyja | reverse complement strand
TTCCTGTGGCCCAGAACAAGCGCATTTTACAGGTTTTCTCCTTGTTATTTTCAAAGAACATTACATTACATATTCCACACTCCCCCTTTCACTTTATCCTCGCTATGCTTCACTGTGCCCATGGTAATTCCCACAAAAAAGTGATCATCTAGCAACGATTAGAATGGGATTTTTGTGAAGCCGAATTTGGGGGTTTCAGCTAAACTGGAAGCAGCATTGACTCTCAAGAGAAACTGAGACAGTTTCTAGCTCTGGATTTACAGAGAAAATAAGAACTGAGCAAACTAAAAACGTACTAACCCTGATTTTAGCCTTCAGCTCATGACAGTATAGGCATATATTCCCATCACAAAGAATCTGCATTGGGGAAATCCGAGAGGAAAATGTGCACCCTCTTGGTTGCAAACAATAGCTTTACTTATTTCCACTGGCAATTTCCACCACAACAGCTACACCAGATTAAAGCAACACACAATTTTGATGTAACCCAGTATGGTAACATCCAGAATTTTCAGACCCCTTTGTGTGTTCCTGTGTGAAATTACCAAAATGTGTGGTTGTGAAAATTTAATTCATTGGCACATCAGCACTAACTCCGATTGTCCATTGGAAAGGGGATGGTGAGCTTCACACCTTCTCATGTCATATCGTGTTGCAGAGGTAGGCCAGTGGTGTGGAGAAGATTGAGAGGAGTCTAGTTTATACAGCAAGTATGGAGCTTGAAAGTGCTGGAAAGGGTGGGAGAGAAAGTATGGGAAGGTCAAAGGCAGAGACTAATGGAAAAATGAAAGTCCTCTTAACCCTCCCCCTTTCCCACCTGGAAAAGCCACACCTGCTTTTCCAGCTGTACAAAATTTATGCCAGTAAATACAAAGTGTAGGCACAGGCGTGCTCTAATGAACTAAATGGAAGGTTTGCTACTCATTTTGTTCTGGCAGCAATGGCCTTAGAAGATGCCAGATGCATCTTTAAGATTCCATCTTTTCAGTATTAAATGCTAGAGACAGGTAAGCTGAGCTCAGCATTTCAGCAGCATTAGATCTCTCTGGGGAAAATAATACCATTCTGAAAAACACGAAGCTTTCATCCTCATTTTTGCCAGACTAAATGAGTAAGCAAATAAATAAATGAATAAATATTTTTTTAAAGCAAGCAGCTAATATTTCTGCACCTTTAAAGTACATGTTTTTCACTAAGTTTTTCCAACCCATATCTTATCATGGTTTCTCCAAGTGTTCAAACACATTTTGTCCTCAAATACCTGTAAAACCTCACCAAAAAAACTGGTAAAGGAGTCTAAGAGATGTCTGAGGTCTGGATCGCATTGCTTTGCAGAAAACCTGCTCTACCCAGTCAAAGTGAATAGCTTCTGAACCATGTCAAAATGTGATTTTGCATGTCCTGAATAATACAAAAACTAGTCCCAAAATCTAATGACTAAAATGTCAGGCATCTGATGAGTCTCTGAGATCTTAGACACATTAGAGAGATCTGGAAACCAAAAGGCTGAATATATAACATTCAGAAACTGTAAATTGCTGGCCTTAATGTGAATGAATTACCAGTGTCCTGATTTTTTATCTTTCTTCCTTATTATGCCTTTATCATTAGTTTGTAATTAGCAATTCAGTTGTTTGGAATTTATACACTGTAATTCTCGATACCCTTTCCCACAGTGATTATACATAAAGGATGAAAGCTGTATCTGGAACAAGAGGTGCCGGCTCCGTGGCCTTCCCCCTCCTTGGAGAGCAAGGTTTGGCCACACTGGGGGGAAGGGGAAAAGACGATTGATGGGACCACTGGCTAGACGCTTCCGTAATTCTGTCCCACAAAACCAGGAGTGGGCAAAGAGCTAATCCATCTCCATTTTTATGCTGCCTGGGTTTTCTTATCATATCAGTCACGATGTTAATGTGCTGAAGCTGGGCGGCTGGCAAGCTAAAAAAGCATAGGGGCAGCTTGTCAGCACAAGCACTTTCTGTGCACACCTCTACATGGCTATAGACCCCAGCTGGCTTTGCGATCTAAATCCCTTGCCTTTTCAAGGAGGAAAAAAAGAAAGGGGAATCAGCAGAAAAAAGAAAAGTGACTTCTCCCCAAATGGAAACTTTCTTAGGTGTTTCAGCAGCTAGAGCTTGCCTTTTTCTGTGAATGATCTCAGCATTACCAATGTTGTCCATGCCGATGCAGTGTTAAGTCTGCATTTTTTTATCCCATTAACAAATAATGCCTCTATAGAACTCTGAAGATTTAAAAAAAACAAAAAAAGAATTTGTTTTATCCGTATATTGTCTATCATTGACAAATAGCAGCATGAACATTTGACTTCAATAAAATACACCTAGTGAAACTTCGCAATATGGCCATTTGTCCAAAATAAATAATAATCTTAAATTTAGTGTACTTTTCTATTGGCTTGTTGGGAGCAGATTAGTATTGTAAGACATGTATATGTGCATGATCTTTCAGAAGTATAACATTTTAGGATATATTATTTTTATACCTCTATATCACATTATAGCATATTTATACTATAATGGGAATATTTTTTTCATAGTATATGTTTTTTAAAAATCCCAGCCCCATATAAATATTATATAATTTTAAAAAAATCATGTCCTTTTATACGTGATACTTTCTCTGTCAAGGTAGAAGTTCTTATTTTTTCAGTTACTTATTAATTTGCTATTAATATTAAGTCTAATTACAGCAACTGGAAAATAATACTACAAAATCAGCTGCAAAGGCTGAGAAACCTAGTTCAGGATTATTTTCTCTCACTGGGAAGTACTTCAACGTATAAGCTGTTGCTTTTCACATTAGGAAATAAATAAATAAGGAAATAAAGCAGATTTTTATGATAGATAATTAGGGGGCAATTTTCTAAAGCATGAATGGGAGGCACTCATAGGAATCCCATTAACGAATAATCGAGACTGCGGGTATGCATCCATTCACACTGCTTTTGAAAATATACCCCAGGATGAATAATTTTCATATGTACAGTAAGTTCACAGCTGATGCTTTATTGTCCACTGAGCCATCATTGTCCTCAGCTGGGAAATCAGCTATGCACATGTTTTTCCATCGAGAAGTAACATAATGTTTTTATTTACTAATATGCAATGCCAGGAAACTTTGAAAGGAATTTTAATGATATTTGCAAATTACTTGAGTCTAAAACTCACCTAGCAGCAAGGAATACAGAGAAGGTAATAGAGAAACTGCTGTTCATGTCATTTTCATAGCTCCTTACATATTCATGTTCCAAAAGGATTTCTTTCACAGAAGCTCGTGCTCATCTAACCAGACACTTTGTAAGTAAAAATGCATGAAATTTAAACCAGCTTTTCATATGGACATTTTTTTTATGGCTGAGTGTTTTAGCAATCCAGCAATGGTAGACACCTATAAATGTATAATGTGATGGATTAGATTGTAATGCAGTCTGGATGCATATGGAGGTGGTGTTTGCCCTTCAGTGCAAATCCATTTTAATGTCAAAAGGAATACGTTGGAATTAATAGTACATTGTCCAGGCAATAAGTAAAACATCACAGTAGTTTTTCCTTTGAAAAAGAATCCAATCTGGCTCCCAATTGTAACAATTATGACAACTGATAAACCTAATTCTAATGAGGAAACAGTAAGAAAATCAAAATATCAGTGCCTTGGTTAGGTTTGGATTCCTGGTTTAAACCTGATTTTAAAATAATAATTTTAAAGAATTTGTTAAAGAAGATTTGCTCTCTTCATGGTTTGTCAAAGCACATTGTAAAACCAGCAAAAAACTTACACCTTACACGGATATGCATAAATTTGGGGCATATCAACCTGGGGAACTTGGGAAAGTTAAACCAAAATAGCTGAAAGGTGTGAATGTAAAGCATGTTATGTAAAGTACTTTACAGTTCTGTGTGAATGCACTCACTGAAAACCAAAATGCTTCTGTAGCTTTTCTGCAATAAGACCACTTTGTTTCTCTACAAGGCTCAAAGGCACTTCAAACTGAGGTCTACATTCACATGTTTGGGCAACTTGGTTAAGCTTTTCTGAGAATCTTCTGCTAAGTGTATCCCTAGTTTAAATACTACATTAGAAATCATTATTTAAGAGAAAAAAACCACAATTGGTTTCAATTCTGGGCAACCTATAGATACTTTATCACTATTCATGTTTAAAATGAGGAACATACTTAAGTATCGTGCTAGATTTCAACGAGCCTAAGAAAAGCTTAGTGGAACCCTCAAGGTAAAAAGGAATAGGTAGGTAAATACAAGACGATACACTGGAACAGTGCTTCAAATAAACATAATGTATTAAGGTTGCAACATCTTCATGGATCTTTAGGCAAGCCACTGATGCTTAAATGGCACCCATTGAGCATATTAGACCCCAAAGCACCTACCTGTCCATTTGACTCAAAGGAGGATTTCCACAACATTCTGTTCTGTAGGAACTGAGGTAAAATGCCCTTTCCTTTTTCCGGATATCAGTTGTCAACATGATTGTACTTACACTGCTTGATTTAAAATAAAATCAATATTTTGTTGTAATATTGCTTAACTAAGGGGATATGTTTTTCATTTTTGTGAATAAATCCTCCTCTCCTGATAGTATGAAGGATCTCTTCAGCAGCCCTCGGTGCTAAAATAGCAAATATACACAAATGACTCTTCTTACCTTTTTTTCCCAAGACCATTCACATATTTATGAGGATTTCCAGTGATTTACATCACTGGGAAAATACTCTGGGAAATAATTTGTCTGCCAGGATATGCTGGGGAAAAGAATGCACATGAGCTCCACAGTGATGTGCAAGAGTGATGTCCCCTTATGATGTCTCCACTGAAAAACAGTGCACAAGGAAGTGTCATAAATGACTCAATAGCACTGGTCCCAAACATTCTGCAAATAAAAGTTCCTGCTCTTTCTCAAATTCCCCCAAATTGATAAGAAGAAAGACATTTTAAAACATAAAAAGCCTCTTAGTTTTCAGCATTCTGGTTTTAGTTTCAAATTTTTTTATGTGATAGTAAAAATCTTGCTTCAAAAACAAGAAGAGAATTAATAATTTAATTTTACAAATGGCTTCTTACATTTAAATTCCTTGTGGCTACAAGTCTCAGAACAATAAACTTTAAAAAAAAGTCCTCAGCAGATATTTGGATTAGAGAAAAAGCTGTAACTGCACATCCAGCTCCCTTAAACTTGAAAAATTACTTTTCTCCTAAATTAATTTACAATAATCTTATATTAACTCTCCAGTATTATGTCCGAAATTTTCAAATGAAAACAAGTTACCCATATTTCTGCTACATGCAGTTTCTGTCAGCATATTAATTGGCCATTGTTTTTATTTGAATCAAGTTTGTCCCAAAATCTCATACCATCATATTTTGATATTCATGTAACATCTGAAAAGTCACAAAATTTCATTTTTTCAAAAAGGTTCTTCTGGGATATGGAGAGAGTTATCCATTACCGTAAAGTCACAGAAGGGCAAGAATGGTAATGTAATGGTAAGAACACAATCTGTGCATTCAGGTTGCGTAGAATGAATGGCAATGAATAGTTTAAATCCTTTTTTACTAACTTTTCAAACTTAAAAAACCCGATCTCTCTCCAGGACTTCATTAGTTATTAAAAATCTTTTTTTTTTTCCCCAACACAACCCCCTTCGAAATACAAGTTATATTCAAGCTGCCTGTCAAGTATGACTTACTGTGAGTGCCAACAAGATATTTTCCTCCCTTTTCTAATTGGGTAACACAGCTAATTACTGTTGTCTGTGGAATCATGTTTGATTGGCAGCTTGAATGTAAACGGAAACCATAATTTCAGATGATATTGTATAAACATTTGGAGTAGGGATGTGCAAGCAGTGAAACTTCAACCAAAGGAAATTTATATGCTAGATAATAAAAGTTACCTGTGTTTCATGGCTATCTAATCTCTGATAACAATTCTTTAAAAATATATGGGTTTCTGCCAAATGCCCACAATACTTTCCAAGAATGCTTTTGGCAAACTATTCATCAGAAAAATCAGAAATGTATTGGAAATTACACAGAAAACATGAAAACCAAATGTCAAAGTAAAGTAGTCTTTGGATACACTTTAAAGCCCTTCTAGATTAAGTCTATAAAAAGTTAAGAAAACAGAGATGTATTCCATAGTATAAAAACATAAGAATGAGAAGATGTTGAAACTAAGTTTGAAAATGTCTCTTAAAATACTGTATACAAATTAATTTCAGAAGTACTAGGATTATTTATATATCTATATTATATATAGATATAATATATATCTATCTATATTATTGTCCTGGTTTCAGCTGGGATAGAGTTAACTGTCTTCCTAGTAGCTGGTACAGTGCTATGTTTTGAGTTCAGTATGCGAAGAATGTTGATAACGCTGATGTTTTCAGTTGTTGCTCAGTAGTGTTTAGGCTAAAGTCAAGGATTTTTCAGCTTCTCATGCCCAGCCAGTGAGAAAGCTGGAGGGGCACAAGAAGTTGGCACAGGACACAGCCAGGGCACCTGACCCAAACTGGCCAACGGTGTATTCCATACCATGTGGCATCACATCTAGTATAGGAACTGGGGGGAGTGGGGGCAGGGGGAATCGCCGCTCAGGGTCTAGCTGGGTGTCGATCGGCGGGTGGTAAGCAATTGCACTGCGCGTCATTTGTACATTCCAATCATTTTATTATTGCTGTTGTCATTTTATTAGTGTTATCATTATCATTATTAGTTTCTTCTTTTCTGTTCTATTAAACCGTTCTTATCTCAACCCACGGGTTTTGCTTCTTTTCCCGATTTTCTCCCCCATCCCACTGGGTGGGGGGGAGTGAGTGAGAGGCTGTGTGGTGTTTAGTTGCTGGCTGGGGTTAAACCACAACAATTATTTATAGAAGGGACCTACATTATGTCATGAACATTATCAATATGTCAGATTTCATAGCTGTACTGCAGAATTGTCTCTCCAAGTTTGCTTCGTCTCTCTATCCTTTCTGATCTTAAAAAAAGAAATAAAAAAATTGAGTGTGTTACTTAAACACCCAGGTCAAAAGACAAGATACTTGGGACTGGAGAGGGAGGAGGAGATTGAGTCCTGATTTCTTTTTCCCTCCAAAATTTTATCCAGGACATGAAAAACAGAACAATGCAAAAGCCAATAGAAGGGATGAATATCTGCCTGACACATTTATTTAGCAAACTGATGTCCTTACTTCCTTCACTTTTTCTTTATCTAGTGCTTTACCAAGTTAGCTTAACCACTACTCTTCAGATTCCCAGACCTTTATTTGAATGCTCATATTTCATTTAATGAAGACATTTATGGAATGTTCAGAATTACCGTTGACTCATTGCAAGTTCTGATGGACAATTCTAACTGCTTCAACATGTAACCAAGAACCTGTTAAAACACTGAGTTCTTTCTAAGAAGAAATTTGGAAACCCTCCTAATTCTGAAGTTTTTATATGATCTGTTGTTTCTACCAAAAGTACTCAGTAAAATATCTTTTTAAAGTTTACTCTCAGTTTTTTGTGTTCATGAAACTGACCTCTCTAAATTTCATATTTGAAGAAAAGAAGGGAAAACCACATATACCATTTAAAAATGTACAAAAAAGAATATTTCTATCTTAAAAAATATTTTAAAAAACAGAAAATAAAATATAAGCACAATCCCCAAAGTCTTGGTTTTGTTGAAGTTCTATATTTCTAATAGAAAAACATCGTTGCAAAATGCTCCGATGAGTCTAACGGACATGGAAGTTGCAGTTTTGAGTTGCAATTGCCAATTGGAGGGCTGAGCAGCGATATTTTTGTTAAAATTTATTGCTTGAAGCTAGTTCTAAAGGTTCTGCCCTATTGTTACAAAGAATTATTTTTCCAGAGACAAGAGATACTGTGCCTTGCACTCTGCTATACATAGGGACAACCGTGTTCTAGAATATCGCGCATTGTCTCTTGAAAGACATCATTTGGGAACAATGGCATCTGGCAGTAAATGATGCAAAACATGACTTTATGTGGCAATTCAGGCATTGAATACTGTTGTATTACTTTGAATGGCAATTGCAGTACTGAGTGTTTTCCATTCGTGAAATTTTTGAGAAGCTGAGATACTGCAGAATATTGCATGATTTATCCCTTGTGCCTTCTTTCCTTTGAGCCTGGCTGAATAGTTCTGCTATCTGAACTGGAGTCCTTGATTTATTCACGAAGTAGGGAGCTCTCACATTGAATTATTCTCTCTGGCCTGTAATGTTTGCTTGAGATTTGGCATAATTTGTACCACAAAAAACACACAACTGTGGCTGTCTTATGCGTAAACGATCAGTTGCCTTTGTAACAAATCTTTTTACATATGTAAAATTGCATGAGCATATATAATTTTGATAGCTGTACATTAAAATGAAACATTTTTCACATATGATGTGCAGTTACATAATGTTTATTTCTGCAAACACAAACCTTGGCTTTGCTGTGATTCAATAGAGTCTTATCACACCATCCTTTTTTAAAGTTTGTATCATATACTATAGTTCTTGTCTAATTATTTTGCTACGGACAGGTTTACCTCCTGATTTTGTAAATTTAAGACACAATGTGGCTTTAAGTTTTTTAGCTCAATGCGTATTTTCAATGCACTAGTCTAGATGGCATTGCTGGGAATTGAATTAAAATGTGAATATATGGAAAAAACCAAACTGATTTATTAAAGGCCAACAATTACATTATATAATGACTCAGCCGAGCAACAGAAGTTAATGTGATATATCTGCTAAGAAGTGAATCTGCTTTCATGACTGGAGGCTGATAGCTCAGCAGGAGGAAGCACATGGGAATAGCTCGCTCGCAACAGTCAGCAGCAGCTGGTACATACACTGCATCTAAGGAGACTGCAGAGGGAATTTCTACCACAATGTGCAGAACAGAACCATGACCACCTAATCTGCAAAATACCTCCTAAGCATAGACTCACAGGGAGATCTCAGGCCTACCCTTATTTGCAAGGACTTTTGTCTGTAAAAATCTTAAGCATATCACAGGGTTCACAGTCCTGCCCTGCTCTGAAAAAGGGCCAAATCCCTCTTCCATTCCCAAATAAGATGTTTGTCCGATTGCCAGCAGCATGTCTGGTCAGAGATTTGGATACTGCTGTATGCCAACTAGTTGTTTAAAAAATGCAGCACCAAAAAGGAAATTAAATTCCAGCTTTTCACACTACTATAGTCACTGACATTTAGGACAACAGCTACAGGCCATTTTCTGCCATCTTTGCAAAAAAGCCTTTTACTGCTCTTATTAAGCATTAGAAAGAATTAAAAAATGCAAGATAAATATTTTAATGTACTGATATTTGAAAAAAACTTTGCTATATCACTGATAAAATCTTACTTAATACATAATTTGTACTCTAGATATGGTTCATATTAGGATATATCTTGCTCTCTGATCCAATTATAGTTGATGCTCATATCAACAACAGATATATCCTCAATACAGATGTTCTACTTCCTTCCACAAACCCTTTCTTATCCATACAGCATCTCAGAACTCCTTGTTACACACAAAGAGTAATACAGATTCTACTGGAGCTGACTTTCTTTGTGATATAGCAAAGGCCATTTGGAGGGGCTAAGTGACATCATATTACTCAGTGTAATAAATATCAACTGCAAGGTGAGCTGACTAGTGCTGACACTACAATAAATAAAAGGCAGAAAATTTAGTGAACCTCGCAGTGTATGAAAGGGGAAATCTTTAGAATGCAAAGTTAGACCTTGTTACCTGGCAAGAAGACTCAGGGCTGATGAATGTATGTAAGTTTTACAGCTATGGGAGTAGGCCAGTTAGTTGTATGCTTACAAATTTATTAGCCGATAAACATTGATCTTCAACAATCCTGTCTATTAGAAGTAGAAGTGGAGAAATGAAATATCATATTGCTGAAACCTGTCATGTTTAAAATCTTCTACAGAACAGAAACAAAAAGTTTAGTTAGTCTCAAACACTTTAACGTACGTTCTTTTACATCCACTACTACTTCTTACTTTATCAAAGGAATTGGATTTTCTTGGTAGAGGATTTAAGCCGTGATAAAAGCAAAGAACACATTTGGAAACCATTTTCGATTTATCACCTAGCAAGCCTCCTAGATGAGACATCCTCTGAACTAATCGCTGTATACAAGATACCAGCACTATGATTCCTGCCTCCCTCCATTACAAAAAAAGGATAATAACTTATTTAAAGATTTTATGCTTTGGAAATATCAAGACTTTAATTAGAAACCATCAAGTCAACCAATGCAAGCATCTAGTTTATATGCACATTCTCTATTTGCAAACTCATAAGTATCTGCTAATTAAAAGAAAAACAAAACTAGTATTTCAAGACTCTCTTTTTTCTGCACATAATAGTAAATCAAACATGACTCCTGAACAGTGGAACAACCCTTAGACAAATAGTTAAATGAAGGTCATATAATATTCAAGGAATCAACAAGACACTCAAGCAAATCATTTACTCTCAAACACAAGGTAAGCTTTGAGTGGCTGGCTGGCTGGCCTAGCCATTTGAGCTGTTTCTTCAGTAAGCATATTTGCAAATAGCAATCTGAAATACAATTAATTTCATTGTATTTCCACACAACTCACTTTTTCATTTGATCATTCTATTAGGAAACTTACTTACTGGAAAAGTCACAGAAGTTAACTTAAAGAGAGAAAAAGTACATGTTTACGGTCTGTTATTATCTAAATAGGACTTGTTTTGGAGCATTGTTTCATCTTGCAGACAGAAGCATAATGTCCAATGATTGAAGGTGGAAGTCAGTAAAGTGCAAACTGGAAATAAAAGGCAATTTTTGATGGCAAGGGCAATTAACTATTGCAACAGTTTTCCAAGGATACAATAGCTTTTTTTCATCACGTGGAATCTTTAAATCAAAATGGGTGAGTTTCCAAAAGATAATCTGTTATGTCTCTGTGGGTTATTGTTTGCTACAGGAAAGCTGGATGAAATCTCTCATCTTTTTTGTGCAAGAAGTCAGACAACATGATTATAATGGCACCTTCAAAATGCATTAGTGTGTTCAGTTAGCCTTCTAAAACTTGAGCAAATATTAACAGGGCTTTTTTTTTTTTTTAATTTTATTTCTGTTTTGTAGTGTATTCTGGTCTAAAAATGAATGTCATGCTTGTGACATTGATAGAAGCAGCATTCAAACACCATCATTTTCTTTGCTGTAATCACTCAGACACCAAAGAGGCAGAGGCTTCCACCTTCTGCCTTGTTGTTGTATCACCCACAGGTAATCTGTAAATAACAGTGACTGGCTGCGCTAAAGTTTGTCCTTGTAACAAAAAGGAGACAGCTGAGGAAAGGAGGCGGTGGCGGCGGAGGGGGAGAATTCTGCACACTCAGTGGCAGGTTGGGGATCTGCCTGTGTCAAACTATCATTTCCATTTCATCTTGTGATTGTTACCTTCATTGTGAATTAGAGCATTCATTCTGTAGCAGCATCTTGACACCTAGTGAGGGAATCATAACAGTCTATGACAGAGCAATCAACAGCTGAACTGAATCAGTACTGAGTGGCTCTTCCTTCCTAGATCAATGATATTCAGATTGGTAGAGCCATTAACTATGAATAACTATGGAGGCAGTGGGGGGGACAACAGACAGCAAGGGCTTAGAGCTGAAACCTGGACCTTTTCCTGCCCACTTCCAACTCTTTGCACATAATCCAGATGGGAAGAAAGCACATATTAAAAAAAAAAATTCTTCCCTGAGAAAGGCAGGCCAGCTAACACCAGAGGCAATAAGACCAGGCAAGGCACCACAGGGGATTTGCTTGATCTAACTCAGATGTAGATCAATCTTAGGACTCCCAGGTGCAGCAATATCTAGTCCTATAGACCACCAATCAAGAAAATAGCGTTCTTCATACAACCAATGTTACTGCAAATATCCCCATTAAAGAAGATAAGAAGAGGTGTTGAGGAAATGTTTCTTTTTCTGCTGATTGTCTCATTAATTTTGCTGCTTCAAAGACAGCAATAAGGTTTTTTTCCCCCTTATAATTGTCACAAGGAAACAACTCACTTAGCTATGTTCATCAGAACATATTACAGCTCAGTGCTGCGGGGAAGGGAAGTTTCAAAACTAAAAATGGCCAACCACTGTGTAACATTCTGTCTTCTGCCTGGTGGTGTAACTGGAAAACCCCATCCTAATTATGACTGGAGCTTTATATAGTCAAATATACATTTGCTCAAAGTAGCTCACTTGTGCATTTCTGTACTACCCATTCTTTCTAAAAATACACTATTACATATGTAAGATAGTTATTCTAAAGAAACAAGTGGTATATTGTATAATCAAAGCTAATTTTATTTTGAGCCAAGTCACCTATGCCATTTGTTTATTAACTTTGTCAATTACATTTATTAATTGGGAATTTAGCGTGTGATGTACAGCAAAATGGTTGAAATGATCATTTTTGAATACTGAATACATAACTCATAAACAGATGGTGACTGTTGAAAACCATATACAAATAAAATGTAAAATAACTTATCAATTAGAAAACATTCCCATATAATTTCCTTTGCCAATATGCCAGCAAAGTTGCCATCTATAGGCGTATTTAAAATGAATTTTCTAGTAAATGCGATTTATAATTGTACAGTACTAAGAATTATGGCTGACTATTTTCAGCTGAAGAAACTTCAGTAAAGGCATCAAAGTCCATGAAAATCTCTTCATCTTAGATGTATTAGTAAAAATCATTATTAAGGGTCTGTGCAGGTAGATGATGTGAAAAAATAAAGACCTAATTGCATAGGTTGTGAAGCAGCATCTCTAAAACAGGATAGACCACAATATAGCAGGAGTACAAGCAAATACAAAATTAGGCCACTTACATTTAGAAAATATATTTTATTTTTCACAAGGAAAATACATGACAAGAGTACTGGTATGATTGGAATAAAACACCCTCCATTGTTACACTAAGTCACATTGTCTCTCAATAATGTTATGAAATCACTGGTTTTCAACTTCTTTCTCCATCTGCACTAAATCTCTCCCTGATGCACCAGTGAAATCAGCAGTTTTGCCAGGTATATGTAGAGCTCATTGCCTTTGAAAACTGTGGTTTGACATTTTAAAACCTCGTTTACAAACTGTTATGTCTTTCTCAAGTTTCTTAGCAATATTTCCACTGAGACCTGAATATACACAAGGGGGTTTTTTCTGGGTAAAGAACCAGAAGAAAAGGAAACTCTCCTTCCTGGGTCAACAGACCCTACTGAGGAATCCATCCATTTGACCGACTTGATCAATTAGCCATTTCCTTTTTAAAAAATGACAAATTCTTTAATTCAGCAAGTCCACTGGACAAGTATACCCAAGAATATCAATATACAAAAATATATGAGAAGCCAGAAGACCATTTTAGAATCAGTCAGTGCCTGCCTGCATTTTTTCTACTATTAAAAGTGAGAAGATGACAGTGGAAAGTGGCTGGTGGCTGGTACTTTGTTCTGAAAATTAATCATTATCTTCAATTTATCACTTCACAAACCCCCTTTAGTATAAACAGATGGACTAAATTATTTCTGAACAGTTCCTTAATTATCGGACATCTGATCAGTTCAGTATAGTGAGGGGCATGACTTGCATTTTTGGGTATCAGGTCTACAGTTCAGCCCCACATATCACAAAATATTTATTTCTGCCGTTATGCCTTCTCTTTAACATATACCTATGTAAGCATACTGGTGGCATGGAACTCTGATGTATCTGATGTGGAAAAAAAATCTCTCACTGTTAATACTGTAGTACTGATCAGAGGCCATACCCTGACTGGGTCAACCTTTTGCGGTGTGCTGTAGGTTTGTACAGAAAAAGGCCATCATTGCCCTCATGGATTTACAAGCTCCTCTCGCTGGAACCCAGGGTGTTTGTCTGGTGAGAACAGTATCATCTCCCACTCAGATCTCTGAAAGAACTCTACATGAAATTACAAGTCTGATACTTTTAGAAGAAAACTAACAACTATTTGATAGGAAATGGGGAAAGGAAGACTTTATGAAAGATTTTGAAGGAAAAGCTAAAAATTTAGAAATAAAGTGTAAGTAGGTTAAAACACAATGTGGTTTACCAAAGCTATATTCTGAGAGGATAACCTAAAAAAGTATCTTACTTGATAGACAAAAGAAATGCAGTAGACCTCATCTTTATCAAAACATATCAGATAATCCTACATTGCAAGTTAACTGTCAAATTGAAGAAGATACAAAGATTATCAAGGAAATGGAAAGCTTGTCTTATGAGAGCAGTCTTCTGAGCATGGCCTTTGAGGCTGAGGGGAAAGATGATTGCTGTCTACAAACATATCAGGGTGTACATGCCAATGAGGGAAAAGAACCATTTAAAGATACAATGCATTTAAAGAACAAGCACTGATGCCAAAATCCATTTATAGTGGAAAATAAGGTTTCCAGCTGTCAGGACAGTGAAATTCTGGGACCATCTTCCAATGGGAGAACATGGGAGAGTAACTTACTGCATTTCTGAAGGGAGCTAGATAATGCAGTCCCTGCAGGAGCAAAGGGCTCCACTCAGTGACTTAGGAGGTTTCTAGTTTTACTCTCTGAACAAAAAGAGAAGGAGGAAGAAATCCTGCCAAATTTGGGAGCCATGCTTTTAAATGTCTCTTAAATATTTTTTAATTATTCCTGGAATTATTCCTTCACACACACATACTTCAGCAACTTTTCTAGATACTTCTAATTAGAAGTCAGGGCTCTTCTTTATATCCATTATCTGTCCAAAAAACATCCAGTGTAAGTATCTGAAATAATATTTACCTTTAACTGACATCCCTCCCCTAGTACCAACACTTGTATGAATAGGAAAACAGAACTTCAGTTGCTGGAAGTTGTGGTGAATGCAGGACTTTGCTGCCATGATAGTTTCTGGTCACTGAGGCTGTCCTGCCTTATCCTTGGTGGTGAAAAATCTCATTTCGTGGACTTTTTTTGGATTCCAGAAATGAGCTGTGAGCTAATCCCCACCCCGTGGACTTCGTAACACATTAAGTATGACCTATTCATGTTGCTTGGCCTTTAGCTTTAGCTGACTTGCTTCTTACTCTATAAAGGCACAAAATTTTGAACAAAGTTAACCAGTAGGTCATTGCTAAAAGTGCCATTGTTTTGTGTTAGAGCATGAGTAAAATTCACATGTTATGGACAGTATGTTTCCTCAGCTGCTGAATGCAATCACTGAGGGAGCTGTGGAGGCTGCCAGTACCAGCAGCTGATGTCATATGCGGGTAGTAAGAGATACTCCTCAATGTGGCATCCCTTTCCTGCTGGAATTTGCAATGGATGGGTACGATAGTTAAACAATCTCAACAGAATTTCAGCTGGAAGGACTTTTTGTGGTTTTACAGTTGTGACATTATGATATATGAAAGATATGCAGTGTGGGCCTCATTTGACACACTATTAATGTAATTATTAGTTGTACTATACTTTTGCCTTAAGCCTTGCCCCCCACCCCATTACAATAGGCACTGTATAAACAGGTAACTTAATGGACCTCAAACAAAGGGGACTCAGCTGAATAAAGGAAAACAAAACCCACACCAAACCGACAGATTACTTTTAAAATTCCCTCATTGGTTCATCGTTCTTCCTCCTGGTGGTTAGCTTTTCCACAGATCCTTAGAAATTTCATTGCCTTTGCTAGTTTTAAGAACTTGCTCCAGGAGTCTTAATTCTCTAGGGAAATCTTCCATTTGAATGCTCTTCTATAACACTTTGAAAAAGGTTATTTTTAAAAGCAAGTCTTGTAATTTGCAATGCTTTCTTTTTCTCATGGCATCTATTCAGATACTCTTCTCTCTAGTTACCAGTGTCCTCAACAGTCTAGGTTTTCTACTTACCTTCTCTATTTGTTACTTAATAGCCAAGACAAGAGGGGAAATAATTTCTTGGCTATGATGACAATAACAGACATGTAACATCTCAACCATATTGAATTGCATAAGTAGCCAAATAATGCATCCCTATCCAAATAGTCCTAAATATTGCTAAAGATTTTATTTAAACAGATTTAAGCCTATATCTCCTTCTTTAGCAAAGTCTTTCTAAAACCAGCATTCCATCTCCTGGTAATTTTTTGTTTGAAAGAATATATGTCTTTATGCAAATATCTTTCAAAACCTGCTTGACCAAAATGGCTTGCAAGCAGGTTTAGGATTCACTTCACACATTCTGAAGCTATAACATTGTGACATATTAGTTCAGTTGGGTTCTGAATGGTTCACCAGTCTTCATTTTCCAGTGACTCAATGTTTATGGCATGTGCTCAATTGTTTTAAGGCATGACTAAAAAGTGTAAAACTGGTCTATGAAATCACTAGTCCAGAAAAAATTCTCTGCTCTGTTGAATTCAATAAGCAGTATGTATATTCACTTTCTTTGTCTATTACTTTTTTTTTTAACCTTTTGAGTGTTTCAGAATTGTAGGGTTGGAAGTACTTATTCAGAAATACCAATTTTCTGTATGCAAACTTTATAGCACAGAAAATACTTTTTTTAATGTGAAAATGTGGATCTCTACAATAATTACAGCTTTGCAAACCAGACCACAGAATTGTACCTACTTCGTCAAGACCACTGAGAGAGGGAGAAAGAAGGGGAAAACACACCCTATCTCTGTATTCAGCATTCTGCAGTGGGGAAAACAAAAACCAAACAGAGCACTGTAATTTGGAGTTTTGAGGACAAAAGGACAATAAAAGTCTGTTTCCCTAGAATAGCACATGCAAAACCACCTTTTCTTCATAGGCTTCTTCAATCTGTACATCGTGAAAGCACATTGAAATAAATCTTTGAAATAACATTTCCCCTTTGGATGTTAACAGCTTTTTCAAATAATCTGTTTTTCTTAATGATGAGAGAGGTGCAAACTTTAAGAAAACCAGCAGATGTTTATGGCCATTTTAAACTAATTGTATTGACTGTATCTTGTTGAACTGATGAATTGTACCCATTAGAATTCTCTTGTCTAACATTCTGTCTTTGCTGAAATTTTCTGTAGTGGCAGTGATCATTTAGGTAACTTTTAAACTGAGAGCAGGTGAGTTATGTCAGATTCTCTTTTTGACCTCAGGTCTCCATGGCTGTGAGGAAGACATAATAATTAAAAAAAAAAAAAAAAAGAAGAGAAGTTGTATGAATTGTGGGCTTTTTCTAAAAAAGCTGCCTTTCAGTTGTATTAAAAGTGTCAAAATTGACTACATGGAAAAATAAATTTTCTCCTCATGATATGTTAAAAAAAAATTGAAGGCAAATGCATTTTCAGTTTCAGTACAGGTAGAAAGTGTGATGTCTAGTTTTACACAGCTCTGTTAAGCGGGTATGTATGCATCACTTGAAATGGTGTCTAATATTCCACAGATGGCAATTACTTTCAGAAGAATGGCTAGGGACTTAATTAAAAGGCTGAGAGTTAGCAAACTAAAATGCTGGAGAAGCACATGAGAAATCTATACATTATGCAAGGGACTCTATAGAATATTTAGGAAGCTAAAAGTGTCGCTTTAAATTTTCCCTTCATTTCTCCACAAAAGGTTTGCTGTGAAATAAAGGTTAGGTATCCTATGTTTAAAATTATATTTTAGCTAACTGAACCTACTACACAACAAAGCAAAATATATTTGACTGCACAATATTGATTTTACATGAAAGCACATCAGTTAGTGAAATGCAAAAACCAATAAAGCATCACCCCTGGCTGGGATAGATATCTCCAGACACAATTTATTTTTACATTTAAACCAATTATTGGGCTTGTTGCATTTAAAAATGGGCACCATATATCCTTACAAGGACTTTTTTATTCAATCAAATCAATTGCATTGATCTCCATATTCCATATTAAACACCAATCTTAAATTAAAGCTGACACATTTTGAAGGCCACAGTACAAGTTTCTAAGCAGAAATAAATTCTACAAGGCTTTCTTTGTGTGTTTTTTTGCCCAAACATGAATACAAATATTGATTACATTTTAACACACAATTTATAAACTATTTCAATGCTTATTTCTTCCTAAAATTTGTTCAATAATAATACAAACATACAGAAATAGAATGCTCCCTGAATTTCTTTCTATTGCACTGGAATATGATGATGGTTTTGATTCATTAATAGTGGAATGACAGAATAAAAATCGTTCCTTAGGCATAATTGTTGATGAAGAATCTACGACTAAAAGGATCTACAACTAATCTACTACTTGTCGAAATGCAGATATAGGAACAAGGTTTGTTTCCTTTGTGGATGTTATTTAGAAAAGTTAACATCTACCATGAGCCTGACCAAGTTGTTTTAATTCCCAAGGGGTGTCTACAAAGAGAAGCAGCAAGACTGTAAACTCAGAGGGTCCATTCACATGGACAAAGCTATGATGTGTGTATGTGTAGGACTGATGCTAAGTATTCTCTTGGTAAGAGTCTTGGTCCACTGAAGGCAGTGGCAAAGCTCCAATTTTGTACAAAGACGCCAGTCTGTATTTATCCAGCTGCCTTTACCCCTTACTGCATCACCTCTTTATGCCTGGTAGAAAAACCACCGTGCCGCTTGGAAGAGACCTCTCACTTCTCCCTGGCTTATTAGTTTCCCAGCTTTTAAAGCTCTACTGACATTGTTTGTACTTTGCAACTTCTCTCTCCCAATAGTTTTCAATTAGCTTTAGATGCATTATTCAACTCTCTGAAGCTTTCCAGAGTTTACACAGAGTTTGCATAAAAGTAAAATGGAAACATCCAGACTTCAGAAATATTATCAAACATTCAAAATGTTCACCATCCTGTGTTAACTTCTCCATCTCTTCATATTGCTATGTGCATACCTTGCAGTCAAACAAACAGCATAAGAACCAAGGCGGGAATTTATCAAATACTCCAAATAGCTGCACATCACTACAGATTATGACTGCTTGGATTTAGGGAACACTTTTTTGGCTGAGGAAACATTCCAATGGGATAGATTAATCTATGTAAACCACACAGCTCAGCTGAAACTGCTGTTCAGCATTCTAAATTGCCACCTTCGTCTTCTTTCAGCACAAAAATGTGCATTTCTTCCTATAATAAAGATATTTTATAATAGCAATAAGGCAACTCCAGGGTGTGCGGTTATCACGAGATAATCATACCCTGGAGGGATTGCAGATACTTGGCTGTGCCTCATAACACCCCATGTGTGTGTTTATCTCATGATAACCCTACTCTCTTTTGTATCTTATTGCCTAATTATCCTCTGCTAATGCAAAATACTAATTTTTTGTCTGAAACAATATGTGCAAGAATGCATTGCTAACAATCACTGGAGGACATTGACAAACAATGCTGTCACTACTTTGTACTCTCCTCCAGTCAGAAATTTACATAAAGAACTAACTTTGGATATGTTTTTCCTAAACCAGTTCAAATTCTTTTAGGCAACATCAACTGAAATATTGGAAGCAGGCCAAGTAAATATCTATAAAAATTCCATGTATGTTCTTACAGTGATTTATATGGTTTTACTTACATAAAACACCAAACTTCTTTCTTATGTATTTACATTTCTTTGTGTTTCTAATTCTAATATGCAGAATGTAGTTTGCTGACTGTTGCTTATGGACCTGAAGGGACTTCATTTATATCCCAGAATCACCCATCTGATATTTATTTGAGGATATCAATTTTTTTGTTGTTGTTGATGTACATAGAGGAAGTAATACCTACATTTCAGATAACATTAGGTGATATTCAGAAAGAGTAAAGATTCTGGCCCTCTCCTGAGCCACTGGAACTTTTGTTCCTTGCATCATGCAACAAACGTAAGTTATAATACCTGTTTTCCACTGATGTTGAAATTTGAGATATTAAATACCTACAGATAATGTCCAATAACCCCTCAGTTGACTGTCATAAAAATCACAGTAAATCACAATCCATTGAAAATAAACAAACTAAAAAAATGAGTTTTAATTTTTCAGATAGACTTATTCTGCTATTTAAATTGTGAACATTATTATAAAACATTGTAAAAGCTAACCTAACACATCAAAATAGTATGTGTAAGAATTGTCTTTTCCTCTTTTAATAAAAGCTGTATAGATTGAAAATTGGCTACTGGTCAAATGATAATCTGGCATATTAAGATGACATCAAACTGCATCAAATGTAGTGGAGAAAATGTTATCAAAATACAGAATGATATGTTAATCCCAGAGTTTAAGTTATACAGATTTCATCATTCTACGATAATAATATTACTGAATGTTTATTATGCATATTGTATTCACATATCAAAACACTGTATGAGTTTTAACTAATTTAAAAGTGGTTTTTTCCATGCGTAATCTTAACAGAATAGAAAAAGAAACCTACAGACTATTCAGTAATGACAAGTAATTACAAGATAAATTTTTATGTAAACAAAAATAAGAGGAGAAGGCAAACCGTTAATTATTTGTGAGAGCAATACATTTAGTACAATGGTAAACACAATAAAAAATGCAATCCTGGGAATTCAAAATGTAAGATTTTATATATCTACCTTATATATGTGTGTGTGTCTTTGTTTTATGTCTATGTATGTACACATAAATATTTGTTTTTCATCTTGTATTTTATAAGATATCATTCTTTTCCATACTGTTTACATTGAACAAAATTCTACTTTTAATAGCACCACCTGAGTAGATCTGCAGGCTTTGGCCTCTTATTTCCTTTGTTGTGAGCTACAGTTAATGAAATCAAGATTTTTCCTCTTGGAATATCTATTTATACATGCTGTTTCTATGTAAAATGCTTTCATGTTCCCTGTCCTCCCACTCAACCAGCTCTTCTGAAAAGCACGCATGTTTATCTCTCTTAACATTGCTTACAGATCTCATTTCTCAATCCTTTGATTATTTTAGATGGCATTCTCTGAATTCTAGTTTCATGGTGCCAGTGGAAGAGAATTTCCTTAATACAGTTCTCCTCAGAAGTTGTTAGCTCTGCTGCTGTCTTGCCTGTGGCATTCCTGGCAGGGCTTGCCACTGTACATTCTTGGAAAAGGAATCAAGGGGCATATTCCCAATCAACATATACCAAAAGAATTATAAAAAAATACCACCAATACAGGATGATGCTGATATGCAAAACCCACACCAGTCACAGCAGCTGCTGTTTTAGAACAAAGAGCTGAGCTCACAATTTCTTTATCTTAATAGAAAAAGATCTATAAAATTGTGTGAGGCAGGAAGAGGCTCAAAGAGAAAGGTACATGCACTAAAATTAGCAGGATTTTCCTCTACAGTGACCACAATACACTTATTATTATTACTATTATTAACAAATCCTTGAACTGACATGAATGTGCTGCTGTGAAGATGTCCTTCATAAGAGATAGCTAGAAAGAGCTTTACAAGTAAAGAATAGTCCATCATGCTATCCCTGTCTTAAATTCTCTCCTTTTTTATTATTTATGCCATTAAAATTCATCTTGGTCTTTAAATGGGACATCGATTTTCCAGCAGTAACAGATATTACCCTGGATAGCCAGACAAAAAGCTTTGTGCATTAGAACACGGTAGGAAATCTACCTGAAATCTTCTTCATCAATTGGCAACTGAGAAGAACTGGACTTCAGTTACCACAGTCAGGTTTTCATCCGTAGCATCAGCTTTCCTGGAGAATTTTGCTAACCTTTACCTTGAGCCACACCTTATCGACAGACTGCAGGACTGCTCCTCCTCCATAGAAACAACTTCCCTCCTTCCGGTATTAGCATTAGCTGTCAGCTAACATTTAAATATGACTAAATGAAAATAGTCCACCAAGTACCAGAGAAAATGTTTATCATTAAAACCTTATCATGTGTATTATGAAATTAAATTTTGCATAAGAAATATTTAATTTCAAAGAACATTATAATACATATGCAGCTCTTCTGTAATTTTATTTCAACATCAACAAAGATCTAACAAGGCTATTCCTCACCTAAGCTTTTGGGGGGAACATATGATGTAATAAAAGTCACTTATAATAATCTGTAATGGAGAAGTCCTATTTTGACACATGCCATTGTCTGTGGTCTTTTTTAATTCAGTAGAGTAATGGATATATTAAGGGTAATGCTATATATTATTTCTCTGCAATCAAACTATTCCTTGTTGATTTATGCTGAATTAAACCAAAGACTAAATAATCTTTCATACTAAAAGCGAACATGCTGGATTCTCATTCCAGTTCTTTGCTCATTTATGAGTTTTGCATTAAAAAGCTACTGAACTAAAAACAAAATAAACAGAACAAAATTATTACCTGGTAATAAGTGCGATTTTGCATTCCGTAGGTTCAGACAGCTAAAAGATCTTATATTTCCTTGTTAAGTGCCCCCTAACTATGAGTATTTGAATGAAAACAACTGCTGTGTTTTATGCTGACTTCACTGCTGTTGATGTGTGCAAAGGCCCCTGGCTCAGTTGAGCCAGCACTCTGGCTAGTGTCATAAATGAATTTAAGACAAAAGGTAGATAAGACTTTACCCAGAGTGCAGACAGAAACAGTTCCACTTTGAGCGGGAAGTCTTCCAGATGACCTCCAGAGATCCCATCTCCTGCTCATTTCCATGACTCTGTAAGGAGAACTGCAGTTACTTTTAAGAATTTTCAGGTTACAAAAGGTGGAAACTAGCAAACCTAGTAAATTTAATTGACTCAAGACTTCATGTGGATTTTGGACTGAAATTTGAGACTTTTCAGTCTGTGTTCCAGAGTGGAAGGAAATAATTTCTTGCTTACTTTCACAAAAGAAAACTACTCATGTAGTCTTCCTTTGGGACTTTACAGATTCTTTTAAAAGTATCCTTATATCTTTTTAGATGTTTGACAGTTATTATTTTGCCAGTGTAAGTTTTTTGCATTTTTTTCAACTAGCAATTAGAATAGAACAGAACAGAACAGAACAGAATAGAATAGAATAGAATAGAATAGACTATTTCAGTTGGAAGAGACCTACAATGATCACTTAGTCCAACTGACTGACCACTTTAGGGCTGACCAGAAGTTAGAGCATGTTATTAAGGGCATTGTCCAAATGCCTCTTAAACACTGACAGGCTTGGGGCATCGACCACCTCTCTAGGAAACCTCTTCCAGCGTTTGACCACCCTCTCAGTAAAGAAATGCTTCCTCATTTCCAGTCTAAACCCCGCCTGGTGCAGCTTTGAACCATTCCCACACGTCCTGTCACTGGATCCCGGGGAAAAGGGATCCGCACCTCCCTCTCCTCTTCCCCTCCTCAGGAAGCTGTAGAGAACAATGCTGTCACCCCGCAGCCTCCTTTTCTCCAAACCAGACAAGCCCAGAGTCCTTAGCCGCTCCTCACAGGACATTCCTTCCAGCCCTTTCACCAGCTTTGTTGCCCTCCTCTGGATGCGTTCAAGGACCTTCACATCCTTCTTAAGTTGTGGGGCCCGGAACTGCACACAGTACTCGAGGTGAGGCCGCACCAATGTTGAATACCGCGGGATAATCACCTCTTTTGACCGGCCGGTTAGGCTGTGGTTGATGCACCCCAGGACGCGGTTTGCCCTCTTGGCTGCCAGGGCACCCTGCTGACTCGTACTGAGCCTGCTGTCGGCCAGCACTCCCAGAGCCCTTTCTGCAGGGCTGATCTCCAGCCACTCCTCTCCCAGTTTATACTTGTGCCCAGCGTTACTCTGTCCTACGTGCAGAATCCGGCGTTTGGACTTGTTAAATTTCATACCGTTAATCATAGCCCAATGCTCCCATCTATCTAGATCCCTCTGCAAAGCCTCTTGTCCCTCAAGAAACTCAACAGCATGTCCCAGTCTGGTATCATCAGCAAACTTGCTAATTAAACATTTTTCTCACTTGCATTTGTTATTAAAAGTTCACTAACCTTTTGTCACAGAAAATCTTTATGGGCTCTTTATTAATTTCTCTGGGTTTTGTTTCTCCCAGACATTGTTGTTTGGAAATGTAGTATATTGGTTCAATTTTTCTGTTATTCAAAATCTCTGTTCATTGAAAAGTGAAGCCAGGAAATGGTAGAAGATCAGATCTCTCAAGCTATAAACAAGACTAAAGAAAGTAGCTGTCTTCAGGGAATGATGTGAAATTGTCAAGGCAATAAGATCTATCTCATAACAATTTTAACTGATAGGATTTGCATGCCTAATGAGGGTTTACTGTCTTCCTGACTACTGATGAAGTCTGTTCATAGCTGAAATACATGTCCCTCATTTACACTGATCAACCAGTGTTGATGATCAAGACCTCATTATCAAAGGTCAAAGAAAATTCTTACTACTGACTAAATCTGATATAAACAGCTGTGGAAAGCAAGTCAAAGGTTCTGATGGACTCTGATAAAGACCTGAAAAAGCAAATTGAACTGTATGCAAATAATATAACAAATATTTTCACCCTATAAGCTTAGCAATATCCATCTAAAATGCTGAGATGATATGCCTCAGTAGGGATACTGGTAAAACTATAGACCCAAAAGCTTCAGTGCCACAGAACACAAACAATTATGCTTTTGGATGCCATCAGTGACTGAACCTTAAGCCAAATGGTTGGTCCTCCTGTAAAATCTCAAGCACATTCCAGATAGATTTAGGAAGCCGGGGATATATTAACAGCACATTTGTGCTGCTGTCACACTATTTCAGTCTAAAAATATTTGCAGGCAGCATCTCCTATGAATATTGCAAAAAATACATTTAATGAGAGTAATAGCAATGGCTTAAGGATAAGTTTTTAATATCTCCTCTTCAATGTGAAAAATGGATTTTGAAATATCTGAGTTTTTCATCTTAAAATGTTGCACTTGTCATCATTGTTAATAAAAGATTATTTTAAAAGCTTAAGACATTTTTTCTGAGGTCCTTCAATATATGAAACTCTAAATTTCAACTCAGCTGAACACCAATATATGCTTAGCACCTTACAACAGTAAAGACAAAAAAAGAGATACAGTTACTTAAATTCACTCAGATTTGCCAAGGATGGCCTTTCAGTTTGCATTTTCACTCTTGAGTCCTGCAGTAAAGCTACACTCCCCTTAGGAATGTTGCTTCAGCTTCAGTACGGCCAGGATTTTCTCCTATATTCTGTTACCTTTACATATAATTATTATGTTGGCCTTATTTCAGCAGAGCACTTAAGCATATATGTAAATTCATTCCTTCCTGAAATATATTTAACTTTGTGCTTTACTTTAAACATATCCTTACGCTGCATTTCCTTCAGTGAAATGTAAGTACTTGCTGAGGTACTTTTGTAGAATGAAGATCACGTTAAGGTACTGCTGGCCATAATGAGAGATTAAAATAAGGACCTCAACTAGATTTTAAGAAATGAAAGACAACATTGTTTCTGAAAGGAATGACAGACTCCAAGACCAAATTCTGCCCTGGACATTTTAATACCAATACTTTGCTTTTTATACCTGAAGGAAGAAAACTCGGACTGCTAAGTAAATACTAATAAATTAAGACTAAATTAAGGTTATAGAGCTAGCATTAAGAAATTCCATTCTGCACTGCAAGAGCTATAACTCTGGATAAAAGTTGGTCTTTTCTACTTGTGTGGCTCCCAGTTCTGCCTGTATCCTAAATATTCAGGATCTTGATTTATTCTTTTATTAATATTCGTTATGAATGCTTCCACTCACGTTTTCATCCTACATTGCTATTAGAATCAACCCAGAGACTGGATAAATTTTTCAATAGAGTTGCATACGCGTGGTACACAAATGCCCACATTTTTCATCACTGTTCCTACTCATACTTCAAAATGCAGACTTGCTTACCTCCAGGGATTGCCAGAGAGCTTCAATTCTTGCGAATGAATGATTTTCACAGTGGATATCCTGAAAACATCGGAGTTCATAGAAACCACAGTGCTGCTATGATTCCTTGAGGAGATGCAGCAGAACCACATTCCTTTGAGTGAAAAGTGACTCCCGGTGAGACAAATATGGTCTCAGAATAACAAAACCAGCACTACAGAAAAAAACCAAACCAAACCAAACCAAAACAAAAAACCAAAACACTACAGCAAAGGCTTCTACAAGTTGTGCTAGACACTGATTTTCACATTACTTGGGAGAAAAGAAATAAAATCTATTCTGCACAACACTGCCAGTTACAACTTTTTGATAAGTAAATGAGTGGCCAGACACGTGCATGGCATTGCTGCCCATCTGCTCTCTGCTCCACTGGCCTTTGCTAACCAAAGAGTGGAACCAGGTGCTCAGATGAAAAGACAGAATGAGAAGGTCTACAAAGTGGGGGTGGGGAACAAAACATAGCAAAAGGGAATTTCTGTTCCAAATTAAACTCCATGCCTAGAGAAAAATATTTAAAAACATTTTTCAATATAGGGACATTTCCTTTAAGGCCTAGGATTCATCGGGCTGACAATACTGGAGAAATAGCCTTAAGATAGTATGATGAAATTTTTCTGTAGTATTGGGTGTCTGGAATGACTTTCTAAATGTTGGAAAGGTTTCACTT
Organism: Harpia harpyja; assembly: GCF_026419915.1. NCBI lineage: Eukaryota > Metazoa > Chordata > Aves > Accipitriformes > Accipitridae > Harpia > Harpia harpyja. The sequence goes on along the minus strand of NC_068942.1, from coordinate 49,071,160 downwards.
CATCATCTAGGAGCAACATCCTTTCCTTCGCTGGAACACTACACCACAACTTGAACTGGTCAGTCATAAAGCTGGTTGGGCTTCCCAGCATAAGAGTACTTTTGATCACTTTCCTTCAAAAATGTTCTTGCTCTTGCTTCTTGCTATATTACATTAAGAAACAGGTCTTGCCATTTCATAATTTATGTTTAAAGGCTTCATCTGATTTTGCACACTAAAAAATAATGCTTCCTTTTTTACCTAGCAATTGTTGATGTATGATTTCAAATCATGTGGCTGAGAGAGGATTACAGCCTGTGTGATAGTCACACCTCTCTGGACACATAGTTGCAGTTATTTTCTGCATAGAAGTCTTCAAAATGGGATGTGCTTTTCTGAGTAAAGTGAGATTTAAGACTTGTCTATTTCAGAAAACACTACTGAAAAGAAAAATACCCTCTCCTGAGCAATGCAAAGCCATTTGCACCCTCAATTTCTGTGATTTTATTTCTTTAATATGAGTTTTTCGGAGGAGTTTAATAAATTAAAACATAAACAGTTATAGCCAATATCACTAGACATCAGAAAAAGAATATGAGTCGTGTTCTAATCCCAGAGGAAAACCTTCTTTAAGTGATGAAACCCTTGCAGTGGAAATCTTGGAAATCTCAGTGGGTGAAATCTCTCATTGTCAGAACTTTCAATAAAAGAGCAGCTGCAGATACTGAAAGCATTAAATAAAAATTACCAACAAGCTGTCTTACCTGTGCGCACTCGACAGAAAGGAAGGGCAAACATGAGCAGGTAGTGCTTGTACATCAGTCAAAACTCTGACAGCTACCGTGTAACATCTGACAACACTGACAAGTGCTGTACTCCCTAAGATATTCCTCTAACTGAACCATAAAAAGACAAATAAATTAGTAATAGTACCTTGCCTGTCAATGTCCTTTCTTGCAGACTTCTCACACTGTTGATTAGCATTGTTTGAAGTGATTCATCAATACATTTACTTTCTGAGAAAAAAAAAAGGATACTGAATTATTTTATTACTTTTAAAAAACCAGCAAATAAGGGGCACCTGATTTCTCATGATCACTTATTCATTTCTAGGAAAAGGACAGACAAAAATCAGCATAATGCTTCCCTACTAGTCAAACATTACAGATGAGATTTTGTCTCCATTCTGCTGTGTTGCAGATGAAGCTCTCTTAACCAAACCAGTATTCCCGTATAAGAAAGAAATCAGATGGTCAGCCACTACCTGTCAGATTTTGTCCGTATGTCTGCTGCACAGTAAGCCAAGATAACATTTTTCCATAACAGTTTACTTTTTTAGAAACTGAATACACTTGTTAGTGAATTTTTTCTTAGTCTTTCTTTTTGCAGCTCGAGGCATAATTGTTGTGAAAAAGAAGGTGACTGGCAGGGCCCTGAGTGCACTGATGAGCATTAATGGTCCTGACAAGCCTCACCCTGAGCTTCCACCCATGGCCCTGCCCATGGGCTCCATCTGAGCTCAGGTGTGGGCTGTGTCAATCAGAGAAAAGGAAATCTGTGCAAGTAAGAGGAATATCTACACAAGTCTTTAAGCCTTAATTGATATTTAATTTTGATGGGAAATACAACTGAATAACATGCGTTGGGGTTTTCACTTGCATTCAAGTCAAAGTTTGCCATTAGGGAAAAAAAAAAAAAAAGAAAAAGGCCCTGAAGGAAATGGTCTTTTCTCAGGTCTTTTCACAGGCAGATGCAGCCTTTCACACAGACTGTGGTACTAAAAACGTGGTTTATTGGTTAAAAAGTTATGCATGGAAATCAGGTGGTGCAGGTTTGGCTTTCAGCATGTAATACAGGGATTGTGTCCTGGAATCGCCATAAAGCATATTATATATACACGGTTTACAGACATCAAATTCTTACCTATGTTTTATATCTGTATATTATGCAATGGCTTCACGCCAACAGAAAAAACTCCAAAACCAGTGTGAATCTGAGCCGCTGTCAAAGACATTGTGTCCACATTTCCTTGTTCTACTCAGAAAGCACCAAAGACTTTTTTTTCACTTTTTTTTTAAATAATAATTCACGTTCTCCAAAATATGTTTGTATGGCATTTCAGTCCTTTTGCTTCACTTATATATTCAGCCTTTCCTACATATCATCCTATTTAATAATGATTCAGGACACATAACCAGCTTTCTGCTTTCAGTTTTTCTGCTAATCTCTGGACTACATTATCATAATTGGACAAACCAAATAATCCTGCTCTGCCTGGCTTATACAGAAATGAAAATATTCAGTTTTATGATATCCTCTATTTTTATTCTGTTCTTTTATGAGTTACAGTATCAATCTAAGGAATAGAAAATGGGATCATTGAGATTCGCATGTTACATAGATGCCTGACCACTATTGCAGAGCTCTGTGTCATTGCACTCCACCACTTAACTAGTGCATCCTGGAAACTCGACCTTTCTTATCATTGAGAAATATCATTCTGTACAGCATAATAAGGTGAAAAATTGTTTACTCCTTCCACTGAGTTGTGGAATGCTGCTTACATGTTTAAGGGGTTGTGCTACTATTTAGTAAGACATTATTTAAGCAAAGTTTATTCAATCGCCTGACTTTCTGGAGTTTTTGCACTTCCTATCTAGGACAAGGCTGTATTTATTATCTTTACAGAATTTGCATGGAGTCACACTAAAGCCACTGAAGTAATGGAATATCAGACTAATCACTGAAAGCAGTAATGTCACAGTCAGAAAATATAGCTACTTATTTATAGGCTCAAAGAAATTATATGTGCACACTACTGTGATCTACATGCCTCCTGTTTCACAGTCATGTATAGCCAACACTTCTACAACCACAGAACAAAAACTGCAATAAGAACAATAACTTGTTCTTATCCATACTTGGTTGCTTATGGCTCTTCTAGATTTACCCTCCCTCTAGCAAGTAACTCTGTTTCTTTTCAGTGTGAGGCAGGATGCAGTGCACACTTACGTTTTTCCTTGATTTAAATTCAGTGAGAGCATTCATCTGGTCTCTGGAGCTAGGAAATTGGGTGGTTTAACCCCAGCCAGCAACTAGGCACCATGCAGCCACTCACTCACTCCCCTGCCGCCCAGGGGGATGGGGAGGAAAATCGGAAAAAAGAAATAAAACTCGTGGGTTCAGATAAGAACAATTTAATAACTAAAGTAAAATAAAATATAATACTAACAATAATAATAAAAATATAATAATGATAATAATAGTAATGAAAAGGAATATAATTAAATAAAATACAAAGAAAAGAAATAAAACCCAAGAAAAGACAAGTAATGCACAGTGCAATTGCTCACCACCCACTGACTGATGCCCAAGCAGCAATCCGCGCCTTCCGGCCAACTCCCCCCAGTTTATATACTGAGCATGACATTCTGTGGTATGGAATATCCCTTTGGTCAGTTTGGGTCAGCTGTCCTGCCCATGCTCCCTCCCAGCTTCTTGTGCACCTGCTCGCTGGCAGTGCATGGGAAACTGAACAATCCTTAACTTAGGATAAGTGCTACTTAGCAACAACTAAAACATCAGGGTGTTATCAACATTGTTCTCACACTAAATCCAAAACACACTGTACCAGCTACTAAGAAGAAAATTAACTCCATCCCAGCTGAAACCAGGACAGAAGTGTTCCCAGATTCCCTAGTCGTGGTTAGCCTGTGTATCCATTTCTTTCTTGGCTGACTTACAAATGTTGCTTCTAGACTGTTACATTATGAGGTTTTAAAAGTTTCCCATGATTAACAACTGGTTAGGACAGTAATCAAAATGAACTTGAAGAGCAAGTGAAACACATTTACTTAGCCATCATAATGACATTTTAGGAACATTTAAAACTTTATTTTCAGATTACTCTGGACAGCTTGTATTAGTGAGGACTAATCTTTTGCTGCCTTGTCTTACCCATATGATTACTGAAGATAATATGTTTGCATCTAACAATCCCTCCATGCTTACCTCACTTGAACTCTCTTACATTTATGATGAATCTCCCACTGAGTAGCTATCTGCTTCCAGCAACCTTTGAGTCTCAGCCCTTTTTTTAGGGAACTGATTTTCTTTTCAGCTATGAAATGATCTTATATTCTCATTAACTCTCAATTATTTTGGGCCTTGTTCTAAAATATTACTTTCTTCAGGTTAGTGAACACAGAAGAAATTCTTTATTGTGAATACAGATAAAGCCTTAATAACAACAACTCGCTTTTCTTATTCTTTATGAATCTAATAAAGTTTCATGCATATTAGGACTCATAGAAAAGTCTAAAGCTCCTAATTTGTCAAAGTGTAGAAAAAAATTATAAATGTCATTTTAATTTTCTGGATGTTTTAGGACATTGGCATGCATAAATTGGAAAGTTTTGAAAGCCATTTAGCTACTTATACTAAGAAATATCAATATGTGAAAATGGCTTCTCATTTCAAAGAAGCAGTGTTGAGGGCTTTCGCATGCCAACCTTACAATCAACATCTATAACTTACTCTTTTTTACACAGATCTAAATAAGCAATTTACATGAACCAAAATAAACACAAAAACCCCAAACACATGAATGCACGTGTGTAAGAAACTCCTTCAAGCCTACCTACTAAGCATGAAACACAACTATTTCATAGTTGAAAGTGGAAGTAAAAGAGAACAGATGTACTGTTGTGGTGACGTGACTAAACCAGGCTTACGTCCTTGCTCTTCACTTGCCTTTGGGGTTAGTAAGCATACTTTATGTTACAGTCTTATCAAAAGGGTATGTTATATTATGTTCTTATTGAAAGACACTCATTGGAAACCATGCAAAAATCAACCTCTTTCTAGACCTTTTCACCATCATATGCTCATCTCAGACTGTTTTATAAGCTAGACCCTGCACAAAACAACAAATATATGGCCTTTTTAAAGTGGTTGATTTAAAAGGTTGCTTCTCCTTGGAGCAACCTTTCAATATTGTGATATTTGATGTAGAGTTTTTTAAAACTTTGAAATTATTTTACTTAGCAATTAAGGCAATCATGACAATATTTTATGAGTGGATGTGCAGTGTGTATAATGCAATATGTGTGACCTATCTTTCATTGGTTAGAGAGAATGGACGTTATATATATTACTTAAACCCACATCATGGGATTTTGGATTGCACGTAAATGAAGCAAAAGACACCTTCAAGTCAGTCAGTCATCACTCTTACCTACATAGAGGGTACAGTGTAGCAGGACTCAAAGAGAAAAATGAAGTACTCATCAAAGATGAAATATAAGTTCTGTTTCTTTGCCAGACAGATAATACAGTTGTAAAAACTCTTGGCCAGCTAGCAGCTGTAAAGAATTGTCATGGTTTAACCCCAGCTGGCAATTAAGCCCCACACAGCCGCTCGCTCACTTCCCCTGCGTCAGGATGGGGGAGAGAACTGGAAGAGTAAAAGTGAGAAAAATCATGGGTTGAGATAAATAATTAATAGGTAAAGCAAAAGCCACTCATGCAAGCAAAGCAAGGTAAGGAATTCATTCACCACTTCCCATGGGCAGGCAGGTGTTCAGCCATCTCCAGGAAAGCAGGGCTCCATCACGCGTAACGGTTACTTGGGAAGACAAACACCATCGCTCCAAGTGTCCCCACTTCCTTATTCTTCCCCCATGCTTGAGCATGACGTCACATGGTCTGGAATATCCCTTGGGTCAGCTGGGGCCAGCTGTCCTGGCTGTGTCCCCTCCCAACTCCTTGTGCACCCCCAGCCTGCTCGCTGGTGGGGTGGGGTGAGGAGCAGAAAAGGCCTTGGCTCTGGGTAAGCACCGCTCAGCAGTAACGAAAACATCCCTGTGTTATCAACACTGGTTCTAGCACAAATCCAAAACATAGCCCCATACCAGCTACTATGAAGAAAATTAACTCTACCTCAGCCAAAACCAGCACAAGAATATAATGAGTAATAATATGTCAGTAATATTTACTTTAGAAAGTGAGTTTATGATTGGGTATTAAGTATGAGTGGTATTCTCTGCAACTTCTCAATATGATGACAATTCCAGAAAAGAACTAAATCCAAAGGATAATAAATTACACATTGCACTCATTATGATGAAAGAGTAATTTTTAATGCCAATAAAAAAACAAAAAAGATTTGAGAGAGGAGGAAAAATTAAAAACAGAAAGACTGGAAACCTCAATTGTTTTTGCCTAATGTGAGATTTTTCTCCCCATTTTTATAAAGATCACACTCAGGAAATTGCTTGAAAACCAATTCCAACAAATGGCTCTGTTCATCTGTTCTATGAAGCTCTGCTTTATTTTATGAAGCATTGCTATTTACCTAACAAAACTGAACATTAGAGATTAATTACTTGTGAAGTACATTTGGTGGCCCTGAGGTTTCTTTGGGTGGTATTGGAGGCTACGCACTGTATCATAAAAGTTCTGTAAATTTAATTAAAACACAGCTTTTTTCACAGGGCCAGTTCCATGCTGGTGGAGGTCCTTGTTTTTTATAGCTCCTATAAAGAGCTCATGGATTCACACCAGAAAGAAAGCTAGAAAAAATAGTGTCATTTATACTCCACATTACAAATTCATCCATGAGATGTCTATTGACGTCGGTAACCAGAAGGGAATTTGGTTCTGATAGTCTAGCTTTGCCTCCAGAATAAAACCAGACTGTCTCTGATTCATTTCCGTTGTAAAAATGTGCATGTTCGGGGGAAGAATTCAGAACAGTTTTGGAAATAAGGATTCTACTAGTAGATACAGATCTTTATGCAACTGCTTGTGGGCATGCAGACATGTCTATGGTTTATTTCTTTGATACTTTCAAAATCAAATGAGGATGAGTCCTCCTTATTCAGGCTTCCATTTCTTTATTGTAAAAAGGAATGAAATGTTCTCTAGTCTCTTTAGAATAGATTTAAGGCAGAGGACAGTTGAATTGTTTTGTAGTTTATATAAGTCTTTGCAAGAAAAGTTTATACCTGACTGAAAATCAAGGACCATTCAATCTTGGTCTCAATATACTGGACCTCTGCCACCTTTCAGTGAATGTAGGAAAGATAAAACAAATAGACATCCTCCACGATCATCTCTCTAATAATATGAAGGATATGGCCTCCTACTTGGGAAAAGAAATAATGATTTTCTTCTCCATTGTCTCAACAGTTCAAAAGAGATGTAGCTGTCCACTTGTTCCCTATTCAGTCATTCTCCAGTGCTAGAGAACCAACAGCACGCCATCTCAGTGTGGACTTGTTCAGCTTCCTGTATGTCACAGCTTAGCTCCCCTCCGTAATCCTCTGAACCCGTTGTTCATTGCAAACAGCCAGACCACAAAAGTTTAAGGGAGAAACTAAGAGTGCAAGATTTTCAGCCCTGCAAGCTGGGCTTTTTCATGTGACCCAGGGTTTCCCCTGAAAGCACACTTGACACATTGAAGAAGCTCTCGGCTCTGAGGGTTTATCCTAGTCTGGGTTGAAAAGGTCATTTCCATTGTCTGAATACTTGCAATTCCAGATCTTTTTTAGCAGTAAGAAAGTTATTGGATTTTGTCCAGAATAAAACACTGTTTTCTTGTTGCACAGTGTGATATCGGCAGTTGCCTCAGTAACCATAATTATGAATAATAATTTTTAGCACTTTTTAATGGAGATTCCCATACATCCTATGCATTAATTAAGCATCAGAGACCTCTGTATCTGAGGATATCACTAGCAGATGAAAAAAATGAAGCAGTGAGGCCTAGATTCACCCCTCTTAAATGTTGATGCAATCATTTAAGTTAAGAACATAGGTATCTGTTACATACAGCGGAGAACTGGGTTGTTCCAGAAGGTCATTCAGTCCTTAACTGGCCTGAACTGCAGTTAGGTGCTTCAAAAGTTAGGCAGGATGAAACTGGGTACTAAAGATTAAGTCACTTAACTATCCTTTAATTCTCAAAGCACTACAGAAGATACACAGCTAATCTAAGAACTGACATTCAGTCAGTTCTAATTGCCTTCCTTTTTCTTCCACAGATCATTCACATGGAAGAAAAAGATGCAGATATGGATGGGACAGTCCTATCAAAGCTGAGGCTTCCACTCTGAAGTCAAGACATATTTTAATGATAGCCTCCCAAACCACAAATTTGCAGAATCTAAAATGACAATACATCTGGTAAGGAAAAGTAAATCCCTCTTTACATGTAAAACTAATACCTAAGCATCAAAAATAATTTTTAAAAGGCCTTTTTAATTATTCTCCATAGTAACCTTTTCTTTTAGGATCACCATATGTACCCCATTACCCAGTGATCTCACTTTAAATTTGTATGGCACATTAGGGCCTTATTGTTCTGGATTGCAAAGGGATGCATTAAAATGCCACATATTTTGCTATTTATGTTTCCTTGGCAATTAAAAAAAAAACAACACACCATGTCATTAACAGTGATTAGTACTAAGGTCACCTTTTCATTTTAAGAAACAGAATAAAAGCCTCAGAAAGCTAATAAAATGCAGCGCAGAAGTGTCACTGGGTAGAAGTTTGCAGAGAGGAAGCTGCAGAAATTCAGACTTGTTTGCTGCTGACATCATAACATGAACTAAATGATCAGTTACTGAGGCAATACCAGAAATACTGTCTTCTGTTTGTCATTAGGTTCCTCCATCTTCCACTTAACTTGTGATTATAGGCTTTAATATCTGACATTAGCTAGGATTTTGGTCAATCTATACAACACCAATACTTGAAGATAAGGTCCCTGGGTTAATCAGCTGGAAATCATTCCTGGAAGTTCCAGATAATCAAATCTGTACATGCAATCCAGTGATTATATTGCCACACTAAGTTTTAGAACAGATGTTTGACGCTATAGAAGCCTCTTTACAGTAGAATTTAAATCCCCCTTGTTCAGTAATGACATAGGTTATTAAAACACACTTTTTGGGGTAACCTAATTAAAGCATTCTATCAAAAACAACCAAAGCAGCCACCCTTCCACTGATGAGGTTTTCCAACCTCTAAATTCAACCCTGATGAAAGCACAGCATGAAGAATGGATAAAATTATGATATCTCCTGAGAAACTAGCCTTAAGCACTTGTTAATGAAGGCAAATAGGATTTCACACACCAACATGTAAACTTTGTAAGTGTGGATTCTCTTTTATTGTCTTTTGCAGCAGGTAGACTGTTATAATTATCACCCTGGTATCAATGTTTAATTCTTTGTTAAGATTTTTTAGTGGTGGGAAGCCTAGGAGTTAGACCATCAGCTCTTACTAACCTAGCTGTCTGTCTCCTGGGTAAGCTATGATTCCCTGCAGCCCTGTCAGACTTTTGTTAAACACAGTCTTAGTCTTTCTGCAGTTAGAGAGTGCAGCTTTTGGGTTCTGAATGCTGCTACTCAATAGAAGATTCACTATGCATCTGGGTGCAGCAGTAAGGTTTACTCTGTCCTTTCAGCTTTGGATTTATTACCCAGTGAGATAAAAAAAAAAAGATTCTTTTAACTGTGCTTAAATAGAAGAGATACTAGTCAATCTTGAAAGGTCAGTCTTAGTTGTTATCCAGACTCTGCCTTTCAGATTATTTTCTGAAGGTGTCTTTTCTTTAGTTGATTGACATTGCTAGCAAGCCTAAGAGAAACTGTGGTACTCACTTTACCTTTTGAATAACATTTTCCAAATAGAAAAACTCAATTCAAAAAAAGCTGTGAAAAGTTATCTGAAAATTAATTTAGATGATAGCCTGCAATTTGAAATATTCTCTTTTTTTAGCACCAACTGGAGAATTGTCAGATTTTATTTATTTTTCTTTCCCATACTTTACGTCTTCACTATGACCTTTCTTTGTGGAAAAAACCAACAACAACAAAAGAAAAAAAAAGAAAAAAATTACTTTAACCATAAACAAAAGAAGCAAAATTGCAAAGCTCCAGTTCATGTAAAGGATCTTAGTGGATCCCATACAATTATATATGGCATTTACCTCTGACTGTAGATATCACTGAATAGCTTTTGAACTGTCTTTCTTCCTTTCCCAACCCCATGCCCAAATTAGATGGGGAAAATGATTATTTCAGTGGGGAAAAAAAGCTTTTTCAAGTTCTACAACTAAATATTTTTTAACCTTTTAATAATACTTGCACTACACCAGGTAAATCTCCGTTGAGAATAAGTTGTAGGTCTGAAATTTATCCACTCCATCTGAAAGATGTGTAGGAAACTGAGAAGCAAAAAATAAATTAGCGATGGAAAAAACTCCCGTTTTTCTTTTCCCAGAAAACCTACTCTGTTCTTATTCACTTCAAAGATTCAGAATAATTTTACAGTACTTCCTTCTTTCCTTCTGTGATCCTGAGGTTAAATAGTACATCTCAGTTTGCATTTACATGGCTAAACTGTGGTGTAAATTTACCCTCCAAAAGGGATTGGTTCCATCCTAACAGCCTACTGGGGATGGACAGACGCGCACACTATTCCCCAAATCATGAGCTGCATATCGTCTGGGAGAATGCTAGCTGGCACGGAAAAGTAACATTCAAGTGTGTGTGCTAATACTGAGAGAACAGGGACAAATGAACAACAATACTCAGGTCTATGCCTTCACTGTGCTTTATCTACTAGTAGAGACATAGCCACTAAGGCTATTTGAGCAATGTAAAGTGTCTCACTGTAAATATCTGAATAAGATAACCAGTTAAATCTTCAATGTTAAAAGGATTTGTTCCCTCCCTAAAGCAAATGGCCTCTGGATTGCATATTTGCTTCACAACAACAGAAGGACAAGCATGTCTGTCTGGCTAAGCCAATGTGATCCATCCCAGCTAATATTCTGAGCTAATTTTCACTATTCTCATTCTTCCTCTTCTTTTTTTTTTTTTTTTTACTGACCGGTACTAGCTCAGTATTTTCAGTTTGACACAGCTCTCATGTTAGCATGTTATTCTCTTAATATGATAGGAGCTAGATCTATTTGGACCCTTGAAAAGTACACCAGCAATGAACCTCTGTAATTGAAATGCTAATCAACTTTTAATTTATCTCTTTTTTAATAAAGTTAAAGAGAAAAGTAATTCATTTAATCTAAAAATTAAATCAGAACGGGAACTAACAAAAACTAGATTTTGTTTTTAAGATAGGTGATCGTTTTTACTGAGTTTATGTTCAGCCCTGAGCCAAAAAAAGTTGCACTGATTTGCACACAAAGAGAAACAGAACTGATGTGGCTGTATCTGTGTCTTGCATTAGGTGAACAGAGAGCAGCTGATCAGATCGTGCATGAGATGCATGTTTGTAATATGCTGTCCTTTTGTTTAAATATTCTATGACACTTTGTATAGATATATCATAAACTGCCACATGAATTGCAAGCTAGCTAACTAACACCTCATTGAGAATTTTGTAAAAATTTCCAGGTTAAAAATACTTATTCTGCATATATTCATTCTTTCTACAAGCTGGTTTCTCTTCTGACATAGCTTTTTAACAGCTCCTTGTAAAACAGCAATGTAATGCTCAAGAGCCATTCAAAATGCCCACTGGCAAGAAGTGCCTCTTTCTAACATCAGATTTACATTAGACTTGAAAATTGGTTTGAGGGCATCTTTGTTTGTTTGGGGTTTTGTTTGCTTTGTTTTACGGGGAGGCAATACCAGTTTGTACTATAAATTAATAGAGCAGACCTTCAGAACTGAGACAGCATTCCCATTCTGGACTAATGGGAAAAATGTCAGATAGAAAAAAGAACTATGAATATTCTGTCCACTGTGTGCAAACTGAGTCTTTATACCTTTGGTTAGTTTATAACACATTAAAAAAAATAAAATTGGCATTGTATTTCCATCCACTAACTCAGACACTTTGCAAACTCATTTTAGACCTACACACCTACCTACAGTGTGCTGTGTAACACACCAAATAGATAAACAAGGTTGCCAGATCCTTGTGCATGCTATCTACTTAGCCTTTTCTGAAAATAATGCAGTTTAATATGAGCAAAGCACTCTTGAGCAATAATGCATAACGGAGTCTATGTCTGACATCACCAATTGTACCTGACACATGCACTCAAGAGCAAACAAGCCAAATAGCACATAGTTCATTTGCAAAGCCCTCAGAAAGAGGTGATTGTCTTCTCTGATGTCTTCCCTTATGTTTTCAGGAAAATGAATTGGATGTCCCCATGTTCTGAGCAAGCAACAAAGAGAAAATGCACTAAGAGAAAAATGTTGCTGCACAGATATCCAAAAATAATAAAGAATATGATGGTTATATCTACATGCAACAGTAAAAAAAAAAAAAATTCTTTCTAAAAACTTTCAGTAAAATTTTAACCTATTGACTTTTTGGTCACTACTTTACTGCTGTCCTTTAACCCAGGCATTGTGTAGTCCATTATATAGTATAAGCTATTTTTATGTTACATACTTGTTTATCACTCTCAAAACTAACTTCTCTAAATAGTTATTTTAAAGGATGATACATTTTATTAGCATACTCTTTGACAAAGCTGAATTTTACAATTTTAAGAAAGGAAAATTTATGAAGTTTAAACTTCAGATTCATTTTCTTCACCTACCTTCAGTGAGCAACCTTTAGGCATTTATGGACTGAAACGGGAAGTAGAAGACACGACATCTCAAAATTTATCCGCTGGAACCTCTGACCATACTATAGTCTCATCAAAATGCTTTGTAAACATCAGAAACTTCATTCATCTTGGGGATGACCTTTTTTCACTTTTTAAATTTAACTTTTTGAAAACTAGTCAGTGTAAAGAGAAAATAAATACTAACTAATACCAGTGTCCGGATCTGATGTAGCTTAAAGGACATAGTGTAGGTTCTAAATATAAGTTCTTGAGTCCTGATAACCCTAAAAATTGAATACTAAGCATCAGACAGTTTTAGGGCTGATGCACTTGCTTACCTACAGGATTTCCAAGTAGCATAGCTGCAAACACTGTTAAGGTGAATGTTAGTAGTATCCAGTGCCTCTCCTTCAACCTTATCCAAACAACTTTTATCATGTCTGATAAAACCAGTGTCACTAATATGTAATCCATGTAATCCTTGACAACACTGGAAATAGATGAACAAATACAATTTGGATTATTCTGAGAGTTCAGAAAAAAGCCACTATATAGAATGGAAAAGCTGATCTATGAGTATGTTTTTAGGAGCTATTTATATACTCAATAACATTGGTTTAAATTTTCTGTGGGAAATTATTTGGATTTTTAGTTGTGGGAAGGCCTGAAACCTTTAGACCCTGAGTTTTCAGTTTGGGGTTGTGGTTTTGTTTTGGTTTTTTTTTTCTCCTTCCTCCCTCTTTTTTTGCAGATTTGTTACTAAGAAATAACAATATAATAATTATTAGCAATATATGTCTCAATTAAAAAAAACATTTTGTTGAAATTGAAAGAGGAGATAATTGTCAGTGAATTCACTAACTCCTGAAAGCATGAAAAAGTTTTGAAATGTCATACTTCAACACTTTGGTGTGTTTAATTTTAGTTTTCCAGTTCAAAACAAATTTTAGCTTTGAAATTTAAAACAGTCCAATAGATCACAGAAATGTTTTTGTAGCACTTTCTGGAGTTCTTTCTCTCTCTCTCTCTTTTTTTTTTTTGCCTAGTTAGAACCTTTTATGACCATTCTTGAGTCCCATTCAGGGATGTAAATGACCATAGAAAACATGAAGAACTGGGGAATCTGCTTCAGGGTCTCCAATTAATATCTTACATTTTAATCTCTGTTAGTAGAAAAACATGGTTTGATAATGGTTAATAGTTATATGAAAGATTATTTTCCCTATCCTGTAAAACAAATTCAAAGGTTTCTATCTCCAGTGAACAGAGTCTTCTTGAGATGGATTTTTATAAGCACTTTGCACATATATATGTGAAAAAAAAATCCAGAGCAAAACCTACTCTAGCTATTTAGCTGTATACATTTGTAAAATTTTTGTATGATGCACAAAATCTGTTTATCTCCGTGCAGAATGACCATTCCCCATACTTGTTCTTAAGTCTTGTAGATTATGCATGATAAAAGGTGTACAATTAAGTTGTTAGGCCCTCTTCCCTGATGTTATTAATTCAAGTTAGTTGAGAAGCAGATAGTGCTTCTCTTATTTCTCTGTCCACATTACAAATGGTCTGTTTAGCACCTGTGTGCAAGTTTGTGCATATGTATCTATCTGCTGATACACATCACCATAACATGCGCCTTGCACTACATAAATTACTAATAAATAGTAGGTCTGATTCATCAATAAATTCCAGCTGCTTTGTACTGCTCCATCCAATAAAAAACAGCTGTATGCAAGTCTCATCTGGCTGAGTCAGATGGATTTACAGCTATTTTGGCTTGGTGACACCACACAAATCAATCCACATATATTGATGAGACTTGGCCAATACCTCCTCTGTAACTGCCCAAAATGCATAAGAAAATCTATCCTTTCAACAATTTTTTTTAAACATCCACCTTAAAAATCGGAATCTGAAGACATAAGGTCATATTAGTGAAGATAGCTAGTAAAGGTTAACCATTTCAACAGTACATCTGTAAGAAGTTAAAGTACACTGCAGCAATTAAACTCATGAATATAGGTCAGCACTCTAATCCCATGTCTAGTTTAATCTGATCTTGAAAAAGGACAACTTTTAATCATTACAATTTTTTCCCAGTGCAAATTTACTGTAAAGCTCAATGTAAAATCAAAATATCTGAAAAAGGGATGAAATCCATTTTGTTAGCAAAACAAACTTCATCAGAGACAATCTTGTAAATGATCTGTAGCTTAAAAACATATTTCTGCCTATTCCTGAAAAGGATCTTCGTAAGATCAGAGGCCTATTAAAAATCAGAAATGTTCAACATTTGTTGCTGTGTTGCATGAAGGCAAGACAAAGATAAATTAATACCATATGTGGAGGAATATGATTCAAAAATCCAGATTTGTTGGAATTTCCTAAAATAGGCTGCCAGGTTTGTATAATAAATAAAATCAAAGATAAAGGATTTTTTTTTTAATTCTCATCATGAAAAATTAAGAAATCCCTCAATCAAAAAAATAGAAAAGTATGGTTTATATATAATATAAAATGTCTATTACATTCAAGGAAGTGAACTGGTGTGTAAAATAAAAGAGTGAGTCTGAAAAGAATCATGTAAAAAAGTATTTAGATTGAATGATGTCTTAGAGGAATTGAGATGAAGTAACATAAGAATATTGCTATTTGCCTTTGGCATTTGTATTTTTGTCTAGTTTTGAGACACCATAGCATTTCAAAAAATTCTTCTGTCAGGAAAGGTTATGTCCTAGGAAGGTTATGTCCTAGGCTATGGCTTGTAAATTTTTCTTTTCTTTTGCAGAGGAGCCTTCATTTGAGTATTCCCATAAAGAAACAGACAATTCACATATCATGGGCTCACATTACATTTCATGAACAATCAGGTTACTGGATGTCAACAGAGCAAGATGATGACGTACAGAAAAGTTGTTCAAATTCCATGCTGCAGTAGATACAGGCCTTTTTAGATTGTTGATGTGCTGTTTTGTAGATCACTATCCTTGTAGCTTCACATTATGTTCTGTTTTAGTGCTGCCCTCCAGATATCCTACCTCAAGGATACCTCAGCCATGTATTCTTTCTTAGCTATGGGTTCTTCCTCGAATTGTGTAGTCATTTATTGCCCCTATATTCTCCCAGACAGAGGTCAGAATTTGCTCCAAGGTATTTGTGGAGAAGGTTCTATGGTTCTGTTATGGTTTAACCCCAGCCAGCAACTAAGCACCACACAGCCACTCACTCATTTCCCCCCCAACCAGTGGGATGGGGGAGAAAATTGGGAAAAGAAGTAAAACATGGGTTGAGATAAGAACGGTTTAATAGGACAGAAAAGAAAAAACTAATGGTGATAATGATAACACTAATAAAATGACAATAGTAATAATAAAAGGATTGGAATATACAAGTGATGCACAATGCAATTGCTCACCACCTGCCAATCGATGCCCAGTTAGTGCCTGAGCAGTGATTCCCTCCCAGACCAACTGCCCCCAGTTTACATACTGGGTATGATGTCACATGGTATGGAATACCCCATTGGCCAC
This sequence comes from Harpia harpyja, assembly GCF_026419915.1. NCBI lineage: Eukaryota > Metazoa > Chordata > Aves > Accipitriformes > Accipitridae > Harpia > Harpia harpyja. The sequence continues at coordinate 49,055,044 of NC_068942.1, read as the reverse complement.
TTTGGGTCAGCTGCCCTGGCTGTGTCCCCTCCCAACTTCTTGTGCCCCTCCAGCCTCCTTGCTGGCTGGGCATGAGAAGCTGAAAAATCCTTGACTTAGTCTAAACACTACTTAGCAACAGCTGAAAACATGAGTGTGTTACCAACATTCTTCTCATACTGAACCCAAAACATAGCACTGTACTATCTACTAGGAAGACAGTTAACTCTATCCCAGCTGAAACCAGGACAGGTGCATACAGAAGTGGCAGCCTCTTTCACTGACAAAGGTAGTTCAGGCCTACTTTATGGCTGATAGAACAACATGAATATCCACTGGCATTGACTGTAATCCTAAACATAATGCCTAGCTGCTGTCTGGGGTTGCTGTAAGACAGAAGAGATGCAGAAGAGATGATTCTCCTTGATTTCTTTCAGCCAGGGAGACTAAACGATCCAACTAAAAATGTTTATAGAATAAAGCAGTAACCAAGGTATTGCCAAATTGAGGGAGAAGCCTAAGATGTTTTCATAAGTTTAATTGATTTTGAAATTTGATGAGATTCTAGGCAAGGAGAAAGAATGTTTGGCTCTTAAAAAAGCATAGTTAATGGATAGGTATCCTCTTACTAAAATGGTGTTCAAAAGCCAAAGTTCATACAGGAAAAAACCCAAACCAACAAAAACCAAACACATGCTCTGATGTTGCTAACAGTCCCACAAAGTCACTGCCACTCTGTTCTGGCTTGGCAAGTAAAAGCTAAGTGGTTTTCACAGCATATTTCCTTTCAAGCAGTGCTGCTTACAGGCCAGGGAAGAATGGAGATCACTGCTTTAGACTGTACCTTGAGACTTATGTAGGGCTAGTCTAAGCCCCTTCACCAGAAATAGGGGTAATAAATCTCACTCAAAAAGACCTTCCCTTCCCTTCCCTTCCCTTCCCTTCCCTTCCCTTCCCTTCCCTTCCCTTCCCTTCCCTTCCCTTCCCTTCCCTTCCCTTCCCTTCCCTTCCCTTCCCTTCCCTTCCCTTCCCTTCCCTTCCCTTCCCTTCCCTTCCCTTCCCTTCCCTTCCCTTCCCTTCCCTTCCCTTCCCTTCCCTTCCCTTCCCTTCCCTTCCCTTCCCTTCCCTTCCCTTCCCTTCCCTTCCCTTCCCAACACACGACCATGAAAAACAACTAAAAATTTCATAAGAGTCAACTGGATTTCAGTCATTTGTACAGTGTAAGATCTGGGGGAGAGGTGAGCTGTAAAGTTTAAATGTTTCTCCTTCCTACCACTATACATGCGTTTGATCCATTTGGGCATTTGTCCTGAAGAGTCTGCATATTAACTATTAAGTGAACCTAGAGACTTGTATAATAATTGTGGACAAGAAGAGGTTAGGAGAGGGTGAGTAATTAGTGGAAGAGAAGTCCCTGGTGCCTTTCTCATTTATATCAATGTGCATCCACAACAATAAGTATCTTCAGAGGTGTCAATCTGGACTTACTTACATGGATGTATCTGAGAGTGCTATACGATCCTCTTTTTTGAGAACTCGATTAAATGAACTGTGCTCAGAGGTTTAAAGAAACACTTGGGAACAGTGTGAACACAGTATTAAAGGAATTCACCTGAAGAGTGAAATAATACATGATTTTACACTGAAAAGTTATTCTGAAATTATTTTTTAAAGTCATCAAAATACCACATTGAATTTTCATTTATAGATGCTAGATGACTTTAATTTCAAATACTGCAGACTGTAATTGCAAACAAGGTCTAGAATCAGAGCTTGAAGGTCAGACTGGACGTTCAAAGAAAATTCACATGGTTTGTTTTACTATTAATATATAGGTTTTCAATGAATTCCTAAACTCTCAGTTCGAGGTGGAAGTGCCCTTTATATGACCCTCTCCATCAGAAAAATGTTCATTTGCAGTGTAGTGAAACATATGGTTTTCTGACTTTTGGAAACAATATGGAAAACGAAACTTTCTCCAGTCATATTTTATTTTAATTTTTCAACTTTAGAGATGTGGAAATCTCACAGGCAGTCCCCTTTTGAATTTATGAGGCTGCCTATATTTCTTTTTTTGTGTAGCTGCAAAGTATTTTAAAAGGCTCCCTATATAAATCAGGAAGAATAAGAAAGGTGGAGAAAATCAGGTTTTATATGCAAAGTGTAACGTCAAGGTATATAACATCTACTGATAGATCACATTAAGAATTTTTATTGGCATGTGGTGGACTTCAGAAAAGAAAATCTTAAGAAACAGCAAGAGAATATAATATCATCCAAAGTCAATACTTCGGAAGGCTGTATTATTTTTGTTTAATTTATATTTCATATGTAAATCTTGGTATATTTACAATTTTTTCTCACTGAGATCTTTTTCCAGTGAAAGTATTGCCTGATTTTAAAACATTAAATTTTCATCGGCCATTTGAGGAAGAAGTAAAATGTAAATCACTCAAGTCAGAAGAGCGAAAGATTTAAAACACGCTGTTTATTTTAAATGTGTATCTTAACTGTACTGTTGATAAACTCCTAATGTCACAACTGACATCAACATTAAAAATCTGCCCCTCTATCATACAAACTTACAAAAGTAGGACATATGGCAGTGTGACTGGAGTGAGCAGTTGGATGCCACTGTGAATCCTTTCCCAATATTTCTAGCTTTTTCACATCTGGAGGCTCCAAACTGCATTTGTTGGCATGATCTCTGAGAGCAAAACAGTTGCTTTTCCAATTTAGAAAAGTCTATAGGTGGTAGAGTGAATGATCCTATTTGCATCACAAGGGCAGTGCTTGGAAAGGTGTATTATTTTGTATAAGGAATTAGTCCTTCTCGTTGGTTTGTGCTCCGTTGTAATCTTGCAACTTTGATTTAGCCATCAAGTCCTTGAAAAAATAAAGATGGGAAAAGAAAACCAAAATACTGAGTAATCTCTTCTATTTTTTAGTGTTAAATTAACAGCAGAAAAAAATAGTGGCAAAACTATTGATTTTAAGATAATCACAAAATATTGTGATGAAAAGTAAGACCAAGTGCTTACTAACGAGGGAATCTCTAAGAATATAATCATGTACACAGTGTACATGTACTGACCACTCTAGTAATAAGAGCACAGTACCAATCAAGAGATTTCAATAATTTCCCATTTCAGCGAGGACATAAACCCTGCCCTTCAGTATTGGATATCATGCTGCTTTTGCATACATGGGTGTCACAACAGATGCTGGTAGATCACCTTTACCTTCATTTAAATAGCTGCAAAGCACCTAATCTCACTGTACAGAGGGCAGCCATTAATACGTAACCTTCATTATCCAGGATAACTGTCTCCTTTCCTGACAGAGTTTATATGTGACAACTCATTCACCTGAGTTCCATTCATTCTCTCACAGCTAACATTCAAGTCACAGTACATGAAGCTGAGTTGAGTCCTATGAATGATCTGTAGATGGTTTGAATTCCTGCCAAAGATAATACATCTACTGAGGAAAGGGGGGGGAAAGCAATAAAAGAATAAGCTTTATGGGAAGAGCAGCCTCTTTTCCCATAAATGATGAATCAATCCATTATATCTGTGATAATCAATGCCATGGATCCTCTTCATGTCAAGGTAAAAAAAAAAAACTTGGTAAAGAGGCAAATCATTATTAATTCATTCATTGCAATAACATTAATCACGATGAGCTAATGTGATATTAATGTGGCTGTAATATGTACTTCCATAGGAATTTCACTGTAATATAGGAATTAACTAATGTACCATGGTTTTAGAGAGTGATGTAAATTGATAAATAACACTGAAAAGCTTTTTAAATAGGGGTAGGCATGAATCTACTGACATGCTACCTTCTGGTGGAGACGGGAGGGTGCCCACATCCCACTCCCATGCCCACACTTGCAGGTAAGCTAACGCTCTGCTTTGCATTTTCCATGAGTTATTGCCTACAGCAACAGCCAGTCAGCTTTTCAACATTGTGGTCCTGTTCCAGGAAATATTGTTGTGGGACATTAGTAGTTCTGGGAATGGAATCAAAGTTGTGATGATGTTTGCTGGTGTCTAGGAGGAGTTTGGGAGTCATGCGTGCACTCAGTCTTCTGAACACTCTTGCACACAGAGGGAGAGGACCGCTTCACAAATATGTCTCCCATGAGAATCTTCAAAAGTGACTTCTGCCATATTCTTATGTTACGGGTAATAATTCAAAACAGACACATCCTATGTGACCAGTTCTTGAAAGCAGATGATATGGCATGGGGAACTGCCTTAGAGAACAGAAAAGGACCTTCTTACGGAGTCCTTCCCTCTCAACACAGCCCTGAGTTTGAAGAGGTAGTGCAGTCCTCAGCTGAGGATGTCGTCAGTGCTGAGGACCAAACCTTAATGGAGAGCAGTCAAATGGAGGAAATGGAAAACAAAAACATGAGAATACCTAAGGAAAATAATGAAACAAAAATAGTAAACCACCTATCTACCTAAAGCACTGTGGAGATCCACCGTATCCCTAAACTCACCTGACACAGAAAGTTGTAAAACTCTAAAATGATGATGATAATCCCACTTTGAGCAGTAAATTGGACTAAACTTCCAGTAGTTCCTTTCAATCAACATGTCCATAAGTATATGATTCAAATTACCAGGGGAAAAAAGATACAATTTTCTTGTACAATCTACTTGATTTTTTCCCTGAAGTATTACCTGCACATTACCAGACATATTGAATGTATTTAGGGTATAATTAGTATTTTTCCAAGCAATAAATTCTGCTGTTATACTGAAAATGCTCTATGTTTCATTAAAAAAATTCTTTATTTTAATGTGTGGGTTTAATAAATTTAATCTTCTAGAGATATCCATTATCAAAGCATTTCAGCATTAGAAATTAAGTTATTTCTGTAACTATACTTGGAAGCTCAAAACAGGTTAGTTAGTTTGTTTCTAAATATCCCATATTTATGCCTTCTTTGAATGAACAATTTTCAGTGTGGTAATGAGCCTGTCTTCTAGCACCATACACTGAATCTTTGGCTCTGCAGTTCTGGATTCTTGGTTTGTATTTGTAGACAGCTAACATATACAGAGCATCAATACTGAACCAGTTTTTCTGTAGGATTTTTGTTGTCTACAGCAAAGTTAGTTGTAGACTTTAATCTGAAATATTTTCACAGCAAACTAATTAAAGTATATTTAGTATGAACTTTCAAACTTTGCTTCTGACAAGTTGTTGCTCCATTCAATGCAGCAGCAATGCAGTTTGATCTGCTTGGGTAACTGGAAGTGAAAATTATTGCATTTTTAAAAATCTTTTAGAAATTCTCTCTGCCATCCCGTACCTCGGGATCATTTTTCACACCTCCGCATGTTTTTCTACTCCTTAAAATCCAATTATATACACAAATATCCAGAAATTTTTTAGCTCATGGTGGGAAGGCAAGGGGGAAACAACAGTTCCACAAGGTTAAAAGTCATGAATATAGTTTGGAGCCGCCAACAATATTTGTATCCTCTACTGTAGCCTATTACCATGAGAAATTCTTCATACTATACTTTTAATCAGCAGAACTAGTCAGTGTGTACAGGACTTCTGTACCTTAGCTGCTTATGGTAAAACTGGGCAGTTAACACTTCCTGACTTGCAGCTTTTGTCTGTCTTGCTAGGTGACTGATAACCCTCAGGGAAAGCACACTTTTTTTAAGGGCATAATACAATAGGACCTAGATCATTGTTGACACCTTTACTGAGATCGTATCAAATGGTCATAAGCAGTTGTTTGAAAGGATTTTTTTCAATGAATGAGAGTTACGATAAACTGGAAAGATTAACATTTGTGTTAAGACCACAGACATAATATATTAATTGTATAATCTGCAACAACAAAGATATACCACAATACTCTCTATTACAGAAAAGGAAAATACTTTTGGAGATATTTTTGTTAAAAATCTTTGGTACATGATCACAAAGGATTTTGTCTGAAGATAATGATGACTGAGCTGCTATTTTGTCCAAGCTTCTGAATGGCTTTGTAGCAACAGAGAAAATTATACACCTGAAGGTAAAGGGGCACAGTGGACATGGGGTAAAATTTGGCCACGGTCTTAAGTATTCTTTTAACTTCAAGAAATATCACTTTGATATGCCTGTGATATTAGTTTTAAATTATTTTAATTCATTCTATTACAAACCAGAAGAAAAAAACCCAGTATTTTGAAAAATGTTCCCTATTAAGCAGGGGTTATTTAAATTGACAGAATTAGCTTGAATTAAATCATCAATATTTTAATGTTGATTTTATTTCAGTTACCTGACTATTTCCCTTACTCTTTTAAAACTGTAACAGGCATATTGAGATAATAAAAACAATGGACCATTTATTGTTCTTTCACCTCAATTGTTTTAATTTCAAGTCTTTTAACAATAGGCATGGTTTTAAGTCCGTTTCTGATACAATGGCTGCAACTGGAAAAAAAGAAATGGAGGCTAAAGTGAACTTCAGTAACTGTTATTCTCATAATAAATCACAGGCATCTTATATCTTAACCATGTCTTGAATTTTCTTAGCAAACGGATTGGGAATTTACTTCTTTTCTGAGAAACCAGACCAAAATGTAACATTCCTGGAAGCACTCAGTAAGCTTCCAAATCTCTTGATGATACCCAGAAACATGGTGTTTCTTGTTTTGTTTTGGTTTTAGAAATGGAAAAATAATTATAAAACATATTGTGCTAATAAATCAAAAAAGGCGCTTGAAATAATCTCATAAAATGTTATGGCTTAAATAATGCCCTTCATCAGTATTCTTTGTTTAACATTTTATGTTTATTGATAAATGAAGATGCATTTAAATAATTCAAACAAAACATTAGCTGCAAGCAAGGAATTAATAATTGATAGGACTGGAAGGGCTTTTTTTCACTTGGGAAATAGATAATATTAGCTTAATGTGGGGTTGTAGGAACAGAGGAAGTGTAATGGATCTGCCTGCTTTAAACTGATGATGGTTATTGTGGTCTGAAAGTTGCTACAAAGGCAAAAGCAGGACAGCTCTGTAACTGCAAAAGATTTCACTCATAGGAGCTGACAATGCAAATTGTGGTTTGATATGCCAGATTTATACATGGGAGGGGATCTAATAAACTTAACATACACTAAAGGAAAAAAATAACTGCTATTAAACTTAAGTCTGAGAATTTTAAAAGTACAAAAACAACAGTTATGGTGTCTAAAAATATCTGGATTTTTTTTTTCCCCCAGTCTCCTCTTTTATTAATATCTTCATCCATAGTTTTTTTTAAGTCAGGGAACCACTGCTAAGGATACTGTAACACAGAAGCCAATGCATTCTTGAGGATTCTCAGAGGAAGACCATTTAGTCTCGAAACACTCATCATAAGGTTTTATTTAGATTTGCCTGTAAAGAAGCCAAACCCTTCCAGCTGTGCATTTGAACATACCAGCCTCTTCTGTAGAGATGTAGAAAACCAGCTTTGTCAGGCCCTCTGTTAGGAAGCAAATTTCTTTTGGTGATCCTCAGGTTGTGTCTAGTGATCGGAAAAACCACAGAATTACTCTGAAATCAGTTGTGCGACTCCCATTTCCATTAGCTTTTGGACATACTAGATTCATAGTGATCTGAAAGTCTACCAAATGACATGTTCATTTCTGTATGGTATTTATGAATCTACAATCCAGATGTTCATGCTACACTCTAGGAGCCAGAAATTTGCATTTGCACATGTAACGAACATTTGACTTTATTAGTTTGATATGCAGGACAAAATTTAAAATAAAATAAAAATACTGTAGCATAAATCTATAATAATTTCATAGATGTTATTGGTCCAACAGCGTAAGATTATAATCAGGTATTTTACCACACAGTTAGAAAATTAATGTTCTTCTGATCAAAATTTTTTAGACAGTCATAAACAAGAATGTAAAAAACTGTAATCTGATCTGAAAACCAGTAGCATTTTGCAGGTTTTAAAATGAAGTTCAAAAGATCACAGCCTTATCATACTTGACCCTTACTACTAGAAATCACGCTGTTATGATATCAGGGGGGTTTACTTAAAGGTAGTGCTAGAATAGCTGAACACTTCTAATAAAAATGTCAAATAGAACACTCTTCATTACTTAAATTAGTTGTATCTTGTGTCATCACTTATGAAAAATGACTGAGCCATATTACTGAAAATGAACAGTTGTGTTTTTCTACCTATTTTCCACAGGGGTAAATGGTTATAAAGGGATCAAGGCAGTGAAGAATCAAGTTCTGTATCTCTAGTTGTGTGTGCCAAGTTCATACCTGAGCATCTCCCAGAATAGGTTTTCTTAAGCAGACAGATTGTAAGCCTGCACAAAATTGATTTCAGAAATGCAAATGGGAGAAAGCAGCTTTGTTTTCCAGCCATTGCAACACTCGACATGACATTTAGATAGACTTGCTTGCATTGACAGTAGGCACATATGTCTACTATTTTGTTTTAAAATATATGTATTGCTTTTAATAACAACATTACAGCTGTTCACAAAATGACGCCTCTAGACAGAAGCACTACAATGAAAAGAGACTATCAACAGAAGGACTGTATCTGCATGCAACTCCTACAGTTGCCAAGAAATGAAGATATAACATATGGTCACTTTGTAAAGGTGAGCTGAACAAAAAACAAGCAGCAACCTAGCCAATTTTTGTCATTTGAATTCTCCTGTTCAAGACCCAATTTAGTTTCATATGACTATTGCTAATTTGAATGATATATTTATTAAAATATGAAACAGCCAGCCCTGCAACTAGGAAAACAATTTAAAAATAAATTCGTGGAATGGTACGTTGCCAATTTTTCACTTGTCTGGAGTTATCCTTTAAAAATTAATGTATAATTTTGCAGCAGAAGAATCGAATGCTATTAACAGCTTGCTAGTGTGAAGAGAGGAAGTTGTAACTTATATTAAATAGCCCACTGTTGATATGCTTATGAATGTCTTCCCTTGATTTATCTGTTTATTGAACTGCCTTGGAAGGGCCACTCCTTATAGGAATGCATGGGGGAATGTTAACATAACCCAAGTGTCTTTGATAATCTTTCTGGACATCACCCAGAAAATGACAAGACTTAGGAAAAAAAGTGATAAACTTGGAAATGTTTAATTTCCCACTGTAACAATTTATAGAGTCTGTAGGGAAAGTGTGGACTCCAGACAAGCTGCTGGTTTAGGCAACATTACTGTTTTTGTACCTGAATAGCCAACAAAAATTCAGAGTTGTGTGGGGTTTTTCATCAAAAGAAAAAAAATCAGATCCTTGATATAATTCTGTTTACTGATAATGAACATATACATCTCTGGCTCCCTGAGTGCCTGAGGAAAACAACGGGAAGGAAGTTTTTTTTTTTTTGCTTATAGCACTATATCCCAAGCTGCTCTTTCCTTTCTTTTTTGCTATTTCAGGTCTTTTTGGAGATGCATTCTACAGCTCCTTTTGTGCATGGAATTTTCTCACCATTTCTTTTCTGATTGTCTAATTCTCAACGTCCCACTTGTCCACAGAGGCAGAAACCTTTACAAACAGTAGCCTACACTTATATATGTGTTGTTTGGGATTATAAAATATGCCTATGCTTAGAATAGAACACATCACTTTTCCAACTCCCTTGTTTAAGACTTTTAATTGTTATTTAAACTATGTCACACAGAGAAGTTACAGTTACTTGCTTTATTTCCAATGCATTTCAGGTCTGACCTTACCAAGACTATTTATGATGTGGGCAACAACATATTGCAAGATTGTTTAATCCAAGATAAAAGTTAGGATGTTCCCTAGCAAGACCCAGCTGTTATTTGGCCAGCACAGTCGGCTTAGAGAACTCCTTCTGTCTTCATTGCACCTCAATTCTCACTTCTCAGTTTCTGTAACCCAGAAGGTTGAATGATAAAAGCAATAAAGGAATGGAAAAAAACAGAAGGAAAAAAAAAGCAATCATGTATATAACTTTTCATGAGGATTAATTCATCTCTGATTTATCGGTCATATCCATATTAATTCTCTGCAGGGGGTTTCTTCCTAAGTATACTAGAAGTACTGAGAAAGCATTTCGGCCCATGCTGTGATAAAGAACTGGAAGAGTTGTGTATCCCAGTTCCCTAGCAAAACTGTCACAGCCAGTACTGTCTGTACAAGTGACTTGAGCAGAAACGTTAACTTACCACATTAAACTGGAAAGAAATCTATCAGGCAGGAAAAATAATTGTCACTCCAGCTCTGACATAGTCCTGATGAAAGATGAGAACCTGTGAGAGAGAGGGAAAAATGCCAGTCTGCATCTCAGAGCAGGTACCTACTTTCCAGGAACAATTCAATGGCTGTGGCAGGGGTTTCTCCCCCAATTGCTGTAGCTATTTCAGACTCCAGAGTCAACGCCCGTGTAAAGCTCCAGGTCATTGCACTAGCTGCTGGTCAGAGCAAGAATAAGATTTGTTAAGACTAACGTTTGCATCTCGGTCAATAGGACGGAGCAGTGGGAAGGCTGAGAAAAGATCAGCACTCACTAATTAGGACAGTGCTCAGCTATACCCATCTAAGAAGCATCTTTTGGTTTAGGATAGATGTTATGGGGAATATCAAACAAAATATCCAGCAGTGCAATTTTTTGGCTGATCGGGTAGCCACTACCTGCTCAGCCAGTTCTGCAGGACAATCAAGTTCCACAGCAGTTCCCCTACACACACTGCAGAGAGTACAATGAGACCCTCTCTTTTAAGATCTTTCTAGAAGAGAGCTTCTATTCAACTCACTACTTTTCATGGCTATAGGTTGAGGGAGTTTGCATTTGCCCTGGTAAATTCCAAATATTGAACTGAACCCATGGTACTGTCAGTCTATTTTCTGAGAAGAACATGATGCGCGGAGTCTACTGCATAGCCGTTGTAAGCGTAGCTCACCTTAACCCACAGTAACACCACTTTCCAACCCATGCACCCAAGTATGGTCACTGAAGTCAATGTACATCTGGCAATTAGAGGGGGATGACGAGTGAGTCCTTTCTCTTTATGATAACAGGAAAAATAGCTCATGTAACGCAACACTGTACATTGATCCTTTTTTGAACAAGGGAAAAAGATTTTGCAGAGGCATCAGTTCATCAGAAAAGGAGGTGAGTGTATATCTCTATACAGCTTTGATAAGACAGTCCCTTGTGCATTAGATTTTGTTCTAATCACTTCAGTGCTCCAAAATACAGACAAATCAAAATGAGTGCAGTGCAAGCTGAAGAAGTAAAAGTAATATTGAAAGCTGTGACCTCAATTTAGGAAAAGCTGGATGAAAAAATATATTACCTCGAGTGAGGATGAAGTGATAACATGATAATTATCTTTCCATTTCTAAAGATTGTTTGGGTTGAAAAAAAAATATTTGTGGGGTTGAAAGGCTATATGAGAAAAAGATGACAAATTTTAGAAAGGGTAAATTTGCTGAATATCAGAAAAGACTTGCTTAGCTTTCCATAGGCTATGAAATAGTTTCTCATGAGAAAAGGAGAAAGTCTGGGACTTTTTAGAACAAACCTGAATAAAGCACAGAAAGATTTATTGCAGTGCTGCAGGTGTGACCATCTTTTACTTCTAATTCTTTTTTTTTTGTGTTACAAAACATCCTTGGGTATCCAAGTTATACTGGGGACGTGCAACTTAAGCTATTTTATAGTAGCTTTGTATAGTAGTTCCCTTATTTACCTTTTTTTTTTTTTTTTTTTTTAACTCCTCCTGGCAGGTACTAGTTTTTTGCTACAACTTTTTCTATTGGAATGTTTCAGTTCCAGAAAAATGAAAGGACATAAAAAGTATTTAATATCAATTTAAAAAAGAAAGAGTTCAAAGGTATTTTTGGTAAGGATGGTGATTTATTGGAATGGAATATTTTCATATCATGTTTTTAAATTATTTTCCATCTATGCTGGCCAGTTTAAACTTAAATAAGTCTCAGTAGAAAAGAAAGATTTCAACAGAACATCTCATTTTGAAAATTCAAAACTGATTTTTTTTTCTCAGAATTTAGATTTAAAGATACTTTGAGTTCTTTTCTTTACATTCTATCTAATTTAGGCCCTACCCCTGAACTTGTAAAACTTCCCAAGAAACAAAATAAACATTTCCTCTTCAACTTACTGGAAGCATACTTAATTCTTCTACTTCACAAGGTGCTGTTTCTTTTATTTATTTTATTTTATTATTTTATTTTATTTATTTATTCTGCTTCAGTGAATTTAGAGGTTTTCCAAGACACTCACTGTAGCTTCCTGATTTTGAAAGAATGTTCTGTTTCTCTGGTCTGTCTCCTTTCCAGCACTGAATAATGATAAACAGATCTTGCAAAAATCTTTCCACTGATGTTTAAATTGAGGAACAAAATTCAGAGAGAGATAAGGTATCACTTTTCACCAAACATGTTACTCTAGATTTATATCCTACATCATGATTTGATGCAATGTTTATAACAACACGTTTTATGTATAATGCCATGAAGTGATGACAATCTGCTCTACTGTCATGGTGTGATGTTGAATTAATAGGAAACAAGGTGAGGGCAGAGCAGGCAATCATTGTATGTGTTAACTTCATGATTAACCATTGGGTTCTTAATAAAGTCTTACTCTACAGAAAAGACTGCCAAATATTTTTGTCACTTTTACAATATTTTGTCAAGATATATGACCTTGAAAGTCACCTTTAAAGTTATCTTAATATTTTACGCAACTGAGACTAATGCAGATGCAGCTTTTATGAACTTCAGTGAGAACACACCTGATGGGTAAATTAATCACTAATAGAGACTGGAATTCCAAAAAACAGATTACATAGAGTGAAGCATGTTGCAAGAGAATGCACTTCATTTCTTTTAATTTAAGTAAACTTAGTGCATTATATTCATTAATTATGCTAGAATGTTTTTCCTTAAATAGAAAATAGAATAATCGGTGCATACCATTTCCATCACAGTTTGTGAAATCTTTTTGGCAGATTACCGAGCTCAAAAGCACTTGCTCAATTTCAAGATCATCAACTGCTTACTGCAAAATTATTAGTTGCTTGGCTTGCTGTAGTAATTAAAGAAGAACATCACACATGCCCTCAGTGCAGAGAAGACTTCTCATGAAATAAACTAGTCTGTCTTTATCTCTCAGTGCTTAGACTTTTTGCAGCCATGGTATATAACCATAGAATCATAGAATGGTTTGGGTTGGAAGGGACTTTAAAGATCATCTAGTTCCAACCCCCCTGCCATGGGCAGGAACACCTTCTACTTGACCAGGTTGCTCAAAGCCCCATCCAACCTGGCCTGGAACACTTCCAGGGATGGGGCATCCACAGCCTCTCTGGGCAACCTGTTCCAGTGCCTCACCACCCTCACAGTAAAGAATTTCTTCCTAATATCTAATCTAAATCGACCCTCTTTCAGTTTAAAACCATTACCCCTCATCCTATCACTACGCTCCCTGATAAAGTCCTTCCCCATCTTTCCTGTAGGCCCTGTTTAAGTACTGGAAGGCCGCTATAAGGTCTCCCCGGAGCCTTCTCTTCTCCAGGTTGAACAACCCCAACTCTCTCAGCCTGTCTTCATAGGAGAGGTGCTCCAGCTCTCTAATCATCTTCATGTACATCCTCTGGACTTGCTCAAGCAGGTCCATGTCTTTCTTATGTTGGGGGCCCCAGAGCTGAATGCAGTACACCGGGTGGGGTCTCATGAGAGTGGAGTAGAGGGGGAGAATGACCTCCCTCGACCTGCTGGCCACACTTCTTTTGATGCAGCCCAGGATGCGGTTGGCTTTTTGGGCTGTGAGCGCACATTGCCAGCTCATATTCAGTTTTTCATCCACCAGTACGTCCACATCCTTCTCCACAGGGCTACTCTCAATCCACTCATTGCCCAGCCTGTATTTGTGCTTGGGATTGTCCCGACTCATGTGCAGGGCCTTGCACTTGGCCTCATTGAACTTCATGAGGTTCGCACAGGCCCATCTCTCAAGCCTGTCAAGGTCCCTCTGGATGGCATCCCTTCCCTCAAGCATGTCAACTGCACCACACAGCTCGGTGTCGTCGGCAAACTTTCTGAGGGTGCACTCAATCCCACTGTCCATCAGCCATTCTTGCCTACAGACCATACTTTATCTAACAGACTCAGGCTGATTCTCAGTACTTGTTGATATGACTGTTGTTTCCATGATAAGGGAACTGTAGTCAAAATGCAGTATCAGACTATACTAGGTGAGGTAAGGGAGCATAGCAAACAAAAAGATTTCTGCCCCATGAAGCTTACACTCCAGGTATAAACAAGAGATAGCAAGTAGAGTAAAAACAAATAGTAATATTGGTTGTTTAACAATTAATCATCCCAAGAACAACAAGAAATTTTCTTAAAATTTTTTTAGACACCATTGTAAAATAGTTTAAAGGACCTGTTGATAGTAGACAGAAAAATAGTTTCACAGATATTGTTCTCAAGCATGGAGAGCAGCAAAAAGGAAAGCTAGAAGGTGCCTACTTCAAGTTTAACTAAATAAGAAATGAACCTCTGAAGAGGAGGTTAGTTAGAAGCACATGTTAATATATTGACAGTAATTTGAGGTGATAGGGTGGGGCTCGGCTATGAAGAATCTGAAGTGTGAGATAGGAAAAAAAAAGAGGCTTTTCTTCTCCATCTCAATGGGCCATGCTCAATGGGAAAAGGTTTGGGTAGGGCTTTTATGTAGCATCAAGAAAATTTTGCCTGCTCATTCCACCTGAATTTGGTTAGAAGACTGTTTAGGTAGTAGTGAGTGAAAGCACTCACCCTCAAAAAGGAGCAAACAATAACTGACCAAGATATGCAATGCATAATTGAAATCCATGTTTGGGCAGACTGTCATAGGTCAAGGTTATCAATGGTAATACAGTTTAATGACATTACAAGCCTTTACTTTCACACATTTTGCAGATGCCTGTGCCTTAATTTCTGCATTTGCATCATACAGCTGAGTGTAGTCTTTGTCAACCAGCATTAGAAATGAAGTATCTAGAAAATAAATTATTTCAGATATATTTATTCTCAAGCCTTTTAAGTTTGTTTGTGTTAGCCATAGAAATATCTTATTGCAATAGAAAGGAAATTAAATTTTGTCACATCCCTGCTGCTATGGACCAAAGTTAACCAAATAATTATTGTGCCCCCCAGAAATAAATCCAACTGAATCTATGCCACTCTGAAAGAAAAGCTAACAGTCATATGCAGAAGCCTACATTTGTAAAGGTCATAAAACATCTGGTAAAAATCAGATTTTCCTCTAGAAGGTTTTTACACTTATTTTTATAAAACCTTTGTACATCTCTATAGATGTGAGTGAGATTCATGCTCATATATTCTCTAGGATTTTCGCCTGAGAAAATAATTTCTATTCAAGTTTTTATTTTTAGTATAGGTTATATAGCATATATTGTAATTAACAATCCACAGCTGCAACAGGAAGTTTAGACTACCATTTAACAACTACCCAAAAGCTTTATTTGTTCAGTTTCAGCAGAGGCTAACATTTAAACCTTAATAAGACAAATCCTTCCCTTTTGGCCATCATTCATTCGCAAAATACCCTTACATTTTCTACAGCTTGCTTACAATGCCTAATAGAATCTGACTGAATCAAGGCCTTGAAATTCTGACCTGTCAAGTCTGCTGCTCAGCCACTTTCTATCGCAAGTTGGTAGCATAAATTCAATAGCATTTATCTATTGCAAATATTTATAGTATTGCAATACTTTATTGATACTTGGCCTTGCAAAGCCACTATGGGCTTGCCTCACCTATTGCTGCTGTCAGCTAGCAGACTGCTGATTTCAGGTGTGAGTAAGCAGGCAACGAACAGGAGAGAGGTGAACAGCTCGGAAACTTTATGGAAACTATGAGATTGTGGGAGGCCGAGGGTTATTTATACTGCAGTATGTCTCTATATTTTACTGACAACAGTTAGATGTTGAGTTTCATTGTTTCTGTACAGGTAGGCCAGTTTTCAGCTATCTGACAAAGATAAATCATGTGAAAGTCTGTAAAGAATGTAATTTTTGCTGCTTGAGAAATTGTTTGAGACCTTGTGACATACAAGCTGAGCATTAATGAGGCTGGGAGATCCTGGAACAAGGCAGTCCTGTGGTTGTAGAGGAAAAAAGACTTGATGACAGAAGATATTTGAAATAGGTGAGCTCTAGCTATTGAATGATAGCTCATTCAAATACTTCTGTTACAAGTGGAATTGAGGTAGGAAGTACATCTTCTGGTGTGTTGTCTACAGACTAGAATATGTTTTTTGAGGAAGTAGATGGTCAAAATCTCTATTTAGATTATCAATAATGTTTTCAAAATTGGTCAGGACTTGCAATCTCAGGGTCTGACCTAAGCTTCCATGCAAAATAAACACAACCCTACTTACCTCCCTCTTCATGACTTTCTTTCCCTCCATTTTCTCTTTATTCCAGAACCTTATAATGGTACTGGGAATTGAGGTCTGGAATAATAGCCTAAATAGTACATTTTCCTCTAATGCAATGAAATGTGCACTTAATAGACCACGTTGGCCAGAAATAACATTGTTATTGTAAATCAAATATACCTGGTTGTATTCTGATGCTCAGTTAATCTAAGGTTTATAGTTCTGGTATAAACCAGTCAGTCTATTTTGCAAGCAAGACACATATTTTCATCAAAATCCATTTAAAATTCTCCCTTGTTTTTCTTATTACACATAAGCATCAACTGCTACTTAATTCCAAGCCTGAAAACAAAAAACAATGTTAAGAAAATTACAGTCTCTGTGTTCCTCTCACTCCCACAGCCTGTCCCTGTCTGCCTTTCCACCTTCTAGCTCTCTTTTTTTTAATGCTAAAGAATATATTTATGAGTAAGAGAAAGCCACAAGAGTAAAAAGTCCTGTCTGAGAAAACAAAGAACAATTAATGAAGAAAGAAAAAATATGGACAATGGAATGCCTGTTATTTGCCCTTAAGTGATATATTAGGTACAGGAAATCACATTACAATTTGATGTATGTGTCACTTTAAGAGTGATTCTTGGATTGTGGAGGTAGCTTGTGTGTCATATGATGTAAGTACTTTTATTGAGTAGGTAAGTATGTAATAGCTAAAAGCCTCATAAATCAGCTAAATGTTCTCCCAATTTATAGAGAATATTTGATCTGAGAACATTACCATCTAGCGAGCCACTGAAAAAAAGAGAAGACATGAAGAGTGATGGAGATGGATATATTGGATAATTTTTTTGGATATATAGTATTTGGGGCTGGCTCTTCCTTGCTTGCAACTTTTCTACTCATTAACACCTTTGCAAGTGTAATATACTACCACATTAAAGTTTTCTACTCACTTTAACACTTTTATAGCTCCTTCTCAGGGGTAGAGTCACACAGAATGAAACACAGGACAGGTTTTTAGTCCAGAGGTCTTTCTCTTTTAAACAACAATAGCAGTTAACAAATCACATGTCTGACGATTGTTTGAATTATGTAACATTGTCCAAATTAATCTAGCCATTGTTTCCAGCATTATAGACAGCCCCATGTTATTAAAGCAAAGAAGTACACCTTTTCCTAATTGGAACTACAAATGACCAATGTCCAGTCTATCTCTGCATATTAATTTTTTATTGGAACAATGAGGGACTTTGAAAAACTGTATTTGTAAGTTCATATATAACTATATATAAACTATATATATAAAAGAAATGATACCATATGGATTCACATTGATTCTCCTTTACAAGATTCTTTATGTAGTACTTAATAAGTGCATTAAAAGTATTTCATATATAACAGCATCTGTCAGTAGTATAATAATCTGTACACTATGATGAGTCTATGTATTGACTGAAGCTGAACTTTTGAACCTGTTGCAACATAAGAAAGCAAAGAAGTGTTATTTATTTGCCATAGTGTAGTTATAAAATTAAATAACTTCTATTTTCTGTGGTTACTCAAGAAGAGTTGTTGAACATGCCTCTGATTGCTAAATGGATGCTTCAACATATTTTTGAAATTGTGATTTGTGAGGGCTCTGATGCTCTGAGGCATTGCTTGTCGGATTGTTCACCTATTCATATTTTATACAGCTGAATACCTTCCACTTTAAGTCACATCAGAGGCCTTTAAAAACCTTATTTCACTCAAAGCCATTTTTCATCAGGAAAGTATAGAAACAGTGGCAGTCTAAAGTTTCTTTTCTTTTTCCTTTCAGGGCCACACAGGTGGTATATAAGGCATCATTCTCTGGAAAAATAAGCTACTGTAGGATTTATTGTCTGGGTGAAATATTTAACATTTGTCCTAAAATATGAATTTAAAGCAATTGTCTTTGCATGTGTTAACTTTTCTGGATGTTTTGCCTAGCAGTTTTGGACTGATTCATTGAATTTTGGCGGGTAAGAACAAAAGACTGCCTAACAAGATATGGGGCACACTACTCCCTGACTAAACATGCACAAAACAAGTTTAAAAAAGAGAAGTGGGTGGTTTGATATATCTGTCCATGAACAACACAAGATGAGGAAAACATGCTAATCCTAACAGAGGTTCAAGAATAGAACCACCCTTTCTTCCTGATCCAAGTCTTTTGGGTTCACAGACTGCTGTTCGTTTGAAATGTTCGGTGCGAAGACCACACAACAACTAACTCAGCTGTGAGCTAGGCCTGCTTGAGCATCAGCAGGCACAGCAGTAACGCAGACAGTGTCACAGAACGCTTCTGTGTTCCTTTACAAACTCTGTTTCTAGGAAAGAATATAGCCTAGTCTTACAAACTAGAGCCAGGCTGCTAAAGTGACACTTTTCTTCCCACTCCAAGTTGCATTTCTATATGTCATTCCACTTGAATTCTACCTGACCACTTGTACTGGCTCTGAATGACACTTAAGTTCAATCTGTACTGGTATATGATCTGCTTAGTAAGGTCTATAAAACACTAACAAGGTTAGTAATTCCTGTTGAAGAATGGTCCTGTTCAATTATCCTAATAATTTCTCTTTGACCTTAACCTCTCTAGAAAATGGAGATCATGCATTATGTCTTAATTCTAGCTTTCCCTTCTTCAGAGTATACCCCAACTCTTTAAATTCTATTTTCCCTAAGCTTTTTCATTTTAAAATACACCTTCCTAAAACTCTTTTGCAGCCCTATTTAGCTAGCTAGCCAACTCAAACTGCCATTTCTTTCTCTTTCTCAAGAAATCTCCTTTACATGCCGAAACACATGCACATTGAAAACTGCAAAAAATTAAAGCATGACTTCTAAAAGAAAGTCAAGGCTTAGATGTCCAAAGTCTATAGAATTAGAAAATAAAAAGACAAACATAAGTCTGCTCCTATAAACATGACATCAATTTCAAGACTGCAATCAACATGAAATTTCCCTCAAAATCAAATAAATACCAATGGCAGGATATTCTAATAAAAAATGCTGCAGGTCATGTTGCTGTTGTTCTTTGGTTTTATATGGTCCTGATGGGTGTTCTACAAATCAAAAATTTTCAGGCATTCTTTGGGAAAAATGCAAAACTCTGAAATGAAGACTAAGATAACTACAACTGTCACAGTGACACCAGCTGTAGAAAGTGCTAGTGTGATCCTTCTAATTTAGAAATGAGCTTAATCATAGTATAGATGTTTTGTCACCAGCCTGCTGTCGATCTCTCTCTGCTGTATCCACATGACAAATGTCAGTCAAAGCAAGGCAGAATCCTTTGAAGTAAAATCGTAAGCTACAAAATTTACATATTTGAGAAAGGATTAATTCAAACATCACATGAGACCACTTGGCTTTGTACTGAAATACAGTTAATTTTCTCTTAAGTGATACTCTTGGTCAGTCTTATATAACTAAGGAACTTGAAGTTCTAGAATTAACTATAAGATTGGCCAACGTAAGAGAAAAGATCATATTTAGAGTAAAATCTTGGTTATTTGTCCTTACATTTCTGCCTTAGTTGCACTCAGGGGTCCTCATCCAACTTCTAATGAAATCAGTAAGAGCTGGAAAAGGCCATCACAGCATAAGCTTTGTGCCTGCAGGTTTTTTTCATCTTGATGTAAAAAGAATAGGTATATGGCTTTGAACATGTGAGGGGGAAAGAACTGCTGTTTCAGAAAAGGACTATGGGAATATTTTTTTAAGGCATAAAGGGAGTTAGGCACCTAACTGTGACTTTTGCCTTTGAAAATACTTGCTTTGTAGTCTAATAAGACAATATTGCCAAACTGTAAGTACAGATTACTTCTCACTGAGCTGATCTTGAAAAAAAGATCTATTGGTTTTTTGCTAATACTCTTTGCCTGTTCTTAGGAATATATTTTTCTATTTTTAGTGCTTATTAAATATTCAGTACTATTAAAAGAGCAATTTTTTAAAAGTCATTCTTACGTTAGCAACTGAACATGGGAACAACACTAAATAAAAAAAAAAGGAAGAGAATGCTTCGGGACAGTTCATTGTGGCAGCTTCGAGGGCAACAGAATACCTAGCATAGCACAAAGGTGCTGTGGTAGTTTTTTATTTCTTCCTGAATTCACCTCAGGCATAACATTTGGACAGTTTTTCTCTTTGTATACATTGTTCTTCAGATAACAAATAAAAGCATATGTACTTTAAAATAGGCTTGTATTTTTCACGTTACTGTTACTATGGTCCTACTCAGGTCACCTATCTACAAAAAGTTTGGTTATTTTCAAAGTGACTAAATAATAGTGAACATTTCATATTTCAATACTAAACATATTTCAATACTAAACATATTTCACAAGACTTCCAAAGGAAAAGATCTTTGCCAGGAAATCCATTAATGCAAATTAGGATAACTGCTTGTGCAAAGGTTTACATTTTTCAAAAAGAAACAATTGATTTCTCTAATCTTCTCATAAAGATGTTGATCATTAATGCATTCTGACATACCGTCTGCTTTTGCGGATAAAACCATCAAGAAATTCTGTCCAGATTTGACAAAAGTAATATTACTGGACTTCTAGATTATACAGAGACTGGAAATCTTACTTCCCTTATGGCAGAAGCAACTATGTTGGAAAAAATAAGTAACATTTAAATAGTCACATGCCAGATTTAACATCTGAAGATATAAGTGAAACTTTAAGAGGAAACTGAATTTTTTGATAATTGCAAGTTATTTGACTTCTAAGAAAGGCTGATCAGCTCCATATAGAAAAGATTTCTTGGCACTTACCTTACCGGATTATATTGTCTGCTTTAAATTTATCTTGCTAAGGTCAAGCTTACTGGTCACAAGTCATCCAGTTGCTGAGGAACTTCCTAACCACTCATATGATTTCCTCCAGCTGTAAACACTGAATAACTGATGGGCACACTCTTGTTTTCTTAGCTGAATAAAGTGCCTCTATATTTTAGTGACATTTCTACATTCACCTTTCAGGAAGCGAATGATCACAAAATATGGAAGGCAAACTCTGACTATGATTCCTTGTAGATTAGTTTCACACTGGTGGATTTCTATTGCATCAACAGAAATACTTCATGACTTTCTGCAACACTTTGGCTTTACAGGCTTCAAAAGACAATATGTCACTTAACAGTTTTATTTCAAAGATTTTTTTTTTAATGTAGGTTTTTTGGTTGGTTGGTTGGTTGGTTGGGGGTTTTTTTGATTGAAGGTTGGTTGGTGGTACAATAACACACTCTTTTTCCTTTAAAATAAATTCCTATAAATGTTATCAGTACCTCCATTTTTAAAACTATCTGGATGTAGTAAAACAGTAGAATTACTAGTTGCTTTTTCTTATTGCCTCATATTAAAAATACATGCCTGTCATATGTTATTATACTCTCTTCCAGCTCTGTCATCTACTTCATAGCCCACATTAATGAAAACGACAGTCGACTCAAGCCCTGTCTTCTTCCTTCAGCCAGCCTACAGGGAAAATAGTTCTCAAAATAGAAGGGAAAAAATAAAAAGAAAAAACAGGAAAACATTCAGATTCACTATGAAATGAGTAAGTGGATTTAAAATCATTCATACATCTCATGTACAAACAAAATACCTTTTCCCTTTTATTTTCTTCAATTTATTCCACAGACAGGGCACACAATGCACTTCTCTGACAATGGCAGCCCTGTAGAATCATTTTAACATACAATCTTCCATAAATAAAATCAAGAGGTAATAGCCAACCTATGTCGGCCAACACAGGGAACCAAAGGCCATTCCCCACCAGAGGACCCAGCACTCCAGTGCTCTGGCTTGTAATGCCTGAAGTGCCACCCAGTTCACAATACTAGCAAACTTCCCTTCTTGGTATGTTGCTTGATGGCATTTCTTAACAGGTCTTGCAGGTTTCTTCATCTAGTACCGAGCCTTGTAGGTAATTCTAAAGATTCTCAGAAAATTAGAGGAACATAAAGTCAAAGCAGACTGACTTCTACAAAGAATGACTTCCTCTGAGGACCCATCCCAACAAGGCTTAGGGAGCTCTGACTATAGCGAGCTCTGACTATAGTTTAAGTATATGCCACTTCAATCATTCTGTGGGAAAAAATGTTCATGGCATAAATGCTGTATTTCTTAAAGGTATTTCACTGCCCTTTGTATTGGCTGACATTGGTTTCCAATAAATAGTTTGGTCTTGTTTATTGTGGTTGTGCAGCAAGTAAAAAGACCTTAATACTGATACATTAGCATGCTCGGTAAAGACATATGATGATTATAATACAATTACATAATACTTACTGATGTCATGGCACTACTAATGTTTTTCTTATGCTGCATTTGACATTTCCGATTTAGAGCCCAGGTTTATAAACAAAGGTATAGTTACAATACTGTATGTGCACAAGTAGTTATTTACAAATAACTCTTCATTAACCTGTATCATCAATAGCATTCACAGATTGCTGCTGTGACAACAACTTAAGTTGTTGTTGTTCCAAATGGTCACATGAAAAGATTTTTCTCCCTTTACTTTCAGTTGAGGACAAAGAATATAAAGTAGGAATTTGTACAATCACCTTTATTCATACTGAGTTATACATAGAGACTAGTAGCTACTTTATATTTCTGCTTCCTCTATGTCAAGGTCTAAGAGCAGCCAACATGAGATGTCAGAGAAAAACGTCTGAGTATCTTCCTTTTTTTTCTGGTCTCATATCCAGGTCCTTTAGAAGCCCGACCATAGCCCACGCTTCTCCTGTATTTTGTACAGGTGTCCCTTGGTATTAACTGCTTCCCAGGAGAGGACAATGCCATTTTTTAATGGTGGAGCCTGTCAAGCCATTTGCTCTGTTCTTGTGACTCAGGCAGCATAGGTCCCACCACACATGTGATGTGAATTATATGGTATTTACTGCTGAGCCATCCAACAGCCAGTTCCATCCAATGGCCAACCAGTCCAAACTGGTGGCATTGCCTCAGCTCTGGATACCTTCCTGTGATCCTGACCTACTTTCAAAGGAAAATTCTGAAGTCAAAAAAACTTCACTGAAACAGGCTTTCTGCTAGTGGAAAGAGGACAAAATTTGTCCATCCACCTCTATACGTTCAGATTTCAAATACTGCAATGAATGCTTTATCATGCAGTTTGGAATTAAATGTTATGACAAACTCTTTCTTTCTTTCTTCTGCAGTGGCAGAGATCCATACAGGGGGTGTCTCTGAGGTCAGGAATGGGACTCCCAGGAAAACCAATGCATCCCAGACCTTATCCTGAAGATGTGTCCCCCTGTTTTCCACGATGCTCTTCTATCTGCAGCAGGAAATAGTAATTCCTACCACCCTTAATCAGTGGCTCTTTGAAGCTCACCACTGGGTTCCCAGCCCACATGTCTCCTGAGCCTTTTGAGATTTCTGCATGAGCAGCCTGAATGACATCTGGTAAGTATAATACTCTGCATTGATCAGATACAAGGTAAATTTCCTGCATCCTAATTGCTAAAATTTAGAATTGAGATCAAGTGCTGAAGAGTAGAGATTTTAACTCATACCAATCTGTTAGTTTTTTATACCTGTTCTTTATTTTCATTTCAGCCAAATTTTCAGTCTCAGTGTTTCTTGGCCTCAGTGACATCTTTTGCAGTGAGTTCTGAAGTGCAATTATGTGTTAAAGGAGAAAGGTATTTTGGAGCAACAGTCTTTTAAGTGCTTCTTCCCACTTCTGAAGAATGTTGCTTTCCTTTATCATGAAACGGAGGCCCTCAATCTGTCTCCTCCATGCTCTTTAATAAGATACGTAACTTCATTTTATAAAAGTTTTTTTCTTTCAAAAATAAAAAAGCCCAAATCTTTCTACTCTCTTTCATACAAGTCTTTGCCATTTCCAATTCCATTTCTTGCCTAAATTGTCTCTAAATTCTCTAACTTCATAGCAATTATTTGGCCTATATATGGACAATATTTTATATATGAGAAAAGACATGACGTATATAAGGGTACTACATAGTTTCGCATTATGCTCTTCCACTTCTTTCAGACATCCAATACTTCATTTGCTCTTTGAATGCAAATGCACATTGAACTGAAGTCTTCATTGAGCTGTTTTCAGTGATGCTGAGGTTCATTTCCTGAGCTGATATGATTAATTTAGAAGCATGAGAGTGGTATGAGCACTTAAGGTGTCTCCCTTCACTGTTAGCTGTTCTTCTTTATGGTATCACTGCTGATTTTAATCTATCTCTGTGTTGTCTGTCCGTTTATATATATATATATATATTCAACAAATCCTTTTTTTGATTAAAATTGTCATTTGCTTCTCTTTTTTCTGATCTCTTAGCCAGTTTAACATAACATTTGCATCTCTTACCATGACCATTTTGTTTTAGCAGCTTACAGTAACACACCTTGTCAGATGCCTCTTAAAACACTAAATACATTATGTCAACTGATTTTCTCTTTCCCTCTCCTATATTACTACACTCAAAGAAATCGAACAGATTGATTCTCCATTGTCATAAATCGTACTGGTTTAACCATTCTTATTAGATGATCTTCCAGGTGTTTTATTATTCTGTTTTGAAGTTTCATTTCAACATTTTTACCAGATACAGTTTTAAGGTTTCCTCCTCTGCATTTCCCTGGATGACCCATACAGTATTTAAAAAACATATGAGTATGCTATATCCTACCTTCTAACCCTTCATTGTAAGAGCTAATTTATTACTCAGAATCAATTCATGATTACCTGAGTAACCCTGAGGAGGAGCTTTTTGTACGAATAGCCTCTGATTTCAGTGGAAGCCTCATGTGAGTATCTGATCACCAGGATAACTGAGACACTTGCAGTTCCTCCATGTGGATATTCCCATGATTGAACTAGACTGAGTAACATTTTGCTCTACATATCCACTCATCATTCTGTACCACATCCATGGGTATCAAAGTATTCCTTGAAAAAAGGAAGTGAAAAACTAGTGCTTGTTTTAAAAGGATCACTCAAAGAGTAAGGAACTAGTCAAGATGTGTAAGGGGCAAATTTTTGCGCTTAGGTAGTATCTGCTTTTTAATTTTATGCAGTCACTACTGTAAAATTTAAATGAAGAAATAGAAGACAGTGTTCAAAGCTGGATAGCAATAGATGAAGGAAAAGTCTCTTCACTGACACTAGTCTTTGATGTGTACTCATCTGAGAGAAAACTTGGTCCAGAATTGTATTTACATTTGTTATGCAAGTATTACTGCAAGAGGGCTTATGAGTGTAGGGAACATATGGAGAGGCTGGCAGGCATGGATTCCCTGGTGTGGTGGTTGGATTCTTTGCTCTGAAAAGGCAAGCTTTTAAAATTCATTTGAAAACTATAAAATACACAACCAGTATGCCAAGTAGGTCTGTATTTAGAGAAGAATTATAATTGTGAAAAGGAATCAAATATTTTAACATCTAATGCAACTTTAGGCTTTAAATAATTATTTTGTAAGTTTATATGATAGTCAAACATTACAAGCTGAATTAATTTTCAGCCCTGTCACACAATGAATGCATCAAACCTAATGAGTTTCTTTGAATTATTTTTTTTAGCACCTGGGCTCCCCCACCTTTACTTATTTATCAGTTATTGTACTAGCTGCTCTTTAAAATCCTGAAAAATTTTCCAGTTCCATAGTGACAGCAATTCACTTCCTCAAGAGGTCTCTCCATTGCAAGATGTCCTTCAGTTAGACTAAGTTGATCCACAATCCAGCAAACTCACTGGGAGTCTTTTTATCAAATTTCAGTGGACTTTTTAGATCATGTGTTGGAAACGTGTGACTAACTTCTAGCTCCTTCATCCTGATCATATTTAAATCATCAGTGCCATTTAAAACAGCGTATACACTTAAATACTTGATGAATCACAGACCACATGTGTCTAGATTTCTTTATCAATGTTATATATACAATGACAGCTATATATTTTTTCATTGGATTTGTCTAATATTGCAACTATTTCAACTATTTGATATAAAAGTCAAGAATATGCCCTCTGTTAAACTTGGATTCGTTTATATTATATATATATATACATTATATATATATACATTAGCAACAAAAGGAAGGCTAAGGAGAATCTCCATCCTTTATTGGATGCAGAGGGAAACATAGTGACAAAAGGATGAGGAAAAGGCTGAGGTACTTTGCCTTTGCCTCAGACTTTAATAGTAAGACCAGTTGTTCTCTGGGTACCCAGGCCCCTGAACTGGAAGACAGGGACAGGGAGCAGAATGAAGCCCCCATAATCCCAAGAGAAATGGTTAGCAACCTACTACACTACTTAGACACACACAAGTCTATGGGGCTGGATGGGATCCACCCAAGGGTAATGAGGGAGCTGGTAGAAGTGCTCACCAAGCCACTTTCAATCATTCATCAGCAATCCTGGCTAACCAGGGAGGTCCCAGTCAACTGGAGGTTAGCAAACAAGACACCCATCTACAAGAAGGGCTGGAAGGATGATCCAGGGAACTACAGGCCTATCACTTTGACCTCAGTGCCAGGGAAGGTTATGGAGCGGTTCATCTTGAGTGCCATCATATGGCACGTACAGGACAACCAGGTGATCACGCACAGTCAGCCTGGGTTTATGAAAGGCAGGTCCTGCTTGACTAACAGGATCTCCTCCTATGATAAGGTCACCCACTAACTGAATGAGGGAAAGGCTGTGGATGTTTTCTACCTAGACTTTAGTAAAGCTTTTGACACCATTTCCCACAGCATTCTGCTGGAGAAACTGGCTGCTCATGGCTTGGACAAGCATACTCTTAGCTGGGTAAAAACCTGGCTGCATGTCCAGGCCCAGAGAGCTGTAGTGAATGGAGTTAAATCCAGTCTGTGGCCAGTCACAAGTGGTGTTCCCCAGGGCTCAGTATTGGGGCCAGTTCTGTTTAATATCTTTATCAATGATCTGGATGAGGGGATCAAGTGCACCCTCAGTAAGGTTGCAGACAACACCAAGTTGGGTGGGAGTGTGGATCTGCTTGAGGGTAGCAAGGTTCTACAGAGGGATCTGGACAGGCTGGATTTATGGGCTGAGGCCAACTGTATGAGGTTCAACAAGGTTAAGTGTCAGGTCCTGTCCTTGGATCACAGCAACCCCATGCAACGCTACAGGTTTGGGGAAGAGTGGTGGGAAAGCTGCACAGAAGAAAAGGACCTGGAGGTATTGGTTGATAGCCAGCTGAATAGGAGCCAGCATTATGTCCAGGTGGCCAAGAAGGCCAATAGCATCCTGGCTTGTATCAGAAATAGTGTGGAAGTATATAGTAGTCCAGCCAGCAGGACTAGGGAACTGATTGTCCCCCTGTACTCAGCACTGGTGAGGCCGCACTTTGAATACTTACTTCAGTTTTGGGCCCCTCACCACAAGAAAGACATTGAGGTGCTGGAGCATGTCCAAAGAAGAGCAACAAAGCTGGTGAAGGGCCTGGAGCACAAGTCTTATGAGGAGTGGCTGAGGGAACTCGGGTTGTTTAGAGTGGAGAAGAGGAGGCTGAGGGGAGACCTTATCACTCTCTACCACTGTCTGAAAGGAGGTTGTAGTGACGTGGGTGTCGGTCTCTTCTCCCAAGTAAGAAGCAATGGGACATGAGGAAATGGCCTCAAGTTGCACCAGGGGAGGTGTAAATTGGATATTAGGAAAAATTAGGAAAGGGTTGCGAAGCACGGGAACAGGCTGCTCAGGGAACTGGTTGAGTCACCATCCCTGGAGGTATCTAAAAGAGGTGTAGATGTGGTGCTTAGGGACATGGTTTAGTGGTGGACTTGGCAGTGCTAGGTTTACGGTTGGACTTTATGATCTTAAAGGTCTTTTCCAATCTAAACGATTCTATGATTCTGTATTTAAAATGTATTAATCAAATTTATATCTAGATGCAAGCATAAAACTTTTTAGACACTCTCAGTACAATTTCAAAAATATAAACTAAATGTAAACTGCAAGCAAAATAGATTATTTTTTAAAGATTGATCTTTAGGTATATTGACTTAGTATTTGAAGACTAAGGATGAATACATTTATGAATATTAGACTTCTAGAAGAAAACTGAAGCAAATGAAGTCATTAGTCATTTGAGTATGTATTTCTGCATGTGAGACCAGTTTAATCCAGTCTTCAGGAAAGCATAAGGAGTATGTTCATTACCTGGAGAAACACAGTATCTAATGCTAGAGCTTCTGCCTAAGGATCATGAAGAAATTGCTCTATTTCACTGTGTGCTGGTTCTGGCTGGGATAGAGTTAATTTTCTTCATAGTAGCTAGTATGGGGCTATGTTGTGGATTTGTGCTGAAAACAGGGTTGATGATAACGCAAGGATGTTTTTGTTCTGGCTGAGCGGTGTTTACCCAGAGCCAAGGCCTTTTCTGCTCCTCACCCCACCCCACCAGTGAGCAGGCTGGGGGTGCACAAGGAGTTGGGAGGGGACACAGCTGGGACAGCTGGCCCCAGCTTACCAAAGGGATATTCCAGACCATGTGACGTCATGCTCAGCATATAAAGCTGGGGGAAGAAGAAGGAAGGGGGGACATTTGGAGTGATGGCGTTTGTCCTCCCAAGTGACCGTTACAAGTGATGGAGCCCTGCTTTCCTGGAGATGGCTGAACACCTGCCTGCTGATGGGAAGTGGTGAATGAATTCCTTGTTTGGCTTTGCTTGCATGCACAGCTTTTGCTTTACCTGTTAAATTGTCTTTATCAGCCCACAAGTTTTCTAACTTTTACCCTTCTGATTCTCTCCCCCATCCCATTGTGAGGGAGGTGAGCGAGTGGCTGCCTGGGGCTTGGTTGCCAGCTGGGGTTAAACCACAACACACTGCAGCCATAACTCATAAGGGAAGTAATAGACTGCACAGAAAGGAGTATTGCAAATTACTATTACAAATTATTAGAATTGTACTGTCCATAGGATTTCATTTTTTGTATGTGTTATATTTTTTCTTTAGCACTCTAGAAAACCAACACCATCTATCACCTTCTTGTTATCAGAAAGTTATTGTTCTTGGTTTTATTTTAGGACACTTGTTTAAAAATATTTGAAATCAATCTTGGTCAATTGACCTGTTTCCTCTCCTCTCCTCTCCTCTCCTCTCATCTCATCTGCTATTCTGTTCTATTCTATTCTATTCTATTCTGTTCTGTTCTGTTCTATTTCTACAACATCCTTTAAACAACTTTAGTATGTGACTGCCTTCCAAAAATGCATTAACTAATGTTACTAACATCTGTCATGTGCAGTTCATTTTCCCTCTCATCTTCTCTGCAGGGACAGGATGAGAAAGAAAATGAACCACACATTGTGTGTGCAATGTAGTGTTATATGCATATGCATTATGATAGAGTCTTTAATTACATACTCTCATCTTGTTTTCCCACAGGACCCCTGCCTCATTCAGTGCACAGGACAGACACATGGGAGAGATTTAGGAGTACATAGGCAACCACCAATTTAGCAGTTCCTGACTTGGCTCTTTAATCTAATGTAGTGCTTTTAACTGTATGTTTCTTCTTTTCATGGTTTTTTTTTCTTCTTCACATGTTATTGATATTTTCTATAGAAAGAATAGCAAGATAAGATAGTAATCATAAGACAATGAGATACAGATAAGCTATTAATTAGACCTGAAAACAATACATAGTTAATTC
This sequence comes from Harpia harpyja, assembly GCF_026419915.1. Taxonomy (NCBI): domain Eukaryota; kingdom Metazoa; phylum Chordata; class Aves; order Accipitriformes; family Accipitridae; genus Harpia; species Harpia harpyja. Next base: position 49,024,908 of record NC_068942.1, on the reverse strand, counting down.
TCCAAGCCTCAGTGCACCTTTACATATAATCCCAAAGTCTATGGTTTCAGAAAGAAAAAACAGAGGATGTTTTTCCCACCTGCTCCACCCTGACTGAAAATTGAAGGATATAACTGTGGATCTGTGAAGTTGGAGGAAGAATGAACACTGCTAGTAGCGAGGATTTGGAAGAGATACTCCTCTCTTTCTACATGGCTTGAACATTAAGTGCATCTGTGTCATCCCTGCAATCAGTTTCTTTTACAAATAACCAGTTAGAGAAGCTTTGAATCCTCTCTGTCATTATCTGGTACCTGATATGTACCATTCTTTGCCTTACATTATATCATAAGAATGAAAGTAAATTATTCGAAGCACAATTAATCTCTCAAAATGCCTATTAATTAGGTAGCAAGATGCTAAGGAATATTAAATGGTAGCATGGGATTTTGTCCCCCAAAGAAAAACTGACTTTTTTTTTTTTTTCAGTTATTCCTTATCAATGAGCTAAAATGTTTGTGCGTTGGTTTGGTTTTGTTTTTTTTTTCTTACAATGCATGGAAGTATAAGGTAAAGAATACTGCAGATCAAACATATAGATAGATCATGTATTCTTTTCCTTATTCTGCATAGCAGCTTGGTTGCAATTCTTTTTAAACAAAATATGCTTCCATATTTTACAGCAGGTAACTATTTTGTCTTTTTGGAATACCTTCAAAACCACTTTAGACTGACTGCCATAAACATTTGTGTAAATGAAAGTAGGCATGGCTTTCTTTTAATGAAGTAATATTAAGACTTTATTTCTATCTGTTTATAGAAACCATTTCAGTTTCATGAATACTACTACTAATTTCTGAAGGTAAAAGTTTCCCCTCTGCTGCTGTGTGCAGTAGTTTCATACAAAAAATGGGCATGGATGCTGGCTTGTATGTGTGTTTTGCAAGTAGTTGCCTACGGTAGTAGATTAACTCCATCTGTTAGTCCACAGGCAGGGTAATTTGAATTTTGCCTGTGAAATCTGAACCCAGGCTGAAGAGGGAGTCTGAACCCAAATCTTTTTTTAACTTCAGATCATCTGAACCTACATAAATGTATTGTAGTATGGAAAACAGCCCTGTTAAATGAGTTTCAGACCAAACTTGGAAATGTTTGAACAGCTTTAAAGCTTTTAACCTTGAATCTTACTGCAGTTTGATGGGATTTTTTTGTTTGGGATATTTTTTATTGTTGGTGGGTGGGTGAGGAAGGTATCCAGATTTTTCTCTTCAGCTATGGATCTTTGATCTTTGCTTCTTTGCAGAGCTATTCCTTTGTTCCAGCTATAGTACTGCTATCATACGAAGTAAAATGCAAAATTGCATTCTTTGTACATGTGCTTCGCTGTAGACAAATGAACAAACCTTACCTTCACATTTGCACTGTCTGTAAAAGGCCAAGTGCAAATTTACCAAGCCCCGATATATCTAAATCCAGGCCTTTGGGACAAATATGTTTACTACCTGGATTGCACATCTGTCTTCATGCCAAGAAGCCTGAGCGTCCATTCCAGAATGTTTGGATGTACTGCAAACAAGTGTCAAAGCAAGTATTACATGTCTGCTAATGAACATTTTCAGATCAGTTACGTGATGTTTGACAGGATTTATCTCTTGCTGAGTAACTCCACTCTGAATGTTCGTAAGCATGAGGTTATAAGCAGATAGTGAGATACATACCATAAACACAGCTGTTACAGGGAAAATATAATTTACAGGTCCAACACTGAGGCTTTCTGATTGATATCCAAAAATAGTTTTGAAGAATGTTGATGATGCTATGAAGATCTCATTCCTTTTTACAGAGAGTAAAGCTGCATGCCTGTTTGATGGTCATTTGTCTGAGATGAGTGAAGAGGAATTTTGGCTAACTGTGAAGAGAACAGAGAAGCTCTTTCTGCCTTTTGATGTGGCATATATTGCGTGGAGAAGGGCAGCGGGGGGAAGCTTTGCTATCCAGCCCTCTTTTTCATTCCCTGAAGCAGTTGGGAATTTTATATTTCTGTCACCACTCTTATCAGCATGGATGTACACATATCAGCACTCTGACAAAAACTACAGAGACATGCATACTACCTGCCAATCCTACAATCTCCCTGTCCGGTCTAATAATTACAAGGTATTCCAAAGAAATACCTGGATTAAAAAGCTGGTATATCATGCTATGTTATCTCTTGCTGCAGAGTTTAAGATACAGCATTCCCGTAGTTTTTGCTACTTTATTACTTACATTCATTTTAGCCTATTTCAAATGTGATATGTGTCAGTAGGATGCTTACATTGCAGTTTTTATTGAAAGAGTAATACACTGCTATTGACAGTCATATCTGGTAGTGCAATAGCTTTTATGCTGAGCTTCTTTGCTTCCCTATTTTCTTTAAAAAATTCTCGCCCACTTCTGGTGAATTACAGTGCATCTTCATATACAGAGTTAGAAATCATTCTAGGAGTTTGGGGATCTCCTTTATTTTAAGAGAGCAAAGACTTTTGGGTAACAAGGTAGCATATTTTAAAATGATTTGTCTTCTGGATAATTCCGCAGGTTCACAATGCTTACAAATACAGTTTGTTGCTCATCAGCAGAGTCATTTCACAGCACAGCCCTTTTTTTCAGCCCCTTTAGAATAAGTTATAAAATGCCTCTCTGCTACCTTTCAGTCTCATCATTGCAGTCACTTTTTTGAGTATAACATCAGAAAAGGACAGAAAAGCAGAAAGTAAATTAAGCAGCATAGTAAGGCTTAGCCAAGATCACTGAAGTCACTAGGACTGCTGACACTTTCCACGTGTTGCAGCTGACAGACATAAACCAAGATCACATACATCTTATCATTTAAATCGTTACTAAAATCAACATAGCCTGATGCTGTTTCAGCAGTCCAAGTATGTTTGTATGTACCACTAAATGAGTTATAAACTCAGCTCTTGTGTAGCACTTTTCATCCACAGAGCTCAAAGCCCACTTCACAAAATATAGGGGGTTTTTTGGGTTTTGGGTTTTTTTAATTTTACAGATGAGGAAAAGCTGGAGCAAGAAGAGAAGTGATTTGCTCTAATGACCCAGCAAATCAGTGTCACAAGGTAGATTTGGACTTCGATTCAGACCCATATTGACCACGTCAACTTATCTCACTGATTCGGTGGGAATACTGTTACGAGACATCAGTAATATTTATATGCATTTTATACATTTTATGTGGCTGGTTTACTGCTCCTCTGAAGACTTGTGTAACTGCATGAGATCATCACTTTAGTTGCCCCTTTTTTTGAGAGCGAGAGAGACTGTCCGTGCTTAGCCAAAGAAACTTTCTAGTCTGGCAACATTTTTTGTAAAGTATTTTACTGCTTCATTCAATACTTACTCAACCTGAGTATTACGTATGCTACATATTATCTGTTAATTTGAAAAATCTGCTGTCTGGATATATATTTAGTTATTGACTTACACATACTTTATTTGTATCACTTTTATGCAGACATTTAAATAGTTAATACTGTGTATTTCCTAGGTTTACTCACTCTAATGCTGCCTTGATAATAAAACTTAGCAATTTCAATATACTTAGATTAATTTATTTTCAGTAAATATTGCACATATAAAGAGAAATTGTTGGCGGGGGGGGGCGAGTGTCTGAATCTTAGATATATCACCACAGTTAATACTGGCTCATGACAAATGAAATAATGAGCAAGGATACAGTTACAGATCTGGGCTATACTGTGATCTTCATGTAGAGTGTTATAGATTCAGTTAAATTTCTGAATCCAAGAAGCTACCTCTAGGTTTTCTCTAGAGTAGCTGAAAGCAGAATAAACCTCTTTATTAGTCTTAGATACATACTGTCTGTTAATATTCTCACTATGTCATAGGCTGTAAACATTTTTATCTTACTAGTTTGTTTTTTAAAATATATTTGGCAACAAACCCACACTTTTCTGCAGATCAGCAAATATTCTCTACAGTTAAATTCTATTGCTTCATCAACAAAGAATGCAGCATGATTAAAGAAGGGTATGAAATTTCAGTCTCTGAAGTTCACAGCTTCACTGGTATTCAACCCACTCAACAAAGTACGCAGCTGTACTGCAATTCAAACTACTGTATTTTCCATTTAGATCATCATGGTATTCAGTCCAAACTATTAAATACAGAACTGGAAAAGCAATGCATGTAGTTTGACTCCTATGTTAAACAAATTTAAAAGTATGTTCAAAATCTGTGCCACAGCACTGGTTAAATGTGTTCCTGATCTTCGACTTCAGGATCAGGAATATGTTCAGTCTGGTGACCAGCAAACACCACATGAACTAGTATTTTAACAGAGAGCCTGAGGTACGCTGACATTTTAAATATTCAAAAAAATGGTAAACTAGATTAAACTATTACAGCTATAATGATGTGCCATATGGGAAAAGGCTGAGACCTGCGTTTCTTCAGTCTTAAGAAAAGATGGTGGAGAGAAAATCTTACTACTGCCTTCAGTTGCCTAATGGGAGGTTATAGAGAAGGTAGACCAGACTCTCCTTAGAAGTGCAAAGGACAACAGGAGTCAGACACAAGTTGCAACAAAGGAAGTTCTGCTTAAATATTAGGGAAAAAATTTGCAACTATAGTGGTTGAAGAATGGAAGAGGTAGCTCAGATTGGTCTCTCTGGGTATTTTTTTGTTTTGTTTTGTTTTTATAATTGGTTTGTGGTTTTGATTTAATCTCATGGGTCATCGTGGTTGTATCATTAAGCATCTATTGACAGCAGTCTGCTGATTTCAGTGGACAATTCGGCCTGAATGTGAATATTCTCCCCACACAGATTCTGCTTTTGCAGAAGATTTGTAAAGGCTTGTGAAGGAAGACTAGGTCCTCAGCTAGTGATTTCATCTTGGAATGTGTTTATCCAGACATAATAAAACTAAATTTCTGTTATTTTTAACATCATAATTACCTAAAGCAGCAGTCCTTTAGTCTGTGCCAATTTCTATTCAGAATAGGTAATGTCTCTCTGAAGTATTTACTAATACTTCCCCATAATTTTATGTAGATAATTATCTCTGTATTGGTAGTTGTCAAGATGTGTAAGTAAAAAACTGTCCAACACCAGTGGCCAAGTTTGAAAGATTTTAATCAGCTATACAAGTATCTATGGGACCCAATTATATACTTAAGGTATGTTTCAAAGCCCAGAATAGTAAAGAGAAGTTTTATTATTTATTTTATTGGAAGAAGAATCAGACCTCTAGGGGATGAGTTTGAACTAGCTAAATGACGAAAGAGAAGCTTTTCTTTGCTCCCTCAAACCATGCTGTAATAAAACATTAAGTATTTCCAGATCAGTTGGTATAATAAGAAAGCAGATGAGTGAGAAAACACTTTAGATTTCAGAGTAGTTTAAAAGCATACTTATTCTTTGATCTTGTTTTAATTCATCATGAAATGTCTCTTTCCAAAGTATTCCTATTTCTGCAGAACACTGTAAGCATTTCCATTTCCCTCCTTTCCCACCCCAATGAGGAAAGGTGATATACTTGCAGCACTCCATGCTTATTGACACAGAGGGGACAGAATACTTTGAAATTCTCTAGTTTTCCATTTTCAAATGTTTCCTCTGACACATTAAATGATTAATTGAATTACATTATCTGCACAAACATTTGATAGCTGAAAATGTACCAACAGAAACAATGGATCTAAAAAAGAGATTTGAAAAATAAGTTAAAGTGCAATATCACAGCTATGGGTGCCTTTACCACATGCAATTGTTGAGTCTGTTCCTTCCCCCAATAGATCCCTCCTGGCTCACAGCTTTCTAGAAGTTGTATTTTTATTGTTCTTTTCTTTCTCATTTGCCTGCACAATACAGCCAGGTTTTTTGCTAGGGGTTGGTTTGCTTGTTTGTTTGTTTGTTTTTCATGGCAGCTTGGTTGTATTGATGAAAACATGTATAATACAACTCTAGGAAGGGGATTAGTCATAAAATGTTCCCCTCTCCAAGAGCTGAGATTCAATGACACTTGGGTTCAGGTTGCAAATATTTAAAAAAGACTAGCTCATACATTGCACATCCATAGCATTAAAACAGTCTCAGCTCACAAACAATACAATCAGGTGAATAATCCTGTTTGCTGGAGAAGGAGAAAAGTTTTCCACATATGTGTTTGTAGGACAAACTAGAAGCATAGAAGGAACAGAGTACAGTTTGTGCATTAAGAATGAAGAAAGGGCATATTTTTCTTTCCTTAATCAGCTCTCTCATGACTGCATCTTATCTGACATTTTTTCACTGCATGCCGATGAAAAGATGTGTACACTGTGCAGGAGTTTACTTCCTTATCTTAGAGTCTTCTGTCATCAAAGGCTATGCTGTACCAGGAAAATTGCAATCCATTGCATAGTATACATCGTAACATGAGTTCATCAGTAATATCACTGATGAACAAAATATGAACACTTTTTTTTCAGATGTAAACTCTAATTAGTTTCCATCACAATCTGTCTCCTCTGCATTACAATGAGTTCCGGGATAAAACAGGCAGCAGGGACCCTATTCCTCAGGGTCTCGGTGAAACGGAACCTCTGTATATAGTTAAATAAGTATAAATTTTAAGTTACGTAGTATGTTAAGTGTGGATGCCTTATAGTGCCTTGGTTTATAGAGACAACATGGTGATGAAGCTTGACATTGTAGTCAGCAACTAAGGAAGATTTCAGCAATATAATAAAGCAAGGCCTCTTATAAACCCCTTGATTTAACAAATTACACAAGTGATTTACTACTGGTAACCTGTCAATTGAAACAAAGCATACTGTGACAAGGGCCTGACAAATGGAAACAAATTAAGCACATAAGAATGCAGTTACCTCGAATTTTATATTCTTGGAACTGATCTAAATTCTAAATTCTACAAGGAAACATGTTCTCAACTTTCCTAACAGATTCTGAGGGGTAATAAGGTACTGAGGCATTATGTGTTACTCTTTAAATGATCCACCTCTAAGGAGTACAAAACCAGGATGCAAACTTAAACAAGAGATGCTATCTGTTCTTAGGGTATGCTTATCATTAATTTTAATGGAAGTTGCACATAAGCATTAAGGGAAATATAGGCCCCCTCCCCTTCAGTTTCTCATTTTGTAACACAGTAAATGCCTAGCCATATGGTATTTTTTTTAATGGAATACACATTTGATCATCTCTGTTCATTTATATAATTTCCTAAGATGTATTTTAAAAGTGAATACATCAGAATGTATTTGTTAAAGAGAAAATTCACTACTAATTGTAGGCATACATTTAAGGAATGCTTTTTAGTAACTAAAATATTTATAAGCTGTACTACACTTATTTTATATAGTGAAACTATGTTTGCTGTTAGATTCCTAATTTTAGAACAAACTCATTTGCATTTTAGAAATTCCCATGCTAAAAATACTTTTTACTTTTCAAGTTTACTTTAAATTGCCATTTTGGACCGCCATCCTTCATAAAAGGCAGGAAGTAAAAAAGCCTTAGAAATATAGATATCATCTTTCTTTGAGAAATTGCCTTCAAACAGATAGGATGTGTCACCAGGATAAAGTACTGCATGCCATTATTTATACATGGTTCAAGTTCTAAAATTTAATCATATACAGATTCAAACTCATGTCTTGGTCTGTTATCACAAGAGAATACTTCTTAGGTGCACATGCACATTTCTTGTGCTTTTAAAGATATGCTTTACATATTTGCCTTCACTGTGGCAACTTTTGTGGTTATTCAATGGCAATCATTTCTGTTTCACAGCAGAGTGAAAAATAAGGGGAAAGTTTAAGACATCCTTCAGAAGCAGGCTCTGTTGTTGCTGATGGAGATCACAGCAAAGGCTATTTGCTAGAGAAAGAAACAATAATAAGACTATCATTCTCATAACAGTCATAAAACTGTCGCCTTTAGCACTGGGCATCACTGAGGCCCTTGTAAATGGCCTGAGAAAACATAGCTGGTGGAAACTTCCAGAGAAAATTAGGGTCAGAATTCATATAGCTTTCCTATCAAATCAAAATCAATCAAAAATCTTCCAAAATGCTATTGAAACTTCACCCTAACATGTTTATGAATTATATCATCAGAGGGCTTATTGGTGCAGAAAGAGGATGCTAGTCTGATCAAAGAAACCTGACGATACCAGTCCTGCCAAAGGTGCATATACATAGGACTCCAGGAGTAGTATCTGGTCAACAGAAAGTGCTGTCAGTTTAGAAGTGGGATACCTCACCAAACTTTCTGTGTGTAAATTACATATTGTAAGCAAGCTACTTCTTTTCATTCAAATACTCTGATTTCTCTCTGAAACCTTATTGAGATTAAAGGGTTCTGTCTAATCTCGGAAAACAACCCCAGTGAAAACAGAACTGCACAACCTCTAAGAGGATATGCTGAAGTATAAAGGCTGAACACTGAATTGCGCACACCTCTCAGTCTTTGTCAATGATCGTGGACAAAGATATCTGCTCCCTAGGAGTTGTGCTGCTATCAGGGTGTGAAGATTAGTTGATGTACGTTCATTTTTCACAAGCAAGAAGCCTGTTTCATTCACTACCAAGACTGACTTTTCTCATGGAGAGTCTTACAAAATGTTTTCGAACATACAATTTTTGTTATAGCCCATTATACTGAAATACCAGATAAAACTAAAATTTGGCATTATCCTATTACCAAATACAGCTCATGCTTAAGAGATATAGGTGTACTTTATTTAAAGAAAGAAAATTTAAAAATCTATGAGATAAAAAAGACAATTGCCATAATTGTTTGTTTGAAAACAGTGGATTAATGATATATGCCCATTAGGACCACCACAGTTTAGCAAAAAATGAATGTTTATGGGCAAACTACTGAACTGAAATCATCATCAAATCATCATTCACAAGACAAGGTCTTCTGTGAAATATATGAAGTCAATTGGCAGAGAACCATGATATCAACACCAAAACATGCAAAGAGGAAACTCAGATAGTGATCTACAGGAATTCTATTCAATGCCTCATGTCTGAATAAAATTGACTTTGTGGATATATGTATATATATAATCATGCATCTTACAAAGGCATTGGTATTTTTTCCAGTATTGAAAGCAATCTAAGCTTTTAAGAATACCAGTACAGTGAGGTCTATATGCAATAAGGGGAACCACACTGATAGCTACTGATAGTAGTAGATCATCTGAACAAATAATAGGTAAGTGAATGACATGGAAACCAAGTAGTTTTGAAAAGGTCTGGCACCACAAACTTATTCTTAGAAAAGCCTCCCAAAAGCAACACTTTATGGATTTCTGGTTTCCTGCTCTAACAATTTCTGCTCCTCATTTCATTGCAACGTTAGTAGAATCATAGAATCATTTAGGTTGGAAAAGACACTTAAGATCATTGAGTCCAACTGCTAACCTAACACTGCCAAGTCCACTACTAAACCATGTCCCTAAGTGACACGTCTATCATCTTTTAAACACCTCCAGGGATGGTGATTCAACCACTTCCCTGGGCAGCCTGTTCCAATGCTCAGCAACCCTTTCGGTGGAGAAATTTTTCCTAATATCCAATCTAAACCTCCCCTGCTGCAACTTGAGGCCATTTCCTCTTGTCCTATCACTTGCTACTTAGGAGAAGAGACCAACACCCATCTCACTACAATATCCTTAAAAATACTAGTAAAAAACAACATCCGGAGTTAGGTCATGAATCTGTGCCTCATTTGTCCATTTACATGACTGAGATGGAGATGAATTGCTAGTTAAGAAAAATGCTTCCAAGTTGCAGACAAATGAAATTTTCAGTCAAACTCCAAGTTTCAGCTATGAAGAAATAGAAAATGGACTTTCAGCCATGGAGTACAAAAAAACCCCACATAATGGGTAATGTGAGATTAGGGAAGAAAGGAAAAAACAGGAGGTATAAAACAAATACATGGAGAGTGAGAAAGGAGAGATGTTCAGAAAGAAATACTTAAATTATGAGACTAGCTCATTCAATTAGGTAGGTGGTGAAAGTGACAGGCAAAGCTTACCGCTGTATATTTTTTGGCTGAGTTTGACAGGCAACTTTTCTGATTAACAGCAGTTTGATGTGGTAAATTTCTATAGTATGACAATATTTTCAGTAAGAACAACAGCTTTATATTGTAAAAAATGCTATTCAAAGCAAGCTATCATATATGAAGTTGATAAAGCAATTTTATTATGTGAGGGGGTTTTATTACTTCATGTATTGAATATTCTCTTGCTAGATGCTTAATTTAAAAAAAAAAACCTTAGTGTAAATCCACCTTTTTTTTTGAGATAACATTTAAATTGCCATTCTCACAATTTCAAGTGTTTTAAAACACTATTGTGATCAATCTGATGTATGGATATACACTATTTAACATTATGTAAACTACTTAATACTTACAATCACTATTTTTAGGAGAAAAATGAAGGGATCCAGAAATAGCCTATAATGAAACCAAATACTCAGCGAAAACTAGCAGTGCTTTGCTTCTTGATTTACAGGTTTTGGTACAGGACTGTAAATGCTAGACATCTGTACTATTTCCATTTCCCAAGCAGAAACTAAAATTGTTGTTGAAGTTGAACTTCATATTCACTTTAAATTTCCCAAAGCAGTGAAACTCTGCCAGTTTCTGAATTTTAGCCAGATGTAATATGTGGCTAGCCCCCAGGATCTGTTGGATTTTGTGCTGGCTGATTTAATACAGCCAAGAACCTATTTCTGTTATGTGTTTGGAGAATCCAACTTGTTCCAGTCCAGAACTGAGTCTGCAACTGAACAGTTTACTGCTTGCATTTATCTTTATCTGCTCCTTATTCAGATAAAGTGTTGAGGGGGACAAGAAGAATGCCATCTGTCCTTATTTAAGGTACAAAAGACAGGGAAAAAAGTGGGAGTAATTCTTAAATCTTTTTCTAAAATGACAAATGAAGGCTAGATCAGAATACACTTGGTACACTACCTCATTCACAGCTAAAATATTCTCAAGTACAGTTCACTGTTCTGCCACATTTCAACAGCAAAAGGTCTGTTCTTTCTACTTAAAAGTACTTTGCAGTGCTGAAAGACAGAGGAACCAAAGCACTCAGTGCTTCCTGGGGGCTTAAGGATATGGAAAGAATGGAGTGTGTCACAACTTGAAAAAGAAGAAAATGTATTGTCTCCTTTTTAAGTGTTGCAAGTGGTAGAGCTACTGGCCTGATACTGAATGAGTTCAAAACTTTCCTGACAGTACTGTAAGTCATGGTAAAAACTGGCCTGAAACTTTTTATATATTATTTGTGTGCCATAACACCTAAAAGCAGTAATCACAAAAAGGATTTTGTTGTGCTAGACATTGTTCTAGCATGGAACAAATGTGTAAAAAGTTCTCTTCCGGACTGTGATTCATTTTGTCCCAAAGTAAATCCTTATATACTGGCCAGAGATAACAAATCAACACAATCAAACTGCAGTCCTCATTAGCATACAAGATTTGATTTTTAGGATGATCCAGAACCCTAAAATGGAGTAAATAGAAATGGAATACATGGGAAAATTAAGCCTCTTTATCCATGAAGGTCCTACATGCATTTAAAAATGCAGATCCAAACCATACATACCAGTTCAAATACATGTTACTATCGGCATGCTCTCTAGGGTCAGATCTACTGCAGCCCACCAAAATGTTTTCATGCATGTCAGGAGGTTGTAGCCCAAAGATGATATCATTCTAGGAGCCAGAGGTGGTGATTCTATGACTAGGTGTTATCTTTCAGATGCCTTTTGTCAGAGGCAGTAGAAATTGGTTAAACTGATCCTATGGCAGAGAAGGTCATTCCAAACTGAGAGACTACTTCGCTTGGGAAAACAGGCAGGTTTTGTCAGTGCTGCCAGTGGGGCACAAAGAGGCTGAAAAGGAAAGAGAAAGTAACTATGAGTTCATGTCTACGGTCTGCTTAATAAAGAGAGGCTTAGTCAGCCATTACCTTGTCTGTTGAAAGTGAACTGCATGGTGCTTCCCTGCATCATTCCTCACGACCTGGTGACAAAAACTTTTCCCAGGAAAGGAAACACTGAGAGAATTCAGGCAATATGTTGATGACAAAACAGAGCAGGTGGAGAGGCAGACTCAGCTATAGCTCATCAGCAGAGTGTTCTTGTAGGTACAGTTTTCTCCTTTTCTTCTCAATATCATTCTGAAAGTAGACCATAGGCATTTTACTTTTTAGTTTACATGGTTTAGTTCTGTATGAGAAATTGTAGGCTCTTTGATTCTGTTACATAAAACCAACCATGTGTTAGAGAAAGTAGTAAAAAAGGGAGGGAAGACACCATAGGAAAACAGGCCAGACTTGCTTAGCAATGTGCATTCCATGAAAGACTTGCATTGGAAATGACAGGAAAGCATACATTAATCTGTAAACCTCTCTCACTATGAGGTCTAAAAAAGCAACTTATTCTGCCTCAAAATAACATTATACGAGGTCTAAAATAAATATATTTGGTAGCTTAGCAACCACAAATATTTATATATACATAAGTCTGGTCTGTCAAAATATCACAGAAATTGTATACCATGAAAAACATTTTATAGACAGACAAAATTAGTCTTGTTATGCAAGGTTGCCATAATTACCCTTCATGGCAGAGTGGAAGTGTTATTTAGGTAACTGGCAGTAAGCACTAGGTGCCTGATAGTCTTAGGCTAAAAACAAGTTGTGCAAAGAGATGTGCTTCAATTGGTACTGCCTATGCCAGTAACATTTGCTAAAATATTAAAATAGTCTCTGCCAGACACAAAGTCCTGGATCATCTAATGGAAAGCCTGTTCTGACATGATAGAAGAGCTGTAATATGTACCTTGAATGAGAATCAACTAGTCACAAACATTGCTATTTCTAGTAGGCAGTGGTTGGCCAAGACTTAATCACAGAAAATGTTTCCAAAGTCAGTCCCCAGCTTAATTGTCATCAGAAATAAATTTTCATCCTGAAGCATTTTGCATACTAGGTTCTAGCTCTTCAGCTAGCATGCACTGAATGTTCTGTTCCTTGACATAAATAGCTTTATATTAGTTAAGGATCTTTATATAAGCTGTTACCTTAATAACCAGTAACTTAAAAAGTGGTTAAAACTAAGAAGGGAAGAATTCAGATTATGTAGTAATGGGTAAGAAGCAGGATACAGAATGTAAGATCCACAATTGCCTTTTCAAGTTGAAGTTATTTAGATCATAGAGTCATAGAACAACCCAAGTTGGAAGGGATCTTGAAAGATCATCTGGGCTAACCTTTCATGGGAAAGGGAGCCCTAGATGAGATCATCTAGCACTCTGTCCAACCGCATCTTGAAAACCTCCAGTGATGGGGACTCTACCATGTCCCTAGGGAGGTTGTTGCAGTGAATGATTGCTGCCACTGTAAAAAATTTTTCTTATATTGAGATGAAACCTCTCCCAGTGCAACTTGTACCCATTGCCCCTTGTCTCCTTCATGTGGCTCCTTGTAAAGAGCAAGCCTCTGTCCTCTTTGTAGCTGCCCTTTAAGTACTAGGATACTGTGAAGAGGTCTCCCCGAGCTTTCTCTTCTCCACAGAGGGGTGATCTAGCTCCTTCAGTCTTTCCTCATAGGGCAGGTTCTCCAGCCCTTTGATCATCTTCATGGCCTCCTTTGGACCCTCTCCAGTCTGTCCATGTCTGTCTTGAATTATGGGGACCAGAACTGGACACAGTACTCCAGGTGTGGCCTGAGAAGTGCTGAGTAGAGTAGGAAAGTGCTGAGTAGAGTGGGAAGAGGAAGATGGTTATTTTAGAAATTGGCACTATCATTCCAGAGGACACAACTGGGACACAAGATGCATAGAGTTCAGTATAAAGGTGAAAACATCCATAGCTCCCAGCTTCAATCCCCTATTTTCAAAGGCTGATGGTCCATGAACAGATTTAGCTGAATGGTAATTAAAATACATCCTTCCTTCATATATAGGACAACTCCTGCTCAGTATAGTTTGAATGAACCAGTCCAGCAAGATGCACCTTCACTGTGCAGGGAAGCAAAGAAACATCTCACAGGTGTCTTCATGACAGCCACAAATATAGACTACCTGTGCTGACTAATACACAATTTATACTTGCTTGATTTACGTATAAATCTTAAAACTTTAAAAAATCTTTTTTAGTTTGACAGTAATAGTAAAACTAGTTACCCATTGCATAGATCTTTTTCTGCAAGGTAAATTTCTAATTTGGAGTTTGGTGTATTTGGCCTTTTTTATTATTATTTCTTGCTTCTACTAGCTTTAGAATGCTGCCATTCACCAAACTTGGAAATTATCACAACAATCTAAATTTTCACATAGTAAAAATATTTATTGCCCTCAGACACAAAATATTTTGTCATTTATTCAAAATCTCATTTAAATGAGAAATATAATCAACATTTAATCATTTCTTTAGAAAATAACATTCAGACATGCCAAATTTTCAATGAACTTATTCATACTGATTCTAATAAGCTGAACAACTTGTTTTGGCTGCAGCTATCTTTTTTCCATATGGAAGTGCTTCTCTAGCTTTCTTCCAGATTCTGTGGTTGAGAGGAGGATGTGGAGAAAAGTCCTGTGTTGTTTTTTGTGGCACAAATTCATTTTGGGGACTGAAACATGCAATATAAATTGCTCTCAGTAAGCCTGAATCCCGAGGGCATATTTTGGCACTGTGACAACCGAATCTTTACCTTAACAATCTGTGTCTAAATCCACGAAGTATATAACAGATTTAAGGATGCATCCACATTACACTAAGCATACATCTGCAGAGACAGCATGTATTTTCACTTAGGTGTATTGCACTACAGCCAATTCTTTGGTGTTGTGCACAAAAGAAAGCAGTTTTAGCAAGGTTAGGAAGGAAGACACTGGTGATGTTACAGCAAAAAGAGCACACAGATCAGTGCAATGAGAAGAAAAATATGTAGCAGATAGTAGAGAGTAGAATAAAATTACTGTCCAAGAAAAGAAAAGCTTGTTTTCTAATTACCTAAATCAAGAGAAAAAACCAATCTTTTGTACCAAATAAAAATAAAAATATTACTAAGAAAAATCCACAGTTAGGGTTGTCCTGGTTTCGGCTCAAATAAAGTTAATTTTCTTCCTAGTAGCTGGTATAGCGCCGTGTTTTGGATTTCGGATAAGAATAAAGTTGATAGCACACTGATGTTTTAGTTGTTGCTAAACAGTGTTTATACTAAGCCAAGGACTTTTCAGCTTTTTATACTGCCCTGCCAGCAGAGGCTGGGAGTACACAAGAAACTGGGAGGGGACACAGCAAGAACAGCTGACCCAAACTAGCCAAAGGGGTATTCCATACCATGTGACATCATGTCCAATATATAAACTGGGGGGAGTTGGCCGGGGTACACCGTGGCTTGGGGATTGGCTGGGCATTGGTCAGTGGGTGGTGAGCAATTGTATTGTGCATCACTTGTTTTGTATATTCTATTATTATTATTATTATTTCCCCTTCCTTTTCTGTCCTGTTAAACTGCCTTTATCTCAACCCACAAGTTTTACTTTTTTTTTTTTCCCCCCCCTGATTCTCTCCCCAGTGCCACTGCGGGGGGGGCAGCATGAGTGAGTGGCTGTGTGGTGCTTAATTGCTGGCTGGGGTTAAACCACGACAGGGTGCAATATCACAAGCAGAATTTAAGTCCTTCTAATGCTCAGCTACCACCAAAAAGAATATTCCTTACCTCCCCATAGCTTCAAATACAAATTTCTGCAACCCCTTTTATGCCATATCAATGATATGATTGGCTGAAAATAGGTCACTTATTTTATTAAATTCATTTTCTGTAGCTGAGTAATGGACACATAAGCAGCCACACCAGCAAAAGGAGGTAGTAGTAATGTACAGTTAGTACTGGGGAAGATAGGACTTCACTTGGCAAAAGCACCATCTAAAACTGCTTTAACCTGCTTCTAAAACTTCAGCCATGGAAAAGAATGGTCAAAGGATGTGACTGAATGTAACATCAGAGATGTTGTGCTTTCCAGAGAATTTTATACTCGGATAGTTGGGCAGAAATTTTTTCATGAATCCAGATTTGATATATTGTAGAAGAACTTTAAATCACCAATTCTAATCAGAGTCAGGGACCTGTTTCTTTGATCTGCCCTTAGCAACCAATGCACCGAATGAAAAGCCTTTGAGAGGAGAGCTGGTTGTTCACTGAGCTGTTAGCCTGAATGAGCACCATGCTCTTGTCTTTGCTCTCACCATCCATCCGGGACACTGGTCTTCCCTTCACACAGACTCAATGCATGGTGGAGAAATTACGACAGAAAATGTGCACTAAGAAGAATTTATTGTTGAATTTATTGTTGAACTTATTGTTGAACAAAGACTTTTCTATGGCCTATATGACAACATTGCAGAGACATCAGAAGAAGAAATTGAGACTAGAGTTGATAAGGCAAAAGGTAAACAATTTGCTTCCACAGCCATCCTGGAATAAGGGATTTCTCTCCCAGCTCCTTGTTCTCTTCTTTAGATTTTGAATTATCAACTATCACACTACAGGGAGCAGAATAAGCATTAGTAAGTGAAGGAGATCATCTTGAAAAGGCCAATCCCAAATGTAATAAATTTTGGTGGAACAGAGACCTATAAGGAAAAGAACGTCTGGATGACCATACCATATCTGGTGTGCACAAATTTCTGACACATACATGAAAAAATAGTTGTGGAACCAGACAAGAGAACAAAGCAATGAAGAAGTTCAAATAATTTCCTAAATGTCCCAAGTCATCTCAATAGATTATTTAAAAAAAAGGTATAGAATCATCTAGATTACACTGTATAATTGTTTTAACACAATGAATACAAAACTGAAGCAATTTTCAAGAACTGGAATAGACTTCTTGAAAGTTTATGTGTACAGAGCCACAAAATGGAATATGAAAGAAATAGGGGAAATTAATAACAGACACAAAAGCCAGTCTACTGAAGGAATAAACTTTCACAGGCAACAAGAAAAAGGAAAGGCAAAAAAACCCCCAAACCACCCTTGCTAAAAAATAATTCTTTAAAGTATTTTTCATGTGCATCAAATCAAATTATACTTAACAGAACAGCATTCATATGTGTATATGGGATAGAAATAGCTCTGTAACTAATGGTGGTAGAAGTGCAAAAGCTTCAAAGACTATGAACAATTTCTCAAGCATTTGAATTCTAGAAAAAGGTTATCTGAGCTATTTTGAGTTACTTCTGGATCTGTAACACTGAGCAGGAACCCTCTGAAGAACAGCCTCTCTTGTGAGAATTTCAGACTCTTTTTTTTTGGTCAGCTGACAACACTGGGATGGTTTTTCAAATGTCTTCATTGTTGGCCTGAACTCTGAACCCAAGAAGGTCAATGGAAAAAGCTCTCCTATTGCCTTCAGTGGGAGGGAGTGAGACCTTGTAGCAAGCATTTTAGAAAATTCTACACGCTGAGAGAATGTTTTTAAGGTTTTTCGGCACTCTTTATAGCATCAGCATTCAGATTTGAGTAATTTTCCAGACAAAGATACAACAGGTACATCAATTTTCTTTTGATCTAAGAGCTTTTCCATTCTCCATGTGCTTAAATTAACTTCATAAAGTTGATATACTGAAAGTTCCTCAAATTACGTAACACTAACAGATCCTAAAGGTCATTATACAATCTTCAATTTTTTTAGCCTGGAAGGTGAAATCAAAGTTTAAATGCCTGCAGTGCTTTCCCCTTTCTTTCTCTCTGAGGTCAGAAAAATAGCACAGATGGATGTGTTGGTTTATAGTACACATGCAAAAAAGTGCACCTACTAGAACCCACAAGTAAATGGGTTATTTAAGAAAAAAAATAGTCAAATATCATAATCAAATATAATAAGTTTCTGAAGCCGTTTCACTGTGTAAATAAATTGTTTCCTTTTAAAACTTTTCATTCAATAACACATGATGAATTCCATTTAGGGAACTTGGCAAATACATAAGTATCTCATGTCGTTTTATGGCACAGGTCTTACTTTCTTCAAGTAGGATGTCAGACGCAGCTTAGGCTGTATGAGCCGAGCTGTCTGCAAGTAACTATCATACAGAAGCAGATTCAGGCAGAATATGCACAGCTGAACCAGTACATATTTCCGATCCAGCAGAGTTGTGGCTGAACGCCAAAGGGGCAAATAACATCAAAGCATTTTACAAGCAGAGTGAGGTGAATGATAATGATCTACAACAGTGTTTTTCACATTGTAGTCTGGGAGACAGTCCAGTCCCTACAAGCAGCTGGCATCAGCAAGGCCCAAGAAACACTTCAGGTGGTGGTGCTTCCTGTTGGTTATTTCGGAATGGGTTGTGCCAGAGACAGATTACATCAGCGGTGTCCTGTCGTGGGTTAGCTAAGGCCTACAGAGCTGCTTGCTCACTCTCCCCAAATGGGATGGGGAGAGAGTTGGAATGGCAAAAGTGAGAAAAATCATGGGGTGAAATAAAGACAGTTTAATAGGTAAAGCAAAGCTGTGCATGCAAGCAAACCAAGGTAAGGAATTCATTCACTGCTTGTCATCGGCAGGCAGGTGTTCAGTCATCTCCAGGAAAGCAGGGCTCCATCACTTGTAACGGTTACTTGGGAAGACAAAAGCCATCACTCCGAACAATCCCCCTTTCTCCTTGTATCCCCCAACTTTTATTTCTGAGCATGACATCATATAGTCTGGAATATCCCTTGGGTCAGTTGGGGTCAGCTGTCTCGGCTGTGTCCCCTCCCAACTTCTTGTGCACCCCCAGCCTGCTCGCTGGTGGGGTGGGGTGAGGAGCAGAAAGGGCCTTGATGCTGTGCAAGAACTGTTCAGCAACAGCTAAAACATCAGTGTGTTATCAGCACTGTTTTGGTAATAAATCCAAAACACGGCGCCATACGAGCTATTATGAAGAAAATTAACTCTATCCCAGCAAAAACTAGTACATGTCCCCAGTTCTCAAAGGTGATGTACCCAGGGGAGTTTTCTTAAAGTTCTCAGCATGAGAAGGAAATCATCCACAGTCAATGTGGTGGGTTATCCGCAGCTTGCAGCCAAGCACCCACATAGCCTCTTGCTCAGTCCCCTGCCTCCAGCAGGGTGGAGCAAGCAAATAGGAAAAACAAGACAATGAGAAAAGTTGTGGGTCAAAATAAAGACAAGGAGATCACTTATCAACTACAGTTGCAGGCAAAACAGACTTTTGAGAATTTAATTTATTGAAAATTAATGTAAATATTTGAGGACAATATTTGGGTGTTGGGAAACAAAACAAAAAACAACAAAAAAGAAACAAACATTTACACACTTAGGGAAAACACCTTTCCTCCCCCTTTCCCAGGCTCAACTTCACTCCCATACTCAGCTTATCTTCAGGCACCTCTGCTCCCCGTCCATAGTCTCAGCCTCACTTTTTCATCGACACCTCTCCTCCACCCCTTGGTATCACCACAGATTACACTCAGTCCCTTCGGTTAGACAATAAGCAGTTGTGGTTTTCTTCTGCTGCTCCTTCCTTCCCACTTTTTTCCTATGCTTCCGTGTGAGCCCTCCACAGGCTGCACTCGCTTCAGGGAAGTACATGCTCTGGTGTGGGTTCATCCAAGGGTCTCAATCACTTTGGGGATATATCTGTGCCAGAAGCTTGGCTGATGGGGTCAGCTTTGGTCTGTGGTGGGCCCGTTGTGGAGCTGACTGGAACCAGCTGTGTCCAGTGCAGGGCAACCCCTGACCTCCTCCCACAGAGGCCATACCTGAAGCCCCCCCTCACTCCCAAAACCTTGCAACCTACACCTAATACACTTATTCATCATTGTGCTATGCGGTTTGTCCATTCCTTTTTGCTGGTTTCCCTTAGCTCAAATAGATACAGGAAAGATAAATGCTCTTCAACACTTCTGACCCCTATAATGAACTGAATAGTCCAGAATAATGAGTAATCAGTTTCATAATTTCCAAATGTAATACCCACGTACATGTGGAAATTTCATCTAGAGTCATAGCTTTCCAGTAAAGAAAGTTCCAACCCATCTGACATACATCACTGTATTTTCTCATATCTTTAACCTGTCATAACTGTAATAAAACCCAATTTTCTCTGAAGGTTTTGAGGCTTCCCTGCACCATTAGTATAATGCTGTAAAACTTTACCTGGTTTTACTATTGGCATTATCATAAACAAAGCCTAGTTTCAGAGCATTCAACATTTGAATCAGGGACTTATTTGAGTTGAAAAGTATGTTCTTATAACATGAAGTAATGGCGAAAGTCTTCCAAACAACTGATAAGTCTTGAATCATGTTTTTCCAAACCTCTGGACTTTTGAGACTCTTCCATCACTAAAAACCTGTTTCTATAACACTGCAGATAATGGGTCTTGGTTATTTAAGTATATGTCTAAATTGCTACTGGGTTGCTATGTCTTGCTTGCATTTTTGTATTAAATCTTATTTTTTGAAGGAATATACTTCTATTGTAATATAGGTAAATGCCACTCAAAATCTTCAAGGACAGTGATTACTAGTCCCATTTGAAGACATAGTACAGTTTCTTGATTCAAAGTGAGTATTAGTAATGTCCTAGCCTGCATTTTCCTTCATATCTGAATTTTCTAGGAAATCAGAGCATGTTTCATAATCTTCTAAATGAACACTACGATCCGGCAATTTTTGTCGTTTTGCCAGAACTAGGTTCCTCTGAAAATAATTTTTGTAGTCTGTTGACAGTCCTGTCTGATAAGGTCATAAATAGAAAAGTTCTACTTTATACAAATAAGGAAGAACTCCCTTTCATTGTTAACTGTGATATTTAAAATACAAGGAAGGGTTATTATTCAAAAATCCTATTTTTATGCTGATCACATTCTCAAACACATACAATTTAAGCCACAATTACATTTAATATGCAGACACAGTTACAGTTTAATGTAAGTACACAGCGCAGCAAGGCAAAAGAGAATACACCATTTTTCAATAACCGGTGTTTACTATTGAGAGAGTGATACAAATTATTGTTATACGACATTATTCAAGTACATAAATGTATCGACTTACAAATTAGGAAAAATGCAACTGATAACATGGACAGAAAGCAATATTGACTTCTCATACAGACTTTCTAGTTTCAGAGGGAAGACAATACAAGAATAGGCTTGTGGTCGTTTTAGGACTAGAACTAATGGGGCACAGTTCTGCTCTTGCATCAGTGTTCTTTTTAGATCAGAGGACAGTTGCAAAAGGCAACATTTTCAAAACTAACTGGTGAGTTTTGACTGTTCAGCTTGAGCTTCCTGATATTATCAGGCTTCATATAACCGTGATGTCAGAAAAGCAAGTCCCTGAGAAGTATCTATCTCAGCTCCTGAAATACTCCATATCAATCACTTGAGAGTACATACTTCAGATCATTATCGTGTGAATAGTATTACTTCCTTTTTTCCTGTTCATCAGCATCATCTTCCTAGTCTATAAATTCCTTGGAGAGAAGTTATGTCTTGCTGTAATTTTGCACAGTTCTTGCCACAGTGGGGCCCTGACCTTGCTTAGGATTTCTGTTTTCTTCAGTATGATTAATTACAATTAGCAGTTAGAACAATAACAGAAAAACTTTGATGTTCCATTCAAGACTTAAAGACAGATAGGCATTTTCATTTGGATTTGTAATGTGGGGTTTGATCAGTTAAAAAGTAATGTACAAAACTCCATCTGGAGGGTAAAATAAATTGGTTCCACATTTGTCCTGTCACATAAAACTGCTGTAGACATTGTCATATGAAAAACAGTCCACATTTGTGTTAATTTCTGATTTGGCATAAGGCACCATCGGTTAGGCTTGGTGATGGCAGCTGAGAATTTTGAACTAAGAGATCCCTAATTTAAGACATTCGTGAGCTCTGAACAATTTAAAGGTATTCAGAAATTAATGCCATTATATGTAGTTAAAATCCTGGATTCCTTTAAAATAGCCTTTCAAAATTTTTTTTTTATTAAATAATAAATGAATTCATGGTAAGGTGTGTATTTTACCATCTGTGAAAATGTCAATAAAATCTACATTAGTCTGAGGAAATGTATATGTTATCAAGATCTTCCTACAAATCACAGCATCTGCTCTGACTACCTCCAAAAATGTTTTGTAGGAAAAAATGTTGAAGAGAACTGGACAAAATATACAAATGTTACAGTCTGTTGACTGATATATAAACTGTACCCAATAGACATGGGATCTAATTTTGCCTTGTGGGATTTTGTACCACTGACTTCAATGAGAACAACACTGTATTATCATGAAGATATGTCGTTGTATAAATTACCTTGATTAACTAATTATCTTAGTAATAACTTTTGACAGAAACATTGTGAAGAAGGAAAAATTCAGAAGCATTTTACCATGAGAAACATTCACATAGAGAAATTCCTTCCATGTTACTTTCTGTACTGTGTCAGTAAAGTGCAGTAAGTTATAAGCAGGAGTATCTCAGTCTCCAGTGTTGTTCCTCTTAAAATGGTAACTACAGGTAAATAGGAGAAACCAGTGTTTAATTTCCAGCTATGTATATTGCAAATAATGATGCTTTGAAAAATAATCAAATGCCCTTAAGAGGTTTACAAATTTATTTGGCAAAGTTTACATTCTAAAGTAAAATAATCTTTTTACCCGTGTAAGACACAGCTTGAAAGTGTTGCTTACAGTAGCCTGTAAAAGACTAGGATTCCGAACACACCTCGTCTGCAAACTACCTGTGATAAAAGATTACGATTGCAGCTCATTGCAGCATCTTAACATCATCCATTGCAATATTCGTCTAAATATTTTAAATCTGTGTTTCTCAAGCAACCTTCTACAGAGGGTTTTGCTGTGATATCTCATCAAAACCAAAAAAGAAAGAGCTAAATGCATGTTATGGTTTGTCTGTACGAGTCCAGCTCAAATAAAATGTCACTGTAGATTGTACAAATCACTATGAACAAATACAGTCTTCAAGCCTGGTGTAAAACATCCCCAGATAAGACTCTAAGACTATCAAATGCAGCTTTGGGACACGCTTTTGTCCCCTTCATCTTTAAGCTCATAGCTCAATCCAATTATCCACAATTTAGCCTCTGCCAGCGATTTGTGTACACTTGTGTTGCAGAGAAGGATTTTTTTGTATGACTCAAGTGTAAAACTTTAGCTTACAAGCCAAAAACATCTTCAAAAGAAACCCATGAAATGAAATAGTAAAAGCATGAGACAGGACTCTATGATACAAAAAATGACAAAAACCCCGGTTTCTAATCACATATATTAACTTTCACCTCAATGATAACTTCTTTTAAATTAAATCTGCAGAACACAATTTGCTTATTTTGTTCATCAGTTAAAAAAACCATTGTATGTAAAAAATTTTCTTCTAACAAGAACAGGACTGAGGGAAATTTGGGGTAAAGCTATATAAAGTTCTGAATTCCAGAACAGAAATGACTACGACTTAAAACAAGTCAGCAGTTTTCCAGAAGTTAAATGCTTGTTTGTGTATTACTTTTTGACATTATTTCCACATCCACTGGAGTTAGAAACACAGTATTAGATCTTTGGTTCTATCCAACTAAAGCCATCCGGAACAAAGACTTCTAAAATATTCGTCTAGTCCTTAAGACATGAATATTTTCAGTTTTTCATGGCACACATTGTTGCAAGAAACAATTCTGGCAGCTGAGGACTAAGTGACCAAGAAGCTTTCTCTAGTCCTCTTTACATTCTAAATTTCTCACACCAAGTGAGAAGGCAAAGTGAGTTTCTGTTGACTTGATTCTGCTTGAGGATTCCTCAAAATACAGTCACTGGCCTTAAATAGCTGTAGACCACCACTAGAACAAGACTGTTTTGTTTAGCTTTGGCATCATTCTGGAATGCATTTCAAGTTCTGACTTGCGTTATTTTGGCTTGGTCACATTCTTTTAGTCACATGATATCCTAACAGTTTTGAAGTCACATTTATTCTTATAATTTATTCCATGGAAATATATCCTAAGAAATATCAGATGATTTTTCTATTGGCAATGATTCTTCTTTCCAGTGTAATGGTTCTCGTCAGAGGTTAGAATCTCCTCTTGAAACAGAAATTATGTACAAGATTTTATTAACAGCATTTCATCTTGCATAGCATTTGAACACATAGGCAGCAAAAGGAGGTTTCTACTAAAAAATTCGAATTTCAACCAAAGTACTAAGTTATTTGATAGGACAACACTTGAGAGGCAAACCTAACACTGCTAGGATCAACTATGCAAAAGAAATAAAATTGGTGGAGTCCAACAGTAATTTCTTAGCATTCTATTACTGCTTCAGGGAAAAATGAAACTCTGTCTAGGAAAAGGGGCCCAACCAGGATTACACTGTGTCACACTAACCTCTGGCTGCTGTCAGAGTACATCAAAGCTGTTAAAAGTATTGTATATTACAGCAGACGGGTCAAGTCGCCTTAACCTGGCACTGGACACCACAAGAAACATGTGACCATAAGATCAAAGGATGGAAAAATAAGGTTTCAACCACAATTCACAATGATAAAATCTCAGCACACATCACATGCCACCTGAATGTCTTCTGTTCCAGTGATCCGGTCATATGGGGTAAAGGGTGTGTTTCTATTCTAATCAGTTTGAGTGTCTAAGTTTAAACAATCCACAGCAAAACCACAGTGGTTTAGAGTAAAAATTACTAGTCATATTTATTTATGTTAAGCGAAGGTAATTGGGTTTTGTGTGATATGTAGTGAAATGATAGGCTATACTCATCCCTGATATTACATTTATCTCCCATTCCAGAATTAAAGGACCCACGATCCTAAATCCTAAAAACCTAATAAGCAGACATAATATATGTACAGCCTTCAGGCCCAGGATAAAATGTAGTACCCAAACACTCAACCCAAATATTGCTATTGTTCCCCCAGCTGAGTGCCTCTCATCTACTTGTTATACTTTTACCATCTCTGAGTTATCGTTGTGAAATGATTTCATGACTTACAAGTCAAGTATGGTTATGCATGTTTGGCAGCTTTCAGATATGCAGTACAAATGGTAATTATAACCATTCTAAATGATGCATCTTCCCAGTGCTTCAGATTCAGTGAGTTAACCTTAAATGCAAGGCAGATTTAAAGATTAACAATTTACTTAGATAAAGGAAAACAGAAAATATAATTAATCATTTGCCTATCCTTCAACCCTAGTTTACAAAACCATGGTGCAACTTTATTGAGCTCAAAATTGAAGGGTGGCAAGGTTAATACATAGCTTTAGACCTCATGGTTTCATTAGCAAACACATTACAGACTGCAAAGCTGAACTGACAGTAATGCTAGGCCCAAACAAAGTAAATAATTACTGGCTTGGCAAATGAGGAAGCACTTGCAGAGTTTGTTTACATTTGATTTTTGGAAAATTCATGTTGGCAACAAGTCAAATACAGTTTGACTAGTAACTGTGACAATTGCTCACAGATGCAGCTGGAAGAACAACAAAAGAACGGATTTATGGTTCTTTTCTCTCCTGCATTTTTCCCCTTTGTTGCCTTTTTTCTCGTGTTGTTTCTTCTATCTTTCTCCTTCTTTTTCATCTCCTTTTTTTTTTCTTATCTTTACCATTTTGGATCAATAACAAACTTGTTGCCACAAAGATAAGTGGGTTTTCATGGCAGATGGGCCTTGGAATGTATAAAAATCTCATGTTGCATTTTGTCTTTTGGCCATATATTGGAAAAGACACAGCTGTGTTCAAGCTGCACTCATAAAAGCCTTGCTCCCCGACAAAAAGTATGAGTGCCCTCAATTCTTGTAGGCCTGTACTGGATTTTCAAGAGAAATGCATCACTTCCATGCTGGTTCACTGTTAACAAACTTTATCAGATGCCAGGGGTACAGAACTGTGTCTACCCTCAATTCCTTTTATGAAATTCATTGTTTGGCTATATAGAACTTGAACATATTGCTTGGAATTCAAATAATAAGGCAACCTATGAAAATGGAAAATAATTCAACATCCTGTAGTTGACCTAGAAAAATTTTGAAACTGCAGTTCCCTTTCCAATATTTTATACAGGATGCAATTATTCTAAACACTGAATATATTTAACTTCCTAATATGCATTAGTATCAGAGGATAAAGAATCAGAAAGAATCAAGCATTAATAAAGAAAGCTCAGATGGAATCAGACAATTGTGTAACACATAGTCAATTAATACACAGAAGTGGACTAATCATGTAAACTCAAGAAAAGTTTACAAGCAGAAAACAACAGCAATTGTTAGAGATCACTTTCAATCAAAGTGAGCTGAAAGAGTTTGGTCAATTCTTGTCAGATCAGCTCATTTCATTAAGTGCATTTCACATAGGAAAATTAAGATTCCTAGTCCGATCAACAGAAACCTACTTTATCTTCCCACCTTAGCAAACTACCAAATGAAGTCTCATTAACCTATGCTTCTGAACACTAGTAACACCACTAAAATAATTTGAAATTAAGCATATAGACCATAAAAAGAAACTTTAGTGATCACTTGTGTATCTTAGTTATTTTGCAGTTATTTACCATTTATTGTTTATAGTATGCTAATGTCACTACATTTTCTTTAGTCTGAAAATAATTAAAATACAAACTGTGTTAAATTACATTTCTGCATTTCACAGAGCAACTATAAAATAACACAATCATTTTCAATGCTCATTGCATTCATCTCAGGAAAACAGAATGAGAAGGAACAGTCCTCTCTGAAGAGTGATCAGGCCAGGATACCCTAGGCATATATACTCCTTCAAAACCTTGGGTAGATGACAAGATTTTCCCAGCTTGGTCACATTCACTGATTAAGGACCAGAAAGGGCCATGTGTGCTGTCTCTCCAGGCTATAGATGCATTGACATCTGAATATTGCATAAGAGATTGTCCTGTGACCAAGATATGCCATTATTTTTCTTTAACTCCTCCATTATTCTCTGCACGGGAGAGAGCATGTAGGAGCAGAGAAGAAATATATGTGGCAAGCTGCAACATATGAGCATTCTCAATTGAAATAAATGAAGCTATTCAGTAAAATTGAGTATTGTTAATTGATGCCATCATCACTAAGTTTTCCAGTAAAATGTTGGAAGAAAGTGAGACAAAAAAGGTTTAGAGAGATTAAAGTTCTCAATAGCTGCAGAAAAAAGTACATTTGTAAATACAAATTTAACTAGGAAAAAATCCATAACAAGAAAAAACAATGAGAAAATGGCATGGTGGAAAGTACTTGCAGATGGTGTATGAACAGAGTGCAATATTGATTAAGGTATATTCTAATCAATATACAGATACTTCAATGCTTTAAATGCAGTGGCTTTGATGGCCTAAAGGGAACACTGTTCCACTGAGTGCAAAGGTTAGATACCTTTGCTCTAACAACTGTAGAGATGTGATACAGTCTAATTATTATGGGGAATCAGATTCTTACACAAAATGCCAAAAGTACTAAATATCAAGGAGGTAGGCAACACTGGCAGAAATGTGTTGTTTGTTTCATTTTAACATAAACATTATTGAGTAAGCCTTATAATGACATTTCAGCAATATTGCATTTATCACCTCGATATCAGTAAGTGTCCTCTAAATTTATCCCTACTAATGTTAGTTACACACTGGTGAACTGCATGGAAGTTTGAATTTCTTCGCAGAGAAACATCATTACACTCAGTGTATTTTATAAAAAATACCTTTTGTCCAAACCCCATCAATATTATTTGGACATCAGAAAATTTGCCTTACTCTGGGCACTTTACTGAGAAATAATCAGTAGAATTACTCTAAAGCTCCTCCAGAACTCACAGTGTTCTGCTGATGCCCAGTGGAAGATCTGTGCATAGAATAAGTGACTGTGATTCAGTGAGTGACACCTGCATTGGCTTTACTTTTTCCCTTCCCCAGCGTAGGACACTGGCTGGAAATAGCACCTTCTAAATCTGCACAGTTCTTAAAACCATATCTGCCATGAGCTGACTTATCTTTAATTCTCTGTAACTGCCTCTCCAGGTTTAATGGGAGTCTCAGCAATTTGGCAGAAGAGTGATGTCAGTTTTCACAACCCATGTCAGTGTCAGTTCATGAATTTGCAGCTGCCCTATCCTCTACAGATCAAAACCTGTTTGATCTCAGTCTTTACCATCTGCTATCTCATGACTAAACCAGAGGAATCATCTCCCAAACTCAGGTAACCATCATCTGCATTAATACAGGTCTGGGTTGGTATGCCCCAACAGCATTTTAGTCTCTCCAGAGATCTGAAGTTGTCCTCTATTGATTGCTATATAAGAAAGGTTTTGTAGTTTATTCTTTTACACTGATTTTATTTTCAGGAAGATGAAAATTGAAATGCCTTGGTAGAAATAAAAGTGGTAGAGCTTTATCTGCATTACATATAACCTGACCAGAGTTTAAAACGGTCATCAACATCACCACTGTATCACTTTGTGCTATGCAGACTTCATTTGTTGAATTCAGTGGTAACTACAGATGCTTAACATCTCTTAGTATCAGGCACATACAAAATAAATCTTCTGAACAAGCTATGCATAAAAATACATATATCTGATAGGAGTCTAAGATTGCCTCAATAATATGCAATATGTTCCACTAATCCTTTCCAGTGATAAATCCCAGCTAACAGTAATAAACATCTTTGGATATGCATCACAGTGTGTTTAAAAGTCAACGTAATTTTTCATTTTTAGAACTCTTGTTAGCTTTTTTCCAAAATTGAAAAATATTTGCAAAAATGCTTTAGAGTAAATCTGAGCAATTTCTGTGTTCATCAGCAATTGATAGTTGTGACAGTATGAGAAGCAGTTTTTCAGGAGTAGCATCTGATTTTGTAGACTTACATTAAGATGTCAGATAAATATATTATATTAGAAGATCCAAATTCAAGTTGCAAGCTCAAACAGGAAAAACATAATTAAGGATGACTAAATGTAATGTCTCTGTCTTTACTAATATAATGTATCAGTCCAGTGTAACAAAATACTAACAAAAATGTTGTCATGGCACTGATAGACAGATTCCACATTTACTCTAGGATTACACTAACAATTACCAGCAAGGTCTAGGTTGAACATGCCCTGAATAATCTGGAATGCCTGGCAGTTAGAAGTTTTTACATACCAGAGGACTTTCCTAACTAGAGAAAAGAAAATAATTTAGGATGGTAAGAGACTGTTAATTGTTTTAATACCTCAGAGGGTTTCTAGAGCTATTCTGCCTAACACTCTGGAGCTGAATATATGTGAAATATTGACACTTGGAGGAAAGCCCTCTGAACTACGGGAAGGACAGTGGAAGTGAATGCTTTGCTCAGGGGAAAAAAGAATGGCATTTGATCCCACTGCTCTGTCTTGTGGCCCTTACAAAGAGCATTTCCAAAAGAGAATAAGTACCAATAGTACTTACTGTGCATTGGTGAGATCTTAGCAGAGTTTATCTGAGATTAATTCATTGTAAGATGAGTGGAAAAGAAAATAAACTTCAATAGCAATTCAAGTATAAAAAGTACCCGTATATGCAGTACTGCTTGGAGACAGAAGAAAAAGTGCTGCTGCCTGTAGATGGCTGGGAGATTGGTTGGCTGCTTTAAAGATTTTTTAATGGCCTCAAGAAAATAGGTCTGACCTTAATCAAATTTAGCACAGGCTACCTTTTAAGAAGCAGAATGCATGAGTTAGGATTAACATTTGAGAATTCTATACAGTTGCACCTAACTACCAAACCCACAAAGACCTAAGAAGCTAAAGCAAATCACTAGCATTCAAACTGCTGAATTTTAAAGCACTGAAATTTAAGTCTGAGTGTTGCAACCTAAGACACCTCCAGTCAAAACAGGAAACAACTTGACAAAAAAGAAGAAACTACTCAATGTGTCCATTCTTTCTACATAAATCTAGTTTAATTTGTCTCTATAATGTGATCACATCTTTGCACGTTCATAGTACTAGTCAGGATTTTGAAGTCTATTACAAATGTTCGGGTACATACTTAAGTAATATAAAAACTCATGCAATGTGAACCTAAAATATTAATTTATCTTTCAAATATATCATCAAAGTCTAAAATATAAGAACAACAGTTTTATTTTCTCTTACTAGGGAAAAATAACAAAGGGAATGAGATCAAATAGCTATATTATAGGAAATATAGATGAAAAATATCCTGATACAGAAAAAATTAAACCAATTCATTGCTATCAAGGTCTACTTTTGCTGTCACTCTTGCAAGCCATCACCGAGTAAGTCAATAATCTTATTTTACTATCATCTCCACCTTCTCTCTGCTGTTGCCTTTTGCTTTCCACTGTCCTGTAGCTTCTGCATTTTCCTATGAAGAATTAGACTAAAATATCTTTGAGACAGGGACCTCACAGTGTTTCTGAATACAATAAACTGCCTAGCCCAAACTGGGGAAGTGTGAAATAATAAACAAGCCAGCCAACCAGCCCTCACACTTCATCATCTCCCAGTGGCTTGCAGTAATATTTGAATGCATTGTTCCATCTCATAAAATCTGGCCATAATACAGTACTTTGGGGAATCAGGAAATAATGAAATTGCTGTCACTGTTGGCTCTGTCTACATTATACCAGGGCTGAGTCTGATGTGGCTAAGGGACACAGATACCATGTCTGCTGTGTTTCCTCAAACAAAAGCAGTCAGGCAGGTCAAAGCAGATATTTCCCATTGCACCTCCATGATCTTACATATGACCCTTCAGCAGACCAAAGGCCTACCTGGTCAATCAACCAGATTTTTACCTTCTCTTCGTTTTGTTGTCAGGACAGAAAACAGCAAGCTAACCAGAAATTCAGGTCTAGGACATTTTAGCTAATAGCTGAGAGGTAGTAAGGAATAATATTGGGCATGGGTTTAGAGCACCTACAGCATGCCCACAAGCTGCTGGTCATTGAATTGGTACAAACGTACTCTGTTGGCTGAAAACTATTTAAAATCTATGAAAGGGTAACTTTGTCACCATATGTTTCATGCCATATTGAGTATCCTTTTTATTTCTACAGTCAATATGAAAGACAGTGAAGATAGATAAAGCAGAATAAAAATCATGTTGTATGGCATTTCAAGAGAAAAGCTTTGCTGCGTTTACCTCAGTGTGAAACACATTCCTAATGACAGCTGATACTCAGTTCAGAGAACATCTTTTAAGCCTGCTGTTGCTGACCTTGTAAGCACACTAATGTATTTTAGTATAAAATCAAGCAGATTATCCTAAGCCATCTTCAGCAATAGCTTTAAGTGACTGAAAGTCTTCAGTATGAGTTCAGAGACAAGACAAACCACACACAAAAGACATTCTATATTCCTCAGACTCTAGGAAAGTTTAAACCACAATTTTCATGGAGAAATCATGAGATGCAAATTGGTGAACGGGCTTTATTAATTCAGCTGTTAACTTCTTTTGTTTACATACTCCTGGGCAGAACAGCGAATTTCATTGGGTTTTTTTAGATTGAAGCTGTGTTAACTCCAGGTATGTACACCAAATCAAACACACAGAAAATGAAAATGCTACCTCCAAATTTAAAAATACCAACCATAAATCAACACTGACCAAATAAAGTCATCGATGGGGACAGACTTTTTAGTAGGGCCTCTTACAATAGGACAGAGGTTAATGGTTTTAAACTAAAAGAGGGTAGATTCAGACTAGATATAAGGAAGAAATTCTTTATGATGAGGGTGGTGAAACACTGGAACAGGTTGCCCAGAGAGGTGGTAGATGCCCCATCCCTGGAAACATTCAAGGTCAGGTTGGACGGGGCTCTGAGCAACCTGATCTCGTTGAAGATGTCCCTGCTCACTGAAGGGGGGTTGGACTAGATGACCTTTAAAGGTCCCTTCCAACTCAAACTATTCTATGATTCTATGAAAGTGGGGTTGAAAAGCGTATCTGTGGCAAAATATACAGCATTTAGTAAGTTTATAGCAAATATATGTACTGGGAGGGCTGTGGGTGGAATAGTGATAATCTATTAATAATGTCTTTAGAGAAGAGTTATATGTAATGTCTTTTTAAGCTTTGAAGGCTTTAGGCTTTCCCTCATATAACCCAAAGTTGCTCAAGAACTCTGGCAAATCTGTAGAAGGTGGGAAAAGATTTCACTCTGAATTAAAATTTAAAAAGTAGAAAATAATAACAATACACCCCCTAGATGTGGGGAAAAAACCCACTCAGCTACTCTCTCCCTCTCTCTTGTTACCTCATAATTTTTCTTTATTTCTTCCTTAGTAAGCTCTTCCCTCTTTCTTAAAGCAGTAATAAATCACACTATTTATTGATCTATTTTCCTCACATAGAGGAGTTTCTGAGCATACTTTATTTTTTAAAGAAATGTATCTGCATAACCTTGTACTTCATTAACCATGCTAGAGGCATCACTGGAGTAACTTATTTCTTGAAAGCCCTGTTTGGGTTTCTCAAAACAACAGAGAAACCTTTATTTCAGCTATACCGTGTCTCCTTTGTTCTTTGTAGTCCCTCTGGGCTGCTTAGAGACAAAGCAGAACCCTACTCTGCCTCTCTACCCTCACCCTCTGGATTCTGAAAGCCAAATCACATCCATTTTTACCTCCAAATGAGCAAATTTATCTAATTGAAATGTCTGCAATTATAGCATTAATGAATGAAGAACATCTAACATATAAATAGACAATAGGTTTTAGTTTATATAACCATGTAATTCCACACAGAAGAATCAAAATATAAATACAGCAAAGCTAGCAAACCATGAACAAAAGTATATCATCAAAACCTTTACGTTCCACAACCCCCCCAAGTTTTTTAAATTTAGGCAAAACTAATTTATGACCAAAAGCTGTTCCATAGTATTTTAATACTTCTTATATTAGACACCAGATCTTAGTTTTGCATTTCAGTGTTTCTGGCCCATACTTCAATTTTAATGTGAAAACACCACATACAATTTTGCATAGTATTGATAGTTTCAAATCGTTTAAACAGATTACAGTATTTTGCATATTTTACATATGACTATGTGAGTGTGATTTTCACAGTCTTGTAATTCATATTTTAAATTGTTGGAAGCATGTATTTTAAATGTTTATATGTAGTTCTACATTACATATGTATTCTGCATACCTCCAGATTCCATCTGTGGACATACTGAGAGTAGCCATTTATTATGAAAACTTTAGCTTAGCAAAATATTAGGAGGCTTAAATTGTACATCAAGAACTAGACTGTACTTGCCTGCTATCAAGTTCTTTAAATAAAGGCAAGAATTTTAATGTCTTTTTACAGGCATTCACCTAGGTGATGACATTTTGCCAAAATCAGTAGATTTTTCTCAGATCCATAAACAGTGTAAGTCCAGAATTGCAAATAATCTCACTGCAATTTTTAGGCACACTATCAACTATGTTTTCAAGATGAGAAACCAAAAATTCAGCCTTAATTAATCTCTCTTATCTATTGTAATGGGTCCTTTCTATGGAAAAATCAATACTTTTCCCAAATAAAGGTACACAAACCACGTCACAACATGAGAGAACACTTGTCATGTTTGGATTTAAGACTAGGTGTCGCTAGCAAAATAATACCATGTAATAATACCACACCTGAGTTACGTTCATGATCAGCTACAGTCCATTCCTAAGGAAGACAACCAATTGTAGAGTCTTATTTGTTAATATGCTGAGCTATGAACCTTCAGCCAGACAGGATCGAAGTACAGCTTTGCTCTGCAGGTACAAAGTAGCCTTTTATGGAACAGTGCACGCTGGCGTTATTTACTTCTCTCTTAAAATACAACAGTAACAATGTAGCAGGCTCCTAATCTGTTTACTGGCCTCCAAATGCAGAGGATTTATTTAACATTTATCATCAAGCTGACCTACCTCATAATGACATATCGTATTGCAGGAAATGAAAGAATCTTATTTCCCTGCTTTTTCTGTGAAAATAGAAATTTATGTTCAAAGATTCTACTTTTCTCTACTCGTTAGACGTAAATATGTCAGAGATACATTAAAATGGCATTCAATATAGACTACTATTTTTAAAACAAAGTTGTCATTCTACTCCTGCTGAATTGCTCATAAATTCAAGTTTGAATAAAGAGATCAGATTACATTAAATGCATTTTGGTATCTATAAGTTTCTGCAATGAATTAAAACTGGCTGATCATGTCTCAAGTGCATTTCATTTTCCATTGATTCATGTACTGCAATATAACCTTCAAAATTCCCTTATGCCAACAAACTCACTCAGATATGCTGAGTGCAGGAGCAGATTAAAGTGGCTGTAAGATTGAAAACTGTATCAAGACATCAGATAATGCAGTAGAGGTATAATGAAAGTGTAAACAAAACCTGTAAATGTACAAATTACTGTTCATACAATCCACTGCTGAATTCAAAGGAGAGTTTTGGTGTAAGAAGAAGATATATTAAACCAGAACAAATTGGTAAAGTCACCATATTGAGATTGTTTCACTGTGTTCCATTTAAGAATTTTCTATTCAGGACTCAGCACTGAAAAATATTTATTCTCCTATTCTCTGGAAATAAACTTTATCCCAAAGTCAAATTTAAAGCTAAGGTGTTTTAAAGGCAGGACTAAGAAAGCACTCCATCTCTCTGTCACCTGCTTGTTTTTTAAGTTACTTTCAGAAATAACCTTTCATACTTTCCTTGTATATGAGCTTTTTGTTCCTGTGTTGTGAAATCCAATCCATCCTTTAAAGGCTTTTTAAGCTGGCAAAAATGCATTATTACTGATCTAGTAACTTCTATTGTTTCAGTGGTAGCTATGGTTATGGATGAATGCTTTCAACAGAAGTTAGAAGAGATAATGAGTCTTTAATGATACAAAATCAGAGCCTTGTGTGCTTAGTGAAGCCTGACATAAGCTTCAGCTTTCAGTTAGCAAGGGGAGCTTACACAGTATCTTAGTTTTCCACAATGAAAATATTCACGAAAGTGTTTTCTTGCACAACATTGTATCTCCCAAGATACTATCAGCAGAAGCTACCTATGATGCTAAACGGTTAAATGAAATTAATTGGGGGGGGGGGGGGGGGAGGAGGTACAAAAGAAATAAAAGACACATCTGGCAGTGATGAAAATAAAACTCAGTTTTGGTAATTTGATATCTCTGTTTACGGATCTTTTGCTGTCATCCTTGTGATTTTCCTGTAGACTTCTCCTCCCCAAATATATGAAACAATTGCACTCATCTAACACTCCAGCACAGCAACACTGGTACCAAAGATGCCTCCTTACATACCTGCTAAAGGATATGTTTAAAGAACAGGATGCTCTTAATCTGAGCATTGATTGTAAACTGTGATAAAATGTGCATATCTTTGCCTTGTAGCTGTGTGGGTCCATTGATTTTGAACTAGATTGGGTTTGCACACATTTACAATGCACTGTACATGATTTGCAAGTGGGAGATTGTGTATCCAGAGCAACGCATTTGCACTGACTGCTGCGTTGGGGCACACCTGATTTCCATGCATTTGACCAGTCTTGTGCCACTGTATGTCCATATTGGTATAGTAATGTGTTGAATCAAATCCACCACGAAAGGCACAATATCAAAGAAAGAAATACTCGTACCATTCACCCAAGCGTCTGCCCTTTAAATAGCTTGCCTCTTGCACCAAGTAGAAGATTAGCAATGATAAATAGATTGACTGCAATTTCAGTCACAGTAACATGCTATGAAAACATCTTGCATTCAGTGGCTAATCCAGACTTCTCCCTTCTCTGCCAGACCGCAAACCTTTCATCACAAACTTCTCCATTCATCTTACATTGGCATGAAGGGACAGCCCCTATTGAATACATCTACAGATGTTTTATTAGTAGCACATGTTTTAGATGCTGGAGTTATATGAGAGCATACTGCGATTCAGCTGCAGGTGTTTACTAAATAGGAAATAAGTAAAAATATCATGGAGACACTCTAGGAATGAAGCAGTTCAGTATAAATTTAATTTACTCTGTGTTTATGTTAACTGATTTAAATAGAAATCTGCTGCTCTTCTGAGTTTAGTCTGATTCCCCACAACACAAATTTCCCTAGATATGCCTGCTTCAGTCCTCTGACCACCCCTTCTACACTGTCACGTTTAGTAACGAAATGTCAGCTCCACACCAAAGGGAGAAATATACTGTTCCCACATCCTCAGGGTGCCAGGGCGGGGGGGGGGGGGGTTGTCCCCATGGAGGGGCTCAGGGCAAGGCCTAGCAGCCAGGGCCTGTCCAGGAACGGGGCAGCCGGTGGGCACCAGGGCAGCCCCAGCCACGGGCATCGGGCGCTTCCCTGGGGATGGGCCAAGGCTGGGCCGGGGTGTAGGCCTACGGATGAGCCTGGCTCAGCAGGGCCCGTGGCCAGGCAGGGCAGGGCTGCAGGAGCTGGAGACCTGGCCTGCTGTGGCAGCACTGGGGCCCAGGGGGGGTGTGACGGCCCTGGGGGGCCGCCGTGGAGTCCTGGGCCGTGCAGGGTGGGGGCAGCCCCATGGGGCTGCCGTGGGGTCCTGGGCTGCGGGCTGGGTGGGGGTCCCCGGGGAGGGCTGGGCAGGGGCAGTCAGGGCTGTGGGTGCCCTCGGGGCCGTGGCAGATGTTGCAAAAAGGTTTAGATGATTCTATATTCAAATTTATCTAAGTATGTAGTATCCAATTCCTGGTTATTTTTTTCTTATACACGGTCTCTACATGTTTTACAGAAAGCTCAAATTGGGTGAGGGAGTGTGAGGAAAGAGGGGAGTGGAAAGAGATGTTTTAATGCTAACAGGTTATTGAGTCATGGTTGTTTCTCTTTCAAAAACCAAAGTGATAGAAAGGGATTTCCAAGTGAATTGTCACGTAATTAGTACAGAGAAGTATTCATTTCTTCTTATGACTCATAGTAGTAACTGGTTTATGCTTCCTCCATGTAACTTTTGTTTGTCTTCTATAGTGTAGCTGTAATTCTGAAAAAAGAATAAAACATAACCTGTGTAAATTTATTAACAAAAAAACCCCATGAATAAATATCACATCTTTTCTGGAATGGATACTTTACCTTAAGAAAGACAACTATAAGCTCCTAAATAGCCGGAATCTGAGATAACCACATAGGATATAGCAAAGAATCAGATTACCATGTTCAGACTCAGAGCCATGTTCAGATACAGCACAAGAAAGCCCACAGATAAGAAATCAAAGGATAAAAAAAAAAGCACTTCCTTTCACTCAATACTTTTAAACTTGAAGATCAGGTTATTTGCAGGTACTAAAGTTTTTTGCCCCTTAATGGTCAGCAAAAAGGAAAACATTTCATTTGTTTAATATGCTCATAACGGAGGGTTTAGCTTTTCATTCACTAACAACATAGTTAAACACCCAGTTAATTTCAATCATATTGTAAGTCCAAAGAACATATATGAAGAAAAAAAACAATTTTAAATTAGATTTACTCGTTAGAAGGTGCATCCTTTAAGCTGTCAAGACATGTAAGAATGCAGCAAAACATAAATCAGTGCAGTGAGATATGTCAGAAGTTTAACAAAAACACTTTTCCTAAGGTTAAAAAGTGTTTAAACTGCTGTCATTAGCAATAGCTTCTGATTATTTTATGGGCACATAATAAGAATCTGTGCTTTCTATTCAAAATGTCCACATTTAGCTTTTCAAGTACATGTTTATAATATATATAACAGGTTTCATCTTAAGGGGTAAAGGAAAAAAATCTTTTCTAACAAGAATAGTAAAGATAGGCATGGGTTGGGTTTTTCAGAAGCGTCTTCAGGAGCTGGAATAGTAAATCACATACATTATCAGTGTGTATTTAATTCAGCTTTGCATGACAAATAGTCCAAATGTATATAATGCAACTCTCGGTATTACACTGGGATCCTTGAAATTGAACAGCCCCCTTTCAAAGTAAGATCAGTTGATGATAGCAGGTTTCTATCAGTTACCAGTTATCTTTGCACTTCAAAGTAGATGTGTGAATAGTTCATTAGCATCTTACCAAATCTTACCTAAGCATATAGAACTACACTGTGTTTATACAAACTGCTGTATGCAGGCACTGAATAGCTGTTCTGCCTCTGAACTACCCTCGGGAATGAAATAAATTGAACAAAATTCAGAGATGAGTTCTGTTGCTAGTGTTTACAACATTTTGTTCCTTAATCTCCTTTTCCACACCATTCATGAGCTTATAGCTGTCTATCCTACCCACATTCAACCATTTCCAGTTCAAGAATAGTAGTGTATATATCTTTGCTTCCTTCTCTACAGCTTTTCTATTATATGATTCCTGAGATCATGGTAGAACTGTACACAGTATTCAAAACACTGATTACACAGTGTTGATTTAATGATATTTTGGGTTTGATTTCTATTTCTATTAAGAAAATTTACAACACTCTATCTACCTTTTTGACACTGTGCATTCAGCTGATGTGAGCTGAGAACCAAGCAACTCCAGACCTTCTAGAGAGGCAACAGGTATTTTATATTCCATCACTTTTATCTATAATTAGGTTATATATTTCTTACATGCACTATATTTCACCCAGTTATTCTGAAATTCTTCTGCAGCTCTTTGAGGACTTCTCAAGAATTGGCTGGTTTGCTTTATTTGGTATCATAGACAAGCTTCATCAATTCTAGCATATTTTTTCTCAGTGATATGCAAATAGGTGTCCTGGTTTAACCCCAGCCAGCAACTAAGCACCACGCAGCCGCTCACTCACTCCCCCCCCACCCAGTGGGATGGGGGAGAGAATAAGAAGGAAAAAGGTAAAACTCATGGGTTGAGATAAGAACAGTTTAATAGAACAGAAAGGAAGAAACTAATAATGATAGTACTAACAATAATAAAATGACAATAATAATAATAAAAGGATTGGAATATACAAGCAATGCACAATGCAATTGCTCACCACCCACGACCGATGCCCAGTTAGTGCCTGAGTGGCAATGCCCCCCGCCCCCACTCCCCCCAGTTTCTATACTAGATGTGACGTCACATGGTATGGAATACCCCGTTGGCCACTTTGGGTCAGCTGCCCTGGCTGTGTCCCCTCCCAACTTCTTGTGCCCCTCCAGTCTTCTTGTTGGCTGGGCTTGAGAAGCTGAAAAATCCTTGACTTTAGACTAAACACTACTTAGCAACAACTGAAAACATCAGTGTTATCAACATTCTTCTCATACCGAACTCAAAAACATAGCACTATACCAGCTACTAGGAACACAATTAACTCTATCCCAGCTGAAATCAGGACAACAGGTTAAACAGAGCAGAGCTTGGGAAACCTCTTTTCATTTTGAAAGCTGCTAACGAATTCCTAGTCTCTGTTTCCTATCTTTAGTCTGTTATAAATCCATAAAATTACCTTCCCTCTTAAACCATGGCAACTTTTCTGTAAAAATTTGTAGTGAGAGATTTTATCAAAAGCTTTTTGAAAACAAAAGAAAAATTTAATAATGCTATTATGCTTAACCGCTTTCTTGTTGTTTCCTCAAATATTTAACAGAAGCCTAAGACATGACACCTCTTTGCAAAAGCAATGTTGAGTTTTTACTGGCATATACTTATTCTTGTCTTTTAATCCTTTTCTAATTACATCTTCCACAGTTTGCCTATGACCAAAGCTTTGTTAGTCAATAGTTCACTACATCATCTTGTAATGCTGCTTAAGATCTTTTGCCATCTTCCATTTCTCTCATGTGGTACATTCTGCCTATGAGACAAGAAATAAAATCACATTTCATCACATTGCAACTTTAACCTAACAACATAAAATGGCTTTGGGATTCAAAAGAAATATTCAGTTCACATTGTTCTCTAGGCAGAAAAAATAGGAAAAATATTTATCTATTCAGCAAAGTAGTTACACATTGCTCTTTTGAGGACATCATCTGTGCATATGGTCAGAAATACATAACATTATCTAGCATAACTATCTTATAAATGCCTGTACTCTTACAGTTCAAGACTGAACAAGGTGTGTTTAATATGTACGTAAAGACGCTCTCTATCTGTTTCAGGTGCGCTTTTATTGTCTATAATTTCAGATGACAGATTAAAAACTATTTCCATAGTATCAGCATTTTTGGTTGATGAACCTCATGTAACTTTTTATTTTTATTTCAAATTCATTAGTGATATTATTTCTTACACTGATTGAGAGCTATAATGCGTTACACAAGAGTGTTCACACAGGATAATTTGAAGTACCTAATGTGTAGTAAATATACGCAGCAGATTAGTGCACACTAGTATCCTCATGTTAGACAAACAATCTCAGGTAAAATGCAGAAGCCAACAATTTTTGTTTTCTAAATTTCAAATATGTGTTGAATAAGTCTTTTGTTCCATTACCACAAAAACTCTTGACTTTGTTCTTCTCTATGATTATCTTTTCAGTTTATGGTCTTCATTTTCTTATTTCTAATATATCAGAGAAGAGCCTGACTCATTGTCATGGTTTAACCTCAGCCAGCAACTGAGCACCACATAGGCACTCTCTCACTCCCTGCCTCTGGGATGGGGGAGCAAATCAGAAGAGTAAAAATGAGAAAACTTGTGGGTTGAGATAAAGACAGTTTAGTAGGTAAAGCAAAAGCCGCGCATGCAAGCAAAGCAAAACAAGGAATCCATTCACCACTTCCCATGGGCAGGCAGGTGTTTCAGCCATCTCCAGGAAAGCAGGGCTCCATCACGCGTAACGGTTACTTGGGAAGACAAACACCATGACTCCAAATGTCCCCCCATTCCTTCTTCTTCCCCCAGCTTTAGATGCTGAACATGACATCATATGGTCTGGAATACCCCTTGGGTCAGTTGAGGTCAGCTGTCCCAGCTGTGTCCCCTCCCAACTCCTTGTGCACCCCCAGCCTGCTCGCTGGTGGGGTGGGGTGAGGAGCAGAAAAGGCCTTGGCTCTGGGTAAGCACTGCTCAGCAGTAACTAAAACATCTCGGCATTATCAATACTGTTTTCAGCACAAATCCAAAACATAGCCCTATACTAGCTACTGTGAAGGAAATTAACTCTATCCCAGCCAAAACCAGCAGACTCATGATGGAACATTGTGTAAAAACAGGACAAAGAAAGAGAGATAAATCCAGGGACTGTGGATGGAGGAAAGAAAATTTATTTATTTGCAGAAAGGTTTCTGTGGACTAAGCCTGGAAATTAGAATGTGTTGTGAAATGCACAGGGTTTTAAATCATGGCTAAACCTAAACTAAAACATCCAGTACACTGAAGAGTTTGGAGAGAATCACAAAAATTATAGATGAAATCACAGTGCTAAAAACAAAAGGGGAAATTAATGTGTGAAGGCCATATGTATTGTAACTGCACTATGAAGTTCCAGATATAGAGTAGGAATGGTAGAAATTTTTGATAAGTTAAGACTTGTCAAACTCTTTTGTCTTCAGCAATTTCCTAAGTTTTACAGGTGAGTTTCATAGCTTGAAAAAAATGTTGACATCCTGCAGATGTCTACAGCAGTTTGTAGCTTGAATCCAAGGAAAATATGTGATGTGCCAGCACTCACTTAACAAAACTTGGTAAGGTCTATATGTAAGGAAAA
This sequence comes from Harpia harpyja, assembly GCF_026419915.1. Taxonomy (NCBI): domain Eukaryota; kingdom Metazoa; phylum Chordata; class Aves; order Accipitriformes; family Accipitridae; genus Harpia; species Harpia harpyja. Next base: position 48,983,208 of record NC_068942.1, on the reverse strand, counting down.
AATATTCTAAAATCTTCCTGCCCAGAATAGGTAGGTAGGTAGGTAGGTAGGTAGATAGATAGATAGATAGATAGATAGATAAATGGAACAGATTTCAAGGCTTCACTTACCTTTTGATATACCTTTTGTACTGACACTAGGAAAGTATACCTTTTTCTTTCTTTTCTTTTTCTTGTCAATGGAAACTTATTTGTAAAGGCACGAGACAGTGACTTTCATCAGCCATGTAGAATGCTATGTTTAGTGTTCAGTGTCATTAGATTGCTTTTTCTTTTGTGCACATCACCCTAACCTACCTGGTTTTCCCTTTGACATGCAATCATGTCCTGTATAAATTTACAAGCTGTGAGGGGAAACTTTCATTAAACTTAACAGTATTCTACTCAAAGCTTTCACTACAATAAGATATTCTAGGTTAAACTGAGTAAAACTTTAAGTTGCACGTACAACCCATTTGGCCATGTACTATTAAATTCATAATGGTTACATGTAAACGGCATTTTCTTCATATATAACTGTCTGATTTCTCCATACAAACGCTTTTTTCTTCACAAGAAAGATGTTTTCTGTATAAACATTATATATTGCGATCTGATAGATGTGAACAATGTATATGATTTGACATCATTGCTTCTTATCCCACAGTTTGTGTTGCCAAATATAAATGTAATCTTAAATACAAAGTACTTGTATAAATGTATCATAAATGTAATTTTGTTCTGATTTCTTAAATATTTTCTTTTTCATAAAAAATATATCATTAAGACTTTAAGTAGTGTAAAATTTGACTGTCAGGTCCTGTTTAAACAGATTTTTTTTTTATACTTCCCCACTGGTGTAACCAGGAGCACTAGAGGATTTTGTTGTATTTGTTTCGGTGAAATGTTTTGAGGGACAGGTCATTGACAATGACTTCTGAGATACATTCTGCCTTTTGTTTTGAAACCGTCTCCTCTAAAATGCATGGTTTTCATCAACTTTGAAAAACAATGTAGTCTCAGCAATCTGTGAAAATTTACATGAAAACTCCATTGGAGGTCTTATGGTTTCTTTGAACGTACAATATTAATGGAGTTTATTTTGTGAATAATTATTGATATAACATGATCTAATCCTAAGAAGACACATATGAGAAAGTTTCAACACTAGTATTTTTACTGATATATTAGAAAATTTCTATACATAAAGTCACTTAGGTGTGTAAATGTTTTCAGTCTGGAACAATCAATTAAAACTAGAAAGGCTGTAAATAAGTCATAAGTGTCTATCATGTCACAGTTGACGAGTGACTCTTCTGAAATACTGATATCTAAATTAAGCTTAAAAGTCTCTGTTGAAATTGTTACAGATTGCTGTCAGTACACTCTCCATATTTAAATTAAATTAATATTAATTTACTTAATTTTCATGCTCTGTATTGCACAGGTGCAATCATAATGAATGCCAAAAAAATGTTCAACAACATAAACTGTTATTTATCTACAAAAATTTGGTTTTTTAACCTTGATATCAATATCTATTACTCATTAATTAAAAAATAAAGTTCAAAAGCAAGAAGAAAAGGAGAGGGAAATGTGGTGATAAAATGTATATGGAAGAAATTTTATTCTATTTAGTCTCTATCATATTTGACAGCCTCATGGAGCACTGTAGAATACTACAAAAGTAACTGACCACTTGCAATGCAATGCTTCTGATAGTTTAAAAAATCAAATGTACATAGTATTCTTTCATAGCTAATACAGGAATCAGGATTATTAAACATGTTGTTTACTTCCCTTTTAAAGGTGGGCGAACTGTTGTAAGAACAATTATAATCAGAATACTTATTTACTGGAAAAATAAAATTTCTATTTTTTTGCCACTCCGTTTAAAATTCAGGAATAAGAGGATATGGGAATCAATGAAATTATATGAGCTAAATAAAGTTGATGAGAAATAAAGTAGTGGATAATGCTTCACAGGGAGAAATCCATACCATGTGAAAGAATCTTTTCCTTCTTTGCAACTCTTTTTGCACAGGGGCTACCTATACACTCTACAAGATGAGAACGTGTCAGTACTACTGTGAAAAAATTATTTTTTCATGAAAATAGGTGTGAAGTATGTTTCATTTAAAAATAAAAAATTCTTCAGTATATGATGAAAATTAATACCGGCATTCTCTCCATCAATACTAGGCTTTCTTGTTCTGTTGGATTTTTTACATTTACATTTTTTTACAATCCAAAATATTTCATTTGGATTCTCAGATCCAAGCAGTATAACTAAATACATTTGTATATTTTGCATAACATTGAAGCAAACAGTAGCAACAAAAGCAATAAGATAATATGAAAAAAAGTGTTTATTTTTCAGTTCAGAGTATATTTTAGCTGGTTACTAAACCTCTGAACATAAAGAGCTATAATACAATACCCTTAACAAATAGCAATTTATTTATATAGCTCATATATGCCTAATAATATAGCAGTTGTTTTACAGGTTGCAACAAACATATTCTCAAATTGCAGTTGGGTTCTGTCATGAGCTCTCCAGTCACATGGAACTCTGTAGAGTATATTGAAAACTTTCCTCTGAAATAAGTCATCTGAATTTGGACTAAGAACATTTATTACACAACGTTGTTTTTCAGACTGCTTCTTGGAATGGTAGATGGGCTGAAGATTATAAACACAAGGAAGCAGGAGATGGGGGAGCTGAAAAGTATCCTGCAGAACAAAAAAATTGAGATTTATTTTATGGTATTTAGAAAAGATAGCTAGAGCAATGAAATTACGATTCTTGATGCTTTAGTGATGCGATAGGCATAAAAATAAAATTTAAATATAGAAATTATTTAGCTAATTACTTTTCTCAGCAAAAAAAGTTCACATTATATGAAAAAGGGAAAATGAAGAGTTTGCAAACAAGATGATGCATTCTATGCAGTGTATAGTTACATGAATATGTATTGTAAACAGCTCATCTTGACTTTCAGTTAAAATCAGTGGACACTTGAAAAGGCAGCTTGCTTATTGTGGGTAGAATCTTCAATGCTTAAGTTAGGTGGTTACTGAAATTACAGGCAGTGAGTGCAGTTAGGACAGTTGATCCACCTGAAATAATTACCTCTGCACTAACAGGAAAGAGATAGGGAGTTCTGAAGATCTGCCAATTTGCCTAAGATAGGCATCTCTCTCTGCCTTTCACTCTCGTCCCATCAAATGTGTGGGGTACTTGGGTATCTCAATATGCCAGTCCACTTAATAAATTAATGTTGTCCTCCTTAGCAAGAAAGTCTATTAATTAGGGGAAGAAGACCACCTTTCTATGCTAAATTTAGCTTGAAAATGAACTGCTAGCTTCTACCTCCTGGCCACAGAAAACTAGTTATCTTAAGAAATACTGTTTAACCAGTATACCAGAGTGAAATCACTGCATAATCAGAAATTCTTGGAACCAGACCATGCAACAGCCAGCCTCATCTTAACACTCTCTCGTCCTTTTCCATCATGAATTTAGGTTTTAATCAATAATGGTTGAATGTAGAATAGCTGTACACCTAAAATGTGGAACCATGTTCTTCCTAAAGATGAAGATGAAGTCAGCTTCCTCTGACTTGTGTGTGGTCCCATGTCTCAAGCATGTTCCTGGATAAACAGAGGCTCTGCTCTTGTATGGGCAATGAAAGAAACTTTCACACAGGCAAGACGTTTCTCCAAAGCTGCTTCCTATGGAAAGCTTTTGGAAATAATACAAGTTCACTACCCTCAGAGGGGAGAGTGGAGAACCATTTGGTTACTAGATGAGTGATCAAATACTATGTTTCTTTGGGGAAGGTGAGAACTACCTGCTTACCAAGGTGTTCATAAGCTTGGGAACATTAAACCTCATACATTTTAAGCAGTGTTAGGATGTTAATTTTCCTAAACATGGATCTCTCCAAAGCTTTTATCTATCCTTCCCAACTGACACTTCTGTGTATACATGTATACAGGGCATTTGCAGGGTATGAAGATATCAAATGAATTTAAGTTCTTTAGGTGCCTAGGAATATAAGCACTCCAGGCTATGTAGAGCTGAGTTGGGTTTTAAGCATGAGTCCCAGCTTTGGCTGGATTTAATCATATGAATCGTTCAATATATAAATATGTCTTTTGGTGTACAAAATGCTAAAAGAAAAATTATTTCAGTTACGATAGCTTCGGTTTCCTCTTCATTATTATCACAACAGATCGATGCATTAAACAATTGAAATTATTGTCAAGAATAGAAAAAATAATTCACACTACTGAGGTAAAGATGTTCAAGGAATCTATGTATCATTTGTTCTGTTCATTGGTCAAACACTCATCCTTGTGGCGCCTGCCAGTTCTTAGTGCAATATTTTCAGTGGACTTGACTGTGCTGTCAGCCCTAACCTGGAGAAATCACTTTTGAGGGTATGAGTCCTATACAGCAGAGACCTAAATTGGCCAATTTGGAAGAGAGTAAAAAGTGGAACCCACATTAAAAAAAATGAAATAAACCAGTGTCATCCACAATAAAGGTGAAATAGTACCATGGTAAAATCGTAGTAAATTTACCAATTCAAATCTCAAATGGCAAATCATTACTTCAGTGTGTCATACCATCCTTTCCCTCTCTTTGGACAATGGGACAAGGCTCTGTCCATTAACATTCAAGCTGAATTTACACAGATTATGAATAGAATAAGCCTAGAAGCCAATACTTGCATAAATAAATTCAATTTCTTTGCTTTCAACATCACTAATGGAAAATATTTATCAATATAGATACTTCTGTGCTGTGATTTACTTGAAAAGGAAAACTGGCAGGAAGTCATCCTGACTTTGAGTGATGACTTTAGCTATTATTTTGCAGAGTAGAGATGTTTGGATTTCCTTCCCTGAATATCCGAGATTCAAAGTTGGCTGCAGAACAGGCTAAGAATTTTTTTCATAAAAATTATTTTTTGCTCAGAAAATTTCCCAGTTCTTTTTTGCATTTTCTGTCAAAAGCATGATTCATAACATGTCTGGTTTTGAATAAAGAAGAATCTTACGGATGTAAGGATACTAGCCCAGGAGCTTAAAATCCTTTGTTATCTATACAAAGGTACAAGAGTTTTATCTCCATGCTCTCCATCCTTTCCTGTCTTGTGGAAAGCTATCTCAGCTTTGTAACAATGGAGTAATAGATTAGTCCCGTAGGTGGTTTTTAGCTTTGTTTCTGTTTTCAGCTGCCCCATTATCTCTTAGTTCAAGCTAGCTCTAGTGGTATGATACAGTTGATACAGAGCCAGTATGACCAACACAGAGCTCCTAATTTTGTCACTTAACCTGAGAGAGGAGGTGGAAAAATAAAAAGCATATTCCTCCAAAATTAAATGTCTATCAGAGAGAAACCAGTAATTCTAAAAGCCTCAAGAGACTTATCCACTGTGTCTAAATTAGTTGGATATATCATACCCAATAAACTTTTTATTCTCATTTTAATGCTGCTCCAGATATCTCCATTCCAACTATATCTAAATATAAATGGAAAAATTACACAGGTAATGACTTTGGACTCAGTAACTGAGAAAAGACCTCACACACAGTGTTAGCTATAAATTAATTTATGCTCATGGAAGATGGCAGAAATGATTCAAACAGAGTGGAAGCCTCAGCTGACTTCCTTGGCATCAAAAAAACCAAATTGAGGCAAATTATACAATTGAGGAAAATTATACTATTTGTAGAGAGACTTAGATTAAGGACACTTGATGCATGGGAGATTAAATTAAATGCCAAGGGTCAATAAAAAAGTGCAACTTTAAAATAATTCACTCCCAGCTCTGGAATCAGATGACTTTTATCCTAGACATGTGCAGAAAACCTGTGGGTCTATGTCTACGTGTGCTTTGAAAGCTCCAGGCTTTTTCTTCTTCTGTTGTTAAAAATACTACTTGAAAGAAAGACAATCCCTACTTCTGAAAAATGATCCTGGCCTATTATGAAAGAGAGCACCCTAAAAGGGTTGGACTTTGGGGCTTTTTTATAATGCTGGCCTAAATATTGCTCATGTTGCATTAAAACATGTTACAGTGCCTAGCTTTTGTTCAGCAAGAATTATCCTGGAGGCTTCACTGGATATCGGCTATCAAAGCATATTCTTTGTAGAATTCGAACTGCTAACATTTACACGATGGAACAAAACTTGAAATACCTTCTTAAAATAGGCCATTTTTACAAATCTGGCATTAAGGCATTTCCAAATGATACCATAAATTAATAGTCGTAAAGGAGTTGCCAAAGATTTGGAACAAACAATAGCAATAGCAGTATTTATTAACTATTTATGAGGCTTAAAACACTCATTGTGAAATACTGTGACAGTGTAGAAGCCTTCATAGATCTTCAGACTTGTTTTACAAAACTGAAAACACAATTTTACAGCATATATGTAGCGTGCATGAAAAGGGCTTAAATTAAGCTGTGCAACCTCTCACAAGCGACAGACCCAGGATATGCATGGGGACAGTTAGTGCACTATACCTGACCTTTGGCTAGTTTCACATGCTGCTATAAGTTAGTCTCGTACCTGTACCTTTTAACAAGTGACGATGTAACAAACGGCATGTACAGTTAGTCAACAGGCCATGCATTTGTCATGTGTGTCAATGCAAACAGTAATAATGTGCTCAAAGTATGAATTCAGGTGTATGTATAATTTTCTAGCTCTTTGGACTTTTATGAGTTCAGATCAGGTCAGGAAAGAGGAGCAGTCCTGTGTCCACACAGCAGCACAGTCTGACAGAGGAGATTGGCTAGAACCAGGCTAGTTCCATCTCCAGGTCCCACAGATTTTCTACAGGCTTAGACTGGTTGGTTCTCTCTATCTAACAACTGCTACAGTCCAGAGGTCAAAGTAGCAAATCTTCTCTTTGTCAGTTCTGAATCTATGAACAGTGAAGAACTAATTGACAAAAATTCTGCAATAATGACTACCCACAAAATTCTGTTTGTGTACCAAAATACATATATATGTGTTTGTATAACACTTTGGTTTGTGCCAGCAGGTACACTCATTAATTTAGAATTTTAAGCATTTTAAGTCTGTTTGAACCATTGAGCCCTGGAGCAGTATGTGATGATGTCTAAAGTTAACATGAAGTCTAAGTTTCCTTTATGGGTGACTGCAAAGTATTCTGAAATAGCCATGCCATCAGAAGTAATATTAGGAGTCGTGGTACTTGACCTCCCTTTTGACAAGAAGGGCAGTGTTACACAGCAGCACTTTACACCAGTAACTCTGCAGATCTCTAAAATTGCTGATAGACACCTAATTTCACAGACTTTGCAAATAATATTTTGGACTTACAGGCACTGCTTTGGATTACAATAGTCCCCAACTTAAGATTTTTGTCCGTTTCTTTGTATCGCTGCTCTATCTTGTAGTGACTGCTTGTGAAAGATTCACAAGTTTCTACATTACCTGAAACTCTGGAAATATTACATTTGCTCTTGTCTGAAACACGATCTATGACATTATTGCTTGGAGAAGATTTTCTACAGCTAAAGGGTTGAACATGAGCTGTAAAAGACTAGATTTGAAGGAAAACTAAAAATACCTATAACTCAAGAAATGTTCTGAATCAGAATTCAGATGGACAAGAGGAATTTTTTTAAAAAATTATAAATTAAAAAGCTAATTAAATATTCTTACTATTATACATTCTTATTCAATCATATTTATTTATTTAACCCAGCACATGTATCTAAATCTTGTATTTCATTGTTATTAAATATAAGCTATAAACCTTAAGTCAGAAACTTCTTTAAAAAAAGGCATCATTTGACATATCAAATTTTTTCAAGGTAGTACAAAACTTCATTTTGGAGATTGGAATTTTTTCACTATTCTTTCTTTTGCCTTGCTTTTTCTTTTGGCATAATGTCAAATATTGTCTCCATGCTAACAACTGATAGTTCTGTCTCTCCTCTCTTAATCTCCTTGTTTTCTCTCCAAATTAATTTTTTGTCTTGTTCCCCTGTTCTTTCCTTGATCTTGCCTTCTTTGCAGTTTTCTTAGCTTTGCTAAATCAGAGCTTTTCTTCCCTCCTTTCGATTTTTGCATACTTATTTTCGTATTTAGCATAGATCCTTCTGTGAGCATTACAACAATCTTGCCTGCCAGTCAGGCACATCCATAACCAAGGTTGGTTCTGATCTCACTCTTTCCTCATCTATGCATAATACTGGAGATTCTCCCTCTAAAATTCAGCATTCCTTTCCACCTATACAATCAGTCTGTGCATCACCTGAGGTGTCAGTGAATGCAACTGTACTTGTCTTTGGCCTTGATGCACATCATCTTGCATCGCTCATTAGTAGCCAGTGTTACCTCTCAAGAATTTTAGTAAAAATGCTTTCAGAGGCAATACATTTCAAGAAGCAAAATCTAACACAAGCTATTTCTGGTACTAACTGACTCACACATGCTGCCTGCAGGATTGCTTTACTTACTATCACTGAAAAGCAATGCCTAAACCTTTCCTTTCCTGTTCTCCATTTACCTTTATTATGCTGATAGAATCTGAAAATATCAAGGAAGTAATTTAAAAATATGCAGAAATCTGTAATAATGCACTATAATGTATTACCCAAACTGATAACATTTCCTAGTATATGAGCTGCTATAAGAACAATATACTTTAAATAATGTATTCTTGTTGAATCTGAAGAGATCATGAAGTTTAAGACAAACACATAAAAAGAGAGCAAGCAAAAATTAGCAGATTTTAATTTTCAGATAAAATTAGGGTAGGATAGCAAAAGCAAAAGTAACTAAGGAAATGTAACTAAGAATCATACATAACTATAGGAAAAGAACTGAGAGACGTTATTTAGAGTTGTGCTATTTTTGTACAAGTTACAAAAAAATGAAGCACTGGGGAGTGGGTAGAGCTGTATATTCTTAGCATTTAATACTCACTTGCTCTTTCTGTCCTTCTCCCTCTGTATTGCATGCATACACATTTTAAAAACATATAGATATGGAGGCATCATATATTGCATTGATGCATAATGGGAGCTTTATATGCTGTACATAACAGAAAATTATTAAAAATAATTTCCTTATGTAATTTCTTTATAATGTTCTGTGGCCATAATTATGATTTTTAGTAGTATCTGAGAACTCCTCCATGAGTTTTATCATCTTCATCAAGACAGTTACGGGGGGGGGGGGGGGAGGGGAGAAATAATTTTGGATTTATTTATTTATTTGAAGATATATACAAATAGAGAGAGACAGGTTTTAGTGACAACAAGTGCTGAAATCTCTGACACTTGCAATTACCACTCCAGCTGTGTAGTTCTGTTCCAACTTAACTGAAATCAGGAATGCATCATGTGCATTGATCTGTGCTTGAAGTTCTGCAAAGACACACACATTTTATGCAAATCTGTAACCTCTTAGGTTTGAAGTTTCGTGCTTAAGTCTTCTTACCTACTTTTTATATCTAGGTAAAATGGGTATCTCTTGATCTCAATGAAATAGTTACTTCTGAAATTGCAAATGTACAATGTACAGGGAGAAAACTATATCACTCATTTCTCTCTGAAATATCGCACCTTAGCTTAGGTTGGGCAACATTCTAATTAAAATCGCATCCTTGTTCAGGCAAAACTGTTTTCCTGTAAAACAAGTGAGATTCCTTGTGATGGAAAAACCTAGAATTTTGTACCAGTGGTAAGAAAAGGTTTTGTGCTTTGAATGCCATACATCCTCATACCTCCACACAAGACAGGCAATACACCCCACAGTTTCAAGATGCAAAACTAGCACTTTGGTGCACTCTGGTACCTTCTTACATTATTTCAGGCACTTTGAACTGTGTGAAAAATTGCTCACATTTTGCAGTATTTCTTCTGCAAATCATTTAGATGCAAATCAGATGTAGAACCAAAAATAAAGTGTATCAGTCATGTGCTTTTTTCTGTTCCTGGGGTTAATTTTTTTGTCTATTGTTTGTTTTGAAAACAAAATAGATCATATCTGCGCTGCACGTATTCAGTCAAATCTTGTCTTGCACTCTCCAGTTCACACTGCTCCCACCAGCAGTTCAAGTTTGTGATTGTTTTGCTGTAGGAGGATTTATAACAGACTGAGTGAACTTTTTATTCAAGACACAGCATTTTTATTGCTTTTATCTAGAGGTTTACAGTAAGAGCTGAGAGTGTCTTTTAAGAGATTGAAATGTGAAGTGAAAACGTTTGATTTTTTTATGTTACATATTTATGTGACCTGCTTATCCAGGTCTCTTAGTGTAATTATTAGCACAACTGAAAGTCTTTCCTTCTAGGTTCATGTTTCTCCATGTGTAGCAGCTGTAAACCACAAGTGAAGTTTCTAATGTTAGACAAGGTGTAGCCATTAGTTCCGCTAAAAAGCTCTAACCACCAGTGCTCATTGATTTCTAGTTTCATATATCTTTAATGAGGAGATTAAATACTTGTTTAGGAAGCAGAGCCTGGCTTAAGTGGTGTTTGCTCATATAGCATGTACAGTCAAAGACCTCCCTAATATTTCCCTTTGGTAATAGAAGTGAAAAAACCTTTATTGCCCCAAATATAAACCATTTAGCTAGTTCTGCAGCAGCATGGGATGTTTTATTATGGAAAAAATCATTAGAGATGAAATGCTGCAGAAAAAAGCCCTTTCTAATTGATAATAGACTTTTTTTTTTTCCTGTTCTCTTATTTCTTTATGAACACCAGGGAGTATGCTAAATTCCCATTTCAACTAAATAAAATTTAAAAAAAAAAAAAAGAAAGAAATCTCAGCTAAGTTTCATTTTCTGGTCACGCATTAAAAAGAAGAAAGTTTCTGTCCCAGGTGAATGAAGTTTAATGCAGTTCAAGAAAGGTGGGGATGCATTAACTAGTTCTCACTGAGAACCTAGCGTGAGGAGAAGACTAGGGAAAAGTGGGACAGGTGCTGCAGTAGCAGATACTTCTGGAATGAGTGTCAAATGACAAGACTTGGGAAAAGTACAGAATCTCACTCTGTATGGAAAAAGCAATGAAAACATTCAGAATCTGCTAAGGATGTATGGAGAAAAGTAGTGCTGTTCTCATGATTGATTTTCCTCACTAAATTAATGTAAAGTTCCTTTGCTCAGGGCATCAAAAAGCTTCAGCAGGGCTGCAATCAGATAGATAGATATAGATATAGATGATGATAGAGATAGAGATAGAGATAGATAGCTATAGATGATATGTATCTAGATAGATACATACATATTTTCTGATAGTGGGACTAGAAATCTGATGTTAGTGAACAAGTAGGTTTTTGGGTTATGTGCTTCCCTCCCTGGTTCGATTGGCTTCCTGAAACTGCAATCATGAAGCAACAGAATTAAGTGTATAATGGAAAAAAGGTATTGGTTAAGATAGGTAGTCTAGAGAGCTTTGCAGAAGCCTTGGGCTTTCAAAAGTATCTTGCTACCCATCCAGATTTCACGAAATCACCTGTTAATGGATGTCAGTCTACTGCTTCTTCCATGATGGGATGAAATTATTGTATTTCCAATTCACATGGAATGATACAAAAAAGTGTCCATTGGTCCCATTTTATGTGCCTATTTTGGGGCTGAATTGGATCATATACAACTTCTGAGAATTAGAGCAAAAATCACTCCTCACTGTACTTAAAACACATTAAGTCAGAAAATATTAACTGAGATGTAATTGAAAATGCTATTTTCTGGTGTTTGCTCTATTTTTAATATATAGAATTCCCACTCAGGCTGCTGAAAGTGAGACATGTGAATAGGGAGGGAACATTTAGAATGCACACTCGGCCAGCTGAAACTCGGATTGTTAGGGGTATCTCAGAATGCCTTTTCTACTGACAAACAACAATATCTAATAACTTCTTTTTCTAGGGCTGGTAATGGAACAAAAGGATTTTGTTTTAAGATACAAAGTTTAAAAAGACTCTATTCCAGAAAGCACTTCCTTGAAGTGGATATTGAGGCTTTTTAGTTTGTGTAATAGGATTTAAAAGGAAGGAAAAAAATCAAACACAAAGAAAAGCTAAGTGAAAGTATTTCCCCTGTCCTGTGTAACACACTTATGCTGTTAGAGAAGAGAAGAGAAAAGCAAGACAATTGCATGTGCCCAGTGCTCATGGTTTCTCACCTAAAATGCCAGTATGACTTTGTATTGTGCAAAATCTGTAACTTAGAAAAAAGAAAAAGTGTATATTGTTATTTAAGTGAAGCATGTCTGCTTAAGGAAGGAATAAGCTTTTCACATTTAAACATGTAACATTTCTCAGAATTCAAAAATCTATTTATTCTAACTTTTTGTCACTAAATATTATTTTATGAAGAATTCCATAGAAGAAAATCCCAGAAAGATATTTGAAACAAGAAGATACCAGAATCCCAATACTCCTTTTCTCAGTATCATTTGCCCCATATCACAGTAATTTTCAAGTAGGATCAAGAGGTAGAAAATTGATAGGGGAGGGGATGAATCTTGGAAATCAGCATGCCACTAAATTGATACCATGTAAACACCATATAGTATTGGAAAACCACTGCTGGGGGTAAATGAAATGAATTCACTGGGGCATCTAATCCTATTTCTGGAACACTTAAAGTGTTTAAATGCACTGGAAAGCAAACAAACTTCAAAGTGATCATTATACCCCTGACACTAGTACTTGTGTGGCTGAAATCTTTATGAGATTAACCCCCTACAGGGAAAGGAGTTGAACACGGTCAAAACCACTTTGAAACTGTCAGGAGGATACCAGTCTGAAAGCTCAATGTTAGTCAGAAATGCAGTTAAATGCTGAATATTAAAGGCAGTTCAATATCTCACATGGAACTCACTAATACACCTACAAGAGTCAAGGACACAAAGTGAGTAATCTCCATGTCTACATTTTGTTCTTTACTGATTTTGTAAATGCTAATCTAACATCAACAATTTCTTGCTAAGAGAGAAAGCTGGGTGACTTAATCACAGTGCAGGCTAAACACAAACATGAGTTGTCTCCAGTGCAGTTCAACACTCTTTCTGTGATGAAAAAGCTCAAAACCATACAGCCACCCCAGTCAAGAAGAAATCACTAAAACATTTTAAAATCTTTCCACAACATTAGAATTGCAATTCTAACAACTTTTCCACTAAAGGCATAATTAAATTTAAATATTGAGTGTGTGGATGGTATGTTTGTAGCATGTATATGGATGCGTGAACATGCTCTAAAAAAATCTACCAAAGTTGTGAATAAAAGATTTGTTTGCACCTTGCAAAACAACCACAAAGTAGTTTATTTCATTCTACAAATCATGCCTCACACATTTTCTCCAGCCTTTTAATGAACTGCACTGTCAGAGATGTCCCTTCCCTTTTGAAGAGAGTGCTCTTTTTGCTTTTCAGTCTGAAATCTTATCAATATTTGCCACTCCAGCAAAAAGTTTTGCACAAATGAACTGGTGTAATGGAACGTTAGCCTATAATAAGAGTTTGTCACACAACAGTCACACTGGAGGAGATCTACCATTGATTTTTCAATAAATACAGCAAACGGCAAAAAATACAGCACACATTCCTCAGCAGTAAATATCTTGGTGACCATTTTACTTTTCTGCTGTTTTCTGTTCTTTTGTCTTCCGGCAATACTTAATAAAATGTGATTTCTTTAAGTGTAACTTCTGCAATGTGACAACCAGTTTGGAGTTGTATGGGAAGAGGATAATTAAGAAGCTACTCTTATTGCAGGGATGTGTGGTACTTTTGCTCATCAGCAAGGCAAAAAATAACAGATTGTCAGTGATGTGAACTGAATGTAAAAACAGAAAAGCAATATTAACTATTTTAAAATGGTAATGTAATTGTGAATAAGGACTGGAAAATTCTAACTTTGATATAACAGATTTATGCTTTTGAAAAGAAAACTGCATATATGTCTTTTTAAACATTTGGGTCTATCTTCACTGACATACTGTAGAAATAGGTATGTATGTGGTTTTTTTATTTTCTGTTGTACTGACTGCTGCAAGTTTGGGGTCCTTATCCAAAGCTCATTGAATTGATGAAAGTATGGACTAAGACACTTAGTCACCTCACTGAGCTGCCAATGTTGCTGCAGGCAGACCCCAGTCCAGCCCCACTGCTTGGCTCCGTAGGGTGTCTGACCGCCCCTGGCCTCTTAGTGTCTTCTGCAGCCTTGAAGATTTCAGGAGCTCCAGAGGGCTTCTCCCTTCCCTGAAACTCATATTGTCAATGGAAATTCTAAGTTTCATAGGATGCCTCTGGCCCTGATTATTTTCAAGATATAAATATTTGTGTAGATAAAGTCTGTGGTGTGGCCATAGTAAAACTATTTTAAGGTGGGAACTCCATCCCCGCAGCTTCTATTTTATATATCTCTATACACATGCATAACCACCTGTGTACACACTACTCTATAGATCCTTAGCAATCATAGAGTTGAAGCTTATTGGAAGGCCTTCTAAAGTGGACAGAAAAGCAATTCTTTTAACCCATATAATTCCGTAATTAGTGTGTATTATTAAAGGTCCCAGTGTATGCCATGGTGTAATGCTGTTTGCTGTACAAAAAACTTGTTAGGTCATTTCCCTTAACAAGCAACACTTCTTTAAACTACACTTTAAATGTGCATAAAGTTTCAGTAGAAGCATTCATTACACAGGACTTGTTTTTCTGTATGAAGAGGAAATATATTTTTTTAACAGGTTTGTTCCTCTGTAGCCTACTTGTTTAAGAGGTGTCCCATGGCATTCATTTAGCTACAATGCTTCATCATAAAAATACATGAAAACAGAGCCTCTTATTTACAACGAGGCCCTGGAGAGAGAAAACAAAACACAAGGGAACTACCATTAAGAACACTTCTTATCACCGTGGCACAAATAAACATTAAGGGTTGGCATCTCTTGGCAGACTTTAAAAATTAGGAGATGATTGATCAGAAGCATTGTGTGTTGCCTGCAATTTCATTTCCTCAATATTCCCTGTATCTTCCAATTCAGTTGTGCATCTTTTGTTTATAATGATTAATTAAGATGACTAGTGGGATTAAGTGACAGCTACAAAAACCTAATTAATGAAATGGAGAGGATACAGTTCTTTCAAAATTTATGTAATTACCTTTTCTTGGAAAAACACTGAAATGTACAGGATCTTACCTTCTCCTGATACAGTGGCCTCAGTGAGTATTTCATGTCTTGAATTGATTTGGTTTACATAGTTAACACTGGCAGTCTGCACCAAGCACAGGTTGGTTTACTTTACTTTAACTACAAGCACTCTTCCATTGCTTTAAAGTTGGGTTGTTCTGTGGTATATCTTGTAGTATAATATGTTTAGGTAAAGTTTAAATTCATATAACTAGTTTTGAAGGAATCCTTGCTGAAATGGGTATTTCCAAAGGCTAACCTCAGCCTAGAAAGTACAATCTCTCCAGGCTCCCTCTAGCGTAGATCAGGAGAGATCATTTCCCTTAGAAGAAAGAGTGCAGGAGCTTAAATTTGAAATCATGCTCTAGAATAATCTGTCTGTCACCATTGACTGGAGGCTGAGGCTAGGGAGACTAGCAGCAGTATGCTGACTTGCATTGGTATGCTCATTTTTGCACTTGTGAATATTGCTTCTTTTCTCCTGCCTCCAAAAAGGTAATTAAAAGAATATGAAACCCTGTCTTTATGTAAACTGGAAAACCTACATACACTTTCATGCTTCATAGGATAAGAACTTGGTGCTGACAGAAAGCTTCACAGTTCAAAATTTAGACTGCGCTACTACAACTGTGTGAATGAGGCTGGTATGATAAAAGATACTCTGAAAGGTCTCATATTTAAACTGGAAAAAGTTTCCCTAAATAGCTTCAGCACTTCACTGGACTTCTCTCAAAATTCAATTTATTAACTTTTTTCATACTCTTTTTCAATCAACAAATCATTACTCAGGCAGCACTGCATAACAAATAGTACTAAGAAAGACTGCTCAAAATTTTGGTGCTGAGATTTGCATAAACTCATTCTTGAGATCCATAACAGCATACACATTTCCATTTCAAAAACTGGAAAGTGAAAGCATGACAGCAGACTAAAAAATAATGCTGTGCTGAAAAGAAAAATAAAATCTTCTTGTACATCTTCATCCTCCCTCTCCTAAAAGAAAAAGGTATCTGGGCAAAAAAAATGATTAAGGACAAAAACCAGGACAAATTCTGAACGTTTTTTGTAAGTATGTAGGATGTAAAAGAATTCCTTGCCTAGGAGCATCCATCACTATTAGAATGGAAAGCATGGGCAAGCCACCTTCCTGTTAAAGCAAATAAAAATGCCAGTGTGTTCCAACTCATTGTTCTATACCTGAATGTAGAAGGAAAGCCTGGCTTTAAATGTCATGGTAATAAGTGAAAAATCAGGTCTTTTCAAAATTTGCACCTCAGTAGGTGTCGTGCTTCTTCCAGCCTCTAGCTTATCTGGTTAGAGAAGACTTGGAAGCAGACTTCAGTGCCAGATGACCACTGTTCTTCAGCGTAACATCTTGTTAGGAGCTCACTGTCTAATCTCAAAAGTTTTTAATTGGAAGAATTGTGTTGCAAGACAAATTTGTAACACTGGTTACAAACAGTGGGTGACAAATGAAAGCAGATGTTCTCTATTTCTTCTCTGGCTGTCCAGCATGCTGTTCAAAATGGCCTGCTCAAGCACACTACCAGATAACCTGGTAGCTGGCTTCCGCTATTGTCATGCTTTACAAGCTGCATAAGTCACCTTCTCTGCTATGCTGTCAAGCTACCTGCAGGTTTAGTGTGTATCTTCTAACGCTGCAGAGTTATTCCCAGAAGGTATGGATCAAGCCCAGGAGCCCATGGTAGGAAAATAAGGTATTAATCAGAAAAACACTACCTCTGCTCTGGTGTTCTGCTTCTGCAGTAGTCACAATCTTCTATTAATTCTGCAAAATTACCTTTATAGAATAACCTGTCCATGAGCACCTCTTTCTCAAAATCTGCCATTACGTAGAATTCGTTCTGTGAACTCATTCTGAAACCCTTCCACTTCTACATTATCTACTGTGTATATAAGTTATGAATCCCACTAAGTTATTGAATTTGACAGTTCCCTGTGAAAATGAGTTTCACGGAGCCTAGCATTTCACTATGTTTAGAAGAAATCTTTTACAAAAATTACTAAGCATGTAAGTTTAGGAAACAAAACCTCACAGAAGTAATATTTTTAAGGTTTTTTTTCAAGGCCTCTTGTTATTGGTATTAAGTAATGTCTGGTATATCTTCTCCATTCTGTTAATTTCTGTACATCTTTGTTCTTACAGAATTTTTTGGTATTCAGCATGAAGCTGTGGCACTGTTTTATTTAATGGAGTATTTCTGTTACAATTTTTTAACTCTTTTTAAAAATAGTTCTTCACACATTTCTTGCTTTTTAAAATTCCACTGCATATAGAATGTTTTCAATCAACTATTACAATGATTGCACAGAGCACTCACTGCTAATTCAGAAACTCACTAAGTGCAGTGCTTGTTACATTTATCAGTATGCTTTGCATTTACATTACGGAACAGAACTTCACCTACCATCATCTTATCTTCTGAAGCTCTTTTCTATTGTACTTCACATTTTTTCTTTGTTTTGACCCATCTAAACATTGTGTCAAATTAAAAATTTCCCGCTTCACTGACCAGTCCTTTCCCCTTTTCATCAGTCCTGAGATATGATTTTAATATTTTAGCATGTTTCAACTGTTCCTTAGCACTCTTAACACCATTTTTTATGTATAACTACTCTATTTCTCCACCTACTTACTGTTCTGATTAGTTCATCCTATTGGATTTTAGCATAAGAAATTAAAATCTCCAAATAAACTCCTTTTTAACCCATTCTCTTTTGAAAAGCAGTTTTTCTTCATGGAATTCTGCTTGTTTGTCCATACTTTAACAGGTCCTCTTTGTATTCCAAAATCTGGTGTTTATTTATTATTTTGTTTAATTTTCCTGGTAGTGAAAAGGTGTTGATCTGTATTGCCCTGGATGATTCCTTCTTCAGTTACAAGAGGGAGAAAAGCACAACATCTGCTATCATCTAGTGCTCTGGCATAGTGGCCAGTTTAAATCAAAGACTGTGTATTTATGTTAGCAGTTCAACCACTCAATCTTAAATTACCTTGGAATTCCTTCATGTACAGTATCCAGTTCTCATTACTTTTTTTTTTTCTTTAATTTATCAGCTTGTTCCAGTACATTTACTTTTGAAAATTTGAATCTCTGACAGGTCTTAAACTTTTTTAAAATAGAAAGGATATTCTTAATATACTCTATCCAAAAAGATAACTTAGAGTTTTCAGTACTTTGATCCTCCTTAAATGGCTCTGTTCTTCACTTGACAGATCACCAAAAACTCATCGTTTTAGGTTTGTTGGGTTTTATGCAGGTATTCTTTAGTAAATACAGAATCTGCAGAGAATATACAAATGACTCCCTAGTTTACATCTATATTCAAACCTTTATTTTGATACAGTTATGTTACTGTTATTCTCAGGAAGTTTCTTCTTGTAGGGAAAGCATTATTTACTTTTAAGCGTTTTATGTTAAGAAAGTGAAACAAACAATTAACCTAAATATCAGTCTGGGCTTCCAAAAGAAAATTAGCTTGTGTGTTGCAATCCATAAAGTTCAGTATCCTTCTAATTTTCAAACTGCAATGAATTATATCTTTGCCTAGCAAAACAAAGGCTTGTCCTGGCAGGCTGACCTATTTTAGATATAAGTGTCCTTGGACAAAAACCAACCTATAGGTTTGTGTAGACACAGCATGATTTTCTTTAGCCCAAAGGAATTGCAGAAGCTCAGTTTGTGCTTGTGTTTTGGGGCAAAAGGGAGAAAAGCCAGCGTGAAAACAGTGTGAGTTATGTTCAAAACCATTGCTCACAGCAGGGAAAAAACAATTGCTTCTTTTCCGGTTTCTGGTGACTGGCCATATGTGCAGATCATAGTACCACGGTGCCAATCCAAAATTGCACATTCAACATGGCTTCCTTATGTTGTTGCTGGTTTCCAGAAACCAAGTCAAATTACAGAAATTACCAGATACCGGAGTCCTCTAAGCTATAGCTTGGCATCGAAATGCTGCCTATAATACATGACACACTAAAACTTCCATCCAGTTGATATTCTCTAGAGATAGGTTTAGTGTTAATTTGTAGCATCAAAAAGATTGAGGAGTTCAGAAGTATCACTAAGCAGTAGTTTTTTAAAGAGACGTCCTACAGGAGAATGCTGTGTACAGTGCTTTTACCTCCAGATTTTGTTATTGTGGCCTTAGATACAAAGCAGCAATTTTGCATGCTTTGCTTTTCATCTCCATTGTTAACTAGCTAGAGTAAACTAGACAACCTACTCATCATTTCCAGGACAGGTGACAAGGGAGAACAAAGACTGAAACAGGTTTATTAATATTTGTTTGTAGAGAGATGTTGCTGGGATTAACTTCTATCTTCCAATTTAAATAGGATTAAAAGGATTAGCTTGAATAATAGAAGCATACAGCACATTATAAATACTTATGCTTCATTTAATTAATAGGTTTGGATATGAACATAAGATACATCAAATTATTCCAGAATAGCCTATAATTACATTATTTTTAAATAATAGAAAAGAAACTCATGAGTCATTAATAAGGAGATGACTTTGGAAAAAGGCAAACTCATTCAGCAAATATAATGTTTTACAAGACACATTTTCTATTTATATGTATAGTTAATAACATCTATTATGCAGTCTTCAACTTGGAAGCCTGTGTTTGCTGAGAAAAGTACTTTAAAACAGAGATTTAATTACATGCTGTAAGAGTTCTTTTGGCAACATCAAGAGGGAGAAAGTCATTTGTGTTTTAATGAAATGTTTTGAAGGAGAAAAACAACTTTAGTTAAGTACTCCACAAGTTTCAAGCAGTAGGAAGAGAATGCAGATTACAGTTTGTTCTTCCTGACATATGTCAGCATAAAAATGACTAAAAATATGCTATATTTACCATGTTACGTAAGATGATTGCACAATTTTCATCTCCTTTATTCTTTGCTTCTCTTTTTGTGTGTGTGTGTGTAACAGAAACAGTAACGGCATCCTGAAAGTGATCTGGAGAGAGGAAAGGGATTATTTTAAACAATGTCTACAATGCTTTTACACAGATTTTGTTACATGAAGTGACTGTAAGAGGAATATATGCAACCTGAGACAAGGATGTAGGGTGCACATAATCCATCCGTCTTTTTACTTTTTGTTTAAAAAAATGACATATCCCCCCATAAAGTGTCTTGTGAACAATAGCTTCTATGTCCCCATCTCAGCATTAATTATGTAGTTGTTTTACAGATATGAGACTGATATAGTCAGTATGTTGTTATCTTGGCTAAGGTCATCCAAACCTCGGTTTCCCAGGTAGTAATATTGTGGTTTGACATTCAAATATAGTGTGATAGCTGTAATATGAAAGGCTACAGTTAATTTCCTATGGTTAGTCTCCACGCAGGATTCTACTCTCTCTTCTGCTGTTCATAGAAGAAATAATAGAAGCACTTTACAGATCATATTTCTTCTCATTTCTAGCAATGTGATCTGCCAGAGTATCACTTTGAGATGTTAAACACCTATATGAGTGCACTTATGGAAGTAAAACTTGTGACTAGTGTATTTGGTTTAGCAAAGCAGGACTTTCCTCTATTGACTCACCACACCATCTTTCTTTTACTCTGTATTAGCTTTAATTATGATAAGAGATACTGGAGTAAGAGGCTGACTGCAAGTTAAGTGGGAGCAGCAGCAATACAACTTTTTTTATGCCATCCAAGCAATGTTTCACTTCTGCTCTGGCAACACCAGGCAAGCAAGGGAAGGGTTAGTCCATTTTCCACAGCCCTCGTCTCTTCTGAAATTTCAGAGTTGCCACTTAGTATTAGGTCTGGAGGAAGCATCCATGGTACGGTGAGCTGTGCAGTAGTAAATGAACCAACATCATCAGAAGATTTCATGAAACAGCTAGAACAGATGGAAATAATTTTCAGTCACTACTGATCTATGCTGGCTTTGAACCACTGAGCTAAAAATAGAAGGTCCTTATTTTCTGTAACTATTTAGCCTCCTTTACCCTCCTGTTTCCTTTTTTCCCATTTTTGCCTGTGTTTTTATTATGAAGAGTATCTCAGTTTAAAATTTAAATTTGATGACTACAGCTGTCAATAAAAGTAGTTGTAAGAGGCTGGCTTACCTTTTTGCTTTTCTTCCACCATTACCTCCTTCTCCACTTCCCACACAGATTACCTTTTCTCTGCTTACCAGATGTTTTTCCCCCTTTCTCTCTGATATCATCCTTGACTGATTTTCTTTCTCTCCTGCCCACTCCATTTCCTGAGTTGCTTTAAGGTCTTTTTGCTATTCTTTTCTCAACCCCCACTCCTTGCAGGGATCTCTGCTTACAGGTTGTGTGAGTGGGTCTCGTTTCAGAAAGTATCTTGGAATGTGTTTGCGTGCTTTGCTAAATATGGATGTCTTGGCTGCCCTGCCGCATTACTCATTTCATTATTCAGCAGCTGACCTTTTATTGAGTGTTTTAACACATAAAACAAGTCTTAGCATAAATAGGTAGGTAAACCAATTAACTATGTACCCTGATTTCATCCTTCTCCTTAGTTCTGGTTCATTTTGGACTCATTGTTTTGGGTTGGATCTTGAAAGGAATTTATTGCAAAGCAATTTATGTAACCAGCTCATTTTTCATTTTCTTTTTTGAGAGATTTTAAATTGTTTTAAACTAAGACTCTCCATTTTAAATTCATAGGAGTGGATCGCTGAATGTAGTCGAACAAACCTGTATGCAATAACTATTGAACGCCAGATGTGTATGCAATGGTGTGCTATTAATTTCACTAAGAGTTCATTAGCTGTTCAATCTTCATTTCAACAAGGCACTTGATAAAATGCTGTGGAAAAACGCAAGACTATGTGTGCATGCACAGGTGCTCACATGTGCACACACACACACGGGCATGCATGCACACACACAGAGTACCCATTTTGCATTTCCAGTATGTCATTGATTCTCAAATCTCCCTGACATGCATGTTTGCTTTAAGAACTAAATATCAGTTGAGATTTCTTGGATTTAGGTAGAAGAAATATAGTTTAAAGTTGTAAGTGGATGGTTGCAGCATTCTCATCTATTTCAAATGTAGGCTGAAAAGTGGAGAGTGGATGGGAGAGAAATTCTCTGCTGGAAAAAAGACCTACTATGCTGTTGCCAAGTTTTAACCCAGAGGGAATTTCTGGCCCTAAGTTATAAATTCCAGAAAATAGGGGCCTATAATAGAAACACTGACAGAACCTTAACTATAGCATTGCTAAAGGCAACGCTGCAATAAAATGGAATGACCTGTGAGATAAAATGTTTAATCTTTTGAGTGAGATGTGGCCTAATAACTCAGAAGCAGAGATGGGGGATGATTCAGGCTCTTCCTTGCAGCCTCTTATATGCCCTTTATGAAATTCACTGTCACTCTCAGCTGCTTTTCCCTTTCAGGCTGAATCTTGTTTCACTCCATAGCCAAATGGACTAGAAGGGTCATAAAGAACCAATTTATGGCCCCTAACTTTTCAGCAAAAACTATTTTTCAAAATGTAAATTAATGGCAACAGAAGCAGGAGGATCAGGAAAAACACCTTTGCACATGACAAGAATAATAGAAAGAGAGAAATGGGTGCTACAGATGTGGGTTTGAGTCTCTCTCCTATTTCTCACTATTGTCTTTCCAAGAGAGTAAATCAGCATTTGAACCTTCCTTTAGTTAACTGAAAACAGTTTTGTGAAACCCCTTCTTCCCAAAATCAAATTCTAAATCTTGTTCTTGTGCTTATTTTTATATCACAGGAGGGGTAAATAAAACCCTGCCTATTAAAAGATGGACTCACACAGATTTCTGAATTACATGGTTGATATTAATTTTATATGACATATTTGTCTGTGCTAGCAAGTGGAACTGGGCATAATGACCTAGGAGGTCTCTTTAAATGCTACGTCCCATCAAATAAAGAAAGATGTAATCACTAAGTCCATAGTCATCTCTCTCTGGTCAAAAATCTCAGATTAGTTAGAATTCCACTTATTTAAACAGTGCCCTAAGCCAGGACAAGGGAATGCCATTGTCACTACACAGGCAGAGCCAGGTTTTTTTCTGTAGACTTTTTATTTTAAATTTTTTTGCTGTCCTAGAAGCAGGAAAAAAAGACCTACTCTGACTTGGTTGCTTCTTATTCACTGAATGCTTCTACCTGAAGATTCTGGTTTAAAAGCAAGGTTATATGAAAGTAAATTCTTTGAAAGTCTGTGGGTAATTTTTCAACCTGGTACATAAGGAATTAGACATGTCCCATTAAAAACAGCTGGAATTATGTATGTAATTCCTTGCATACCACCCAGAAAATTTACCCAGAGCCTCTAGCCACTTCTGTTTCCCAAACTTTCCTAAGGCTAAAATCACTATGAAGAACATCTGGGCTCTGTTCTTTGGGGATTTCTATTTTATTCTATCAATATTTTCCCTCATTTTAACACATGAAAATGGTAATTAGATATTCCCATATTAGGCATATGGGAACATCCATTGCAGATGATGCTCCCAGAAAAATCTGGTTTGTGAATCTCCGGTGCTTGCCACTATTATACCTGTCATTTCTGATTCAGTAGCATTTTGCACCTGTCAGTCATAGCTAAATGAGGCGCTATATATTGAGGATGCATTTGCTTGCTGTCCCAATGCTTGTCAGGATTGCACTGGACTTTGCAGGGGTGACTTACAAAAATGCTCCCAAATATTTAAGGCAACAAAAAATCACCCAGTGGTGTCTGTAAATGTGCAATAGAGTGAGGCTAAAAATGTTAAAAAATAAAGACTGTTTTCAGCATTTCATATTAATTAACCACAAAAAATAAATTAATTTTTTTTAAAAAAAGAGAATAAAGAAATTGAGTACTCATTAGTATTCAGTGAGAGTTCCTAAATATATATACACATAAAAGTATATTTTGTTATATATATTTTACATATATACTTATATATGCCTACATGCAAATATATATATGCATATATCTAAAAGTATATGTATAAATTTTTGCAGGAGACTGAGGCAAGCTCAGAATGGGCAACTTGCCCTTAAACATTTTATTATCATGATGAAATTATCCATAGGTAAGCTAACTAAAGCATGCAGAGATCATCTACAGTTGTACAGTTCAGCATTTTTATCAGTTCTACCATACTTCCTCAGCTGAGGGAAATAAATTATGCCAGCCAATTCCTTAAAACAGAAGGCTTGCTTCTTCTTGTTAATTTGGTCAGGCAAATATTGACTCTACCAGTTCAAAAGCATCTTTTGACTGCTTTTTGAGTCAGCGGATTTGGGTGGAGCAGGATTATGGAGGTTTGAATGCCCTTTCCTAATATACATGGCCAGCACAATAATATAGTTATCTTCTGCCATCGTAAATTGGAATTACTTAATGATAAGATTGTAAAATTATAATTTCACCTAACTATATATGCATATATTAAGTTGGCCTGTTGAAACTATAAAAACTCTACTTCGAAAAATTTTTTCTTTACCTGAACCCCTTTACTATAACTGGCCTGTAGTTTACTCCTATTAGAGATTGCTTTACTCCTATTATACTAATTTTTTCTCCTACTTTGCTAGTAAACTCCACTGAACAGTATGTAAGTAAGTGGAAGGAGCCCAGTTTTCACCCTAAGCTCATGCAGAAAAATGGAACTGGCTCTTACATATAAGCAAAAGTAAAATGTTAAATATCTGGAAAGGAACTTTTTTCTAAAGAGAACAGACAGCATTGCAGTCAAATGTATGCTAAGGTTTGCCATTCTCTTGAATCTGCACAAGATAGTCTCCAGTGTTGAAATGATGATTTAAAAGAAGTGGATGGACGTAGTTTGGTCAGTATTCTGTGTTTCCTTGCTTTGTGTACTTAAAAATAATATGATTCCAAAAGCCAGTTCTAATCAACGTTAATGTGTTTATTTCTGTTATGCAGACCAGTGTGCTATTCAGCTCTGAAGATCTGGTTGAAAGTGATTTTTAATTTTACCTGATGCAAAGGCAGAAATATACACAATTTATTTGCTTTCAGATTACAGCTTTCAGATCAGTTGTTGCTTTCCATGTTCTACTTTGCCTCTTTCTTTCAAATAAAAAAATTACATCTTTTGAAATTAATATTTTAAAAGTATTCAAAAATTATATTAAAAATTATATCAAAAATTATATCATAGTAGACCTTGCAATAAAATTTAATCATTTCAAATGTAGCCAGTTTGCTTTGATAGACATCTGATCTAAAAGTTTCATTGTTGTCTGGAATAAGATTGGGTGTCTTCAGTCAATCATCAACTTTAAGTTACCTGAACCTCAAAGTTCACCTCCAATACCGATATGCTATCCAAGTTCTCTCAAAGTGTACAGGTACGTATAACATGCATACATATTGGTGCTCTGCGGAAAGAGATTATTAATATTGACTTCTATGTCCAATGATACTTTCTTAGACATGCGCGAAAGTAGGTGACTCTGCAATTAATATGGAAAAATATTGAGCTATGGAAATAAAATATAACCATGAGAATCACAGCAGAAAAGCTTGTAAATATATTTTGTAAAATTCCTGTGTTCAGCAAAGAGCTTCTGCAAGTGTATCTCAATAAATTCTCTACTTCAGAAAGCAGTTTTTATTAAGGTTATGTGGAGTCTTCCGAAATGAACTGTGTATATGTGTTCATGTGCACACATTTATGTGTGTTACACAGACAGGCTTTTGTATGAGCTTTGGCATATTGCATGTGGCAGGCTGCTGAAACATGAATAAAGACAGTAGGAAAAAGGCAATGCACATCCTGCTGGCAATAAAGGGAAGGGATTGCTGCAGACTTCCCTTGTGCCAAATCTCAAAGTTCGCCCAGAAGCTCCCAAGATCATTTCTCAGCCCCTAGATTTTCATGTTGAATTATCTGTCTTGTTTGCTAAATGAACGTACTTCTTATTTTATTTAAACCACATGAGGTAGGTGTATTTGACTTCCTAGTAGGGAATGCAATATTTAGTCATTTCAGTATGCACGACTGTGAAAAGGTGAAGCATATTTTGTGAACATAATTTGGGGGTAATTTTAAATGGCATACCTTTTTCTCCAACTCCTTTCCACAGCCTGAAGCTGGAAACATAAAGTGCAGCTCGTATGCTCTTTACAATTTACTCCTGAGAAACACTGACCACAAAAGTCAGTAAACATTCATCATGAGCTTTAGGGTACTTTCCTTGGATTTGGCCTCAGGCTAAGCTGAGGGCTAAAAACATTTCATGAGGGGGTTACAGTTTTAAGAAAAATAAATATATTGCTAGTACAGTATGGTTACTCAGCTTGGTCTCATGCTGGAAAAATTCCTTCTCCCAACAAATACACAGAATTTTATGTTATCCGTCTATCACATTACAACCGATACTGTGGTTGTAAATCACCAATATGCTAATCAACATAGCTGTTGTGACCTACTTACCACATATTTCTGCCAGAGCTTCCTGTAACATGTCACATCACTGAATCCACTCTGAGAAGTACAAACCAAATCTACTTCAACCCATTTAGCACAAAGATTCTGGGGAAGGAAAAAAAAAAAAGAGAAGCACAGCAAAGCAAAAAAGCTAGGTCAAGTTCTCTTGTTAATCCTGGGCTTCTGTGACATAAAGCCATGTTTGCCACCATGTACTGCCATAAGCAATGACATGATTTCTCATGAAAAGGGCTACAAATAGAGAGTAGAAAGCCCCATCTAATACTATTTCCTGTATTGCAGAGAAAACTTGAAAAATTCCTCACTAAATGGTTGGTTGTCTTAGTGTGGTTACTGGTATTTTTAAGCTAAACAATGCTTACAGTAAAAGGATTGTTTTAAAAATTGATTAAATTTTTAACCTTTCAACTTCCTTGCAATTTTTGTTTAGTATTCAACCCTACCTGAGGAAGGTCTTTCTACTTAAACGAAACAAAAACACATCAGAAGGAATGATGTGAAAATATATCCTTTAAACTTTTTTAGAGATTTTAACAATGTGTCCATAAGGTATTTTAATTGTCTGGGGGGGAGTTTTGGTTTGCTTGTTTATTTTTAAGTCTAATATATGTTGATTTTGTAATGTATCATTAATACAGGAAAATAAAATATCATGGAATATATTCATCGAGATTCATTTTACTGTTAATATTCAGTTTAGACAGTAGCATCAGTACAGTGACCTTACAGCATGAGGAAAAGGAGCTGAAATAAGATTATAACACCAAGTGTTACATCAGATCATCTAATTGATGTTAGTGAGGACCCTTACATTGTACCATTTTTTGAATCACTGTCTAGGATATTACAGATGTCTAGGACAGTATAATATTATCTTAGATGAGATGCAATGCAAGAACTTGAGAGTTTCTATCTGCAGTGAAGATTTCCTAGCACATTTTTACAGGAAATGCCTTTAAACCTGCTGCCCTAGACAAATTCTAGCCTAGAGAGCTACAGCCTCTCTTCCTGAGTTCTCGGTGAGTTTTGACTGCACACATATGTAAGAAGAACAGATTAGAACATACTTAGACTAAATTTTATAGAATTGGAAATGCTGTTATTGGGTGAAGATTGCAAAAGAGTAACTGAAAATATTAATTGCAGTAACAACTTAAAGCTCACTATCTCCTGAAAAAGAGAACTAACAACTCATGCATGGTTCCTCTCAAAATCATTTCTTATTCTGGCCCTGATGGTAGTCCTCAGTGTCGTGGGGTCAAATACTGTTTTCCACTGCAGACGTGTGACTTCTAGTGAAAAGAAAGAGAGATTCACTCAGACAGCCAAAAGCAGAACTTGTTTCTCTGTCTCAAATGGAGTGCTTTAAACTATACTGCAATAATCACAGATGCTCTGCTCTTGGCAGAATGAGAAAAGCTTGATACAGATTCACAAAATAGCTCCATTAGGTAAAGATGCCATCAGTCTTTATTACCACTATTATCTTAAAGCAAATTTCACCTAACACAATATGGAACTAAACTTAGGAAAAGACTGAGGAGGAAGCTATGAATTAATATAAAATGACTAGTACTGAGGCCCAGTGAGCTTAATCCTACTCAACACCAAAGCAAAGAATAGCAATCAAAGCTGTAAAGCACCACAGTAATTTGTTCCTGTGTTGACTAGAACAGCAAAAAATTAGGGTCTACCATGTCAGCATCTGCTAGAGAGTTAAAATGCCTGTAAGCATAGTTTATAGTTGACATTTGTTCAAAGTAGCTTTTTTTAAGGAAACAGTATAATACTTCAACTTTGTCCTCCTAACTTCATTTAATTTCACAGGTTATGTCCAACTTTATTATACATTTTTGCCTTTTTTTTAAAGACAAAACTGTATGGTTTATTTTTTTCAAAAACTCTAGCTAATTTTACAGGTAAAGATTGCTATTTTTTAGAAAGACTAATTCTTTCCCTTCAATGGTCATTATCACAAGATAAATTCCCATAAGGCCTAATAGAATTTTCTAGGATTTTCTGAACTATGGGACACTTGCCTGTCTTGCTCTATTTTCTGAAAAGCACAGTAGCATGCCTTGTATCTGGTCTGATGGGGAAGGGAAGATCCTTTGAAAGTGGAGGCAACACAAAATCATTTGTGAAACGCTGCCTTAGGATTGCATCACTTTCAGTTGCCGTTGCAGAATACCTAATAATGAAATGAAATCATTGTAAGAACATAAATCATCCTACAGGACTTTGAATCCTAACTAACATTTATATTTTTTTTTAATTCATTCATTTAAAACAGGAAAAAATAGTAAACAATTTTTTTTTTCTTGAAAAAACAAAATTTCACTTACAAACTCAAATGCCTTGCCTAGGAGAAAACATCAGAAGAAAAAGAATCCGCATTCTACTAAAAGTCTTCTCACGAATCCTACCTTTTCTTTCTCTGTATCTCCAAAAGCTTCTACAATTGTAGCACGATCAAAAGAAGCAAGTTGGGCTACTTTAAATTCTGGTTTTTTACTTATAACCCAAATAATGTGGCAACATCTTGGAAGTGTTAGACCTCCGTCACAGGAAACTTTCATAAAGAGGAAGAAATATAGTTTGGCATGAACATACTGGAATACCTTCCACTGTACTGTATCAGCTACTGTTTCCAGTTACACCCTGACTGTGTGCTAACCAAGTCACAACTATTTAAGCAGGTTTTATTGCTGAATTTCCACTCACAAAAAATAAGGTGGAGCAAATTTTGAAGTGGTGGTATTAACAGGTGAACTTCCATAAGTGTAAATGGTGCAAAGTTGATTTATACTAGGAAAGGATGCAAGGACCCGAGGAATAGGTTATAGTACTTGCTTTGCAGAGTCCAGTAGCTGACTGAAAATTTTCTGACATAAAGAAGAAGCCTTTGGATAAATTCAAACAGGAGGGTAGTGAAGAACATACCTGTGGGATCTATCACACAGTTTATATTTCGAGCACTGTACAATTACTGCACCTAGTTATAACAAAGTTCATATACAGGGTTCTTGAGTCTGTGTACGTGATAGAGTACCATTACTTTCAGGGGAAAACAGCTCTAATGCTATCTAGATTGCTCAGCGTCTTACTAGAGATATTGTACAAAATAAAGCCTCTGAGCCTCAGGGTATGATTTTACACATTCCTAGTGTGTTACCTAACTCCATTACGAAGAATGCACTCTGGCAATCTTCCTCTGAGGATGAACAAATATTACAGGGAACATGCTACATGCCAGACAAACAGCCTCAGCTTAAAGTCCTGCCAGATGAATATGTTGCCTTTTATGGATATGAAATGCATTTTAAATCCACAGCAACATATTGCAATCTCATGATGTGCCTATGATCCTATTAACACAACCAAAAAGACCTTGGGGAAAAAGGTAACCATGGATTGGAACAACACAGTAATTACCACTATGTCTTGTCAACACTAAAGTTACCAAGAGTGACTGAGATAGACAAGCCAGAGATTGCAGAGTCTTAAAATACTACATTGAAAAGCTTCACTGTACTGTCCAAAGTTCAGACCTTCAGTAGGAAGAATGAAGAGATTAATGAAAAAGATATCCAGATAGTTTCTCCAGATAATAAATTATAAAAAAAAAAGTGTATTTGCATACCAAAAATGCCATAGGGATACAAACCTTGAGTCTCTTTTGCTTAACTGAATTTGAATCTTCCAGTGGCTTATTTTTGTTTGCTTTGTTTTTTGAAAATGAAAGAGGCAGGTAGAAAGGCAACAAAACCTTTATCCAAACCTTTCTAAGTGATACAGTTTCAGTCACATACCTAAGACAAACCCCTTATGTGACAGGTGAGAAAGTCTTCATAAGAGTTAGTGTAGCATCCTGAGGTTCATGAAAATAAGACATTTTGTGTACATCCCACACAAAACTGACCCCTTACATATGAACACAAAACTGTGAACTTCATACTTTGCTATCAAAAAATCAACTTTAATAAACTCTGATATAAATAAAGGAAAACCAGCAAAGTACCATTTTAGAGAGCATCAGCTGGGTCATGCGTGGTATGGAGAACAAGAACATATTTGAAATGTTGAATTAGCATGGCCCTGGGACAACCCTACTATGATGTGGAGTGCTTTCAGCACAGACAGTCTAGCCCAATATACTGAAATCTTCTGCCCTAAATCTGTGGCAGCCTATTTGGCAAACCCAGCCCAGAGCTGCAAATCCTGGAAACCTGCAAAACATGACAGGCAACCTCTGTAAAATCTAGATGTGACAGGATACCTTGAGGCTATGATACATTATGAAACCAAACAGATTGGGCCTATTCTCTGACTCTTAATCGAAAAGGCATAGCATGGTTTGTGTTAACAAAACCAAACTCTTTCCCTCTCTCCCGCCCCAATACTTTGTCATCCTCCACAATGCCCAGCCCACTCTCTGTTCCCTGGCCTAATGCTATTCCTGAATCTTGCCCAGATACCAACTGGGAAATTACAGTTGTCATGGACTAAAACCATGGCAGGGATCTTGCTCACAGTTAAATGGTGTGGATGATTGCTGAACAATGCCCAAGCACGTGCCCTGGCCTTGTTTAGTTTATTAGTATATATAAGATTATAGCCTCAGAGACTTCAGGGTTTCCAAAGCCTTCAGTCTAGAAGTGCTGACTCAAGTCAGGGCTGTACAGACATGCATGCTTCTTGATTTGTATATAGGGAATTTGGTAACAGTAAAGTCAAATGTGTCTGGCCAATCTCAGTCGCAGGGCTATTCCAAGAGCTCAGACCCTTGACCCAGAACATCCTGGGATAAAGTGACCAATAACCATGGACTATAACCTTGCCTGTGCTCCTCACCCCAAGGAGTTCTAAGAGCCCTAGCTTGGGTACTCTTACTTCTCACCACTCCCTGGCTCCCAGCAGTTGAAATAGGAACTCCACCAATTGTCAAACAGATTAGCTTCTACTTTTTTTTTTCTTTTTTTCAGAAAAAAGACCCAAAACACACACACACAAAAAACCACCAACCAAACAATAAAGCAGCGCTTCCTTACATATGCTGTGCTAGCTCACTTCTTAGGATGAAATACATTCGTTTCTCCTGATTGAAAATGAATGTGGGAAACTCTAATCATGAAAGATAAAACTTTTTCAAAAGGTTGATGCAAGCCTGGGAAGCTAGCAAGAGCACAGTTTTAATGCAGCATGGTAATATTAGCCAGATGGCCACAACAAGAAATTTGGATCTGTGTCTGGATGTGAAGAATAGCTGTATTTAAACCCAGAGTTCTTACAAAGAAAGGATGCACCTCTGTTCAGAGATGGATCCAATCTACCCAAAGACTTTGTTCACAACAGTGATTTTGGCTTGTGCTCAACACCACACATATATTTACATTTAACACACCAGTGAGTCACAATAGGACTTCTTAAATCACAGCACCATAATCCTCATCATTTTTGACTGACAAACCACCCCACCACCACAAAATGACTGTTTCTAATGAGGGAGAGCATGCTAATTATTTAACTGCAGTAGTTATTTAACTACTCTTTTGTTAGCACATTCCTCCATTTAACCACTTGCACTCACTCTGGGTTAAATTCTGCACTCCTTAATTGAGAAAAACTTTTATTAGCACCAATATATCTTTTGTGGGCAGTGGATTGGGCCATGTATTCTATCTGTGTAAGGAATGGTAGGACCTGCCTACTGCCTTTCAAGGCTTTAAATGCAAGACATTCTGAAACTCTCTCTTCAGGTTGGTACTACCTTAATCTTGGATTTACCTTCAAAGATACCAGTCTTTGCCTATCACTTGACTGCAAACAACCCCTTTTTTCATGGAACATAAACATCACAGACTACATTGATTTGTCCTTGAATTACACTACAGACATGTATGTGAAAAGAATCAGAATTTGTGAAACTAAATTGTGATTGAGGAATGGCTGTGAGGAGGTGGTAGTGTTTTTAGGTGCAGTAGATATAGTAGTAGGAAATGTGATTCAGAATAATTTGAAATGCCTTTCAGAAGCTACAGATAATTTGCATACCCTCTTCATCACATCAGAACCCTCGTGTGTGTATATATATATATATGAGGTTTATATATACATATATGTTTATGATATATGTATTGTGGAAAACTCAGAACTATTCACTAGTAGAAGTTTCACCCTGTTCCATTCAACCTGTTTGTTATTGAAAGTGTATTTTTTTCATGAAGTTATCCAGAAATGGTCAGGCAGAAGTCTACTCTGAGGCTGGATAGTTCACTGGTTTCCTTTAAGTTCTTACCAACCATCTATAACCAGAATAAAGCACACTTACTGCAGTGAGTGAACGGTATTGAATTTCACTGTGCCACTGCACAGAATTCTAATACATTCAAGGTACCTCAGCAAAAAGTCTCTGAGATCCTGTTACTATACTTTGCTCTAATAATTAGATAAACTTTTGTAAACAGTGAATAAGAAAAACAGTACTAAATTTATATTGTCAGGGAATGTTTATTTTATTTTTGTTCCTTGCAGTCAAGCAGAAGACATTTAGAAAGTTTACATTCCAA
Source organism: Harpia harpyja (assembly GCF_026419915.1). Classification (NCBI taxonomy): domain Eukaryota; kingdom Metazoa; phylum Chordata; class Aves; order Accipitriformes; family Accipitridae; genus Harpia; species Harpia harpyja. The sequence goes on along the minus strand of NC_068942.1, from coordinate 48,949,970 downwards.
GTACCATGTTAGTCATTACCAATTTGTTTGGGGTTTTTTCTCCCCAAACTAGTCTGCATACAGCCTTCACTGAAGTAGTTAAAATGAAGCTGGGAGAATGTAACAGGAGAAATGTCACTGTATGTTTCCCATGATCTCATCCACTTCTGTCAAAATGTACTCCTTGCCACTGTTTCAGACTTGGTACTAGGCTAGGTGGACCACTGAGCTGATGAAATACACTATACCTAGCTTTCATTTAGCCATGCAAAACACATAACCCTCAGAAATACTTCCTGTCTTTCTAATGTTAAATATCTCTGTAGCTTTGTGGAAGGCTGGGAGACCTTCCCTAGGGCAAAGGAGCTCTGCTCCTAATTTGACCAAAAGTTTTACAGAATTTGGTCCTTATCTCCACTATCTGAAGATAATACACTATCATCAATAATTAGAGATTTTTTTTTAAAAGGCAAGTTTCTAGACATAGAAAATTACTAAACGCAAACTGAATTAATACACACTAAAACCTCAGCTATAAGATGTGAGATGCCTAAAGTTTCTTCCAAAGCAACAATATAAGGGAGAGGGCAATGGGAACTAAGCTAAAGAAATCCTCCAGCTGAAAGTAGATTCTGCAGTTAAAAGGACAGCAACAATTAAAGCAATGAATATTGTAGGGTACTACTTCAAAAGTACTGGATAGGTATCCTTGGTTAGCAGTAAAAAAATAAAGAAGAAATTAGAGATGACATGCATGCAGAAGTTTGTGGTCAATTTAAGTACAACACTATGTTAAAGAATAAAATTAACTTCTGAGTGATCACATTACAGTGCAATGTATTATAATGAAACTAAAGCAAAGCAACAGATGTCTGTGACGAAAAAGACTAGGGAACACAAAAACATCATGAGGTTCATCTAAAGGATTTTAGGAAGATTTTAAAATATGTTTTCTTGTATCAGCAAAGAAACACTCCCCATCTTTGGAACCATCAGTCTTTTCTGTGCGTTTCACAGTATCAAATATCTTCAATTTTAACAGTGAATCTTTGTTGTACAAAGAATTCTGTAGAGATAACAATTTCTTCAAATGTATTTATTACTTTATGAACTTCCTTTTTCAAGTTTCTTTTATTTCAAAAGGTTATCAAAGGTAGCTCTATTCAAACTGCAATGCTGCTCATGCTGGATATGTGTAGCTGATTGCGTAAGTCACATGATACTGTTTGTACTCCTGAACAGGTGATTCCCTAATTACTAATCAAAATCATACTTCAGTATTTAGAAATTACTTTTTGTAAACAGGAATGTTTAAAATTGTGCTTTTCATTAGACTTCCTGCAATTTGCTTTTGTCAGTTGAATATTGAGGGAGAAACAAAACAAAAATGGAAATCAGCTTGACCAAAGCTAAGTTATTTTTAAATTTTAATATTTGTGGGAGCAGCTTTTTCCCATCTCTGGTACTTATGTTGGAAATAATACTGGGTTTTGCTTTGTAACAGTCCAGGGAATATGTTAAACTTTGACTTACATATCATAAGCATGTTCAGATTTTTGGTTTTGCAATTGAGACCAGCTTTAAATGACGTGAAATTTCAGGAAAACTGATCAGACAAATAGATTTAAGGACCACCTTTTTAAGAATTTACCAATAAAATCCAGAAGCAGAAGAAAGAACAGAATTTTCTACTTTAATTACTAATTCAATACAATCTCGATATGCACTCTTATAAAGCTTATGTAGCAGGGAGGTTTTGCAGCTTCCCATGTTGGAAGGGAAAGAAAATGTAGGAGAAAATGCAGGGGCTAAATTATAAAATTGCTTTTATCATCACAAACATAAGGTTCTGATAGAGAAAAAAAAACCAGGCATATAAGATTTTCCAAAAAAACATCAAAGCAATACAATTTCTCTGCATTGTGAAATGCCTTGCACAGGCATAGTGGCATAGATAGGCAGGCACAAGACAGAAAAAAAAATTATGAGCACTGTCAATCCTCTTGACTGAAATCTTAAGGCAATGACTGTCTGGGGTCAGGAAATATTTTTCCCTCTTTCTTCCCTTTACAGAGGTTTCAGAATTTATTCAAAGTTATTTATTTATCTTGAATCCTTGAACATTTAAGTTAATGCTAAATTTAGCAAGTTGAAGTAATTTCAAAAAAAGTATTATTGCTACCCATAGAAAAGAAACAGAAAGTTAAAATGGAAGTAGTGCCTAAATATCAGAACCTCAGAGAGACATGTAGTAATATTTCAGCAGTTTCAGATGAAACTAGCTTCATTCACCAAACCCTAACTATGTGACTTCCACGGCTCTACCAATGTACTGACAGTTTACATTTTTCTACTCAAAGCTAACTGGGTTCTTACTTGCAAAACTTTAAATAGAGAATTGATGATGTAGCCGGTCTTTTCCATCTCTGAGTACTATGATAATAACCATATGTCCACTCTTCTGTAGTTAAAGGCAGACATTCAACTGATGACAAAATGAAAAATGGAACGAAACGTGATATAATTCACAGATGAAAGAGATGCTGTTAATATTTTGATTATTGTGGTACAGCATCAGTTATATACTGTAATTTTCAATATTCCATGGGGGTTTTTTTAACCAGACACATTTCACATATATAAAGGATGTGAATACCCATGCCCTGATTTTGGACACAGACCATTTTGAACTGCTGGCTAGTAAATGTGTTTTGGGAACAGAAATTCTCTGTGGTGAAGACTGCAGTTTTCCAAATGGAGCTAGCTACTCATCCAGTATTAAGTTGTAAATCTCTCTTTCTAGACAGACGAACTGTGTTCCTATAGATAAATTAATGGCTTTCTAACCATTTAGAATATTCTACAGAGCCCTAAAATAGGCTACCAACTAAAAAAAAAAAAAAAAGAAAATACAAAATCAATTAGAAATATAATAATCAGCCACCACAAGCAAATAAAATATGAGTTGCACAAGCTGAAAATAGATGAAAATTTTTTTTATAGTGCCTTTAAAACGCATCACGAAGGGACAATGTGTTAATGGTTTGGATCTATTCCACAGAATAAACTGTTTTTCTAGTGATAAATCAGTGACAAAATTAGCAGCAGGACTTACAAAAATCAGTAGATGCAGACAGAATTTTTACTTATACTGATGAAATTATGGATTTAAAAAAAACAGATTTATTATTCATTTCCATGCACCAATTCTTTAAATAGATAATTTCCATTAAGTATAAAATTCTTGCTAAAGTTTTGAAGGAGATCTTGGCTTTTGGGAAGGAGGTTGGACACACTGCAGTTCCATGGCATATGTCAGTCAAAGGGCCAACACCTCTATTTTAGACAGCCTTTAACTTTTTCACTGTCCAATTATAACAAGGAACTGGAGCTGTCATTGTCTGTGAAGTGATTTCTGACAAATAACTGAAGTACTGCTGTGTTCTTCAGTTGTGACAATTGTTATTTTTAGGGGTAAGGGAAGGAAAAGAAGGTGTTGCAGTTATTTTACTTGGATACAAGACAGTTTAAACAGTGAAGCAGTAGTTTTATATGGATAATCCATTATGCAGGTCTAAAAATAGCAAGGTCACATCAACCAGATAGTTTTAATTAATGTACTTTAGTACTAAGAGCAGCAATTTATGGACGATCACATTCTTTGTAGAATGAAGGGGTCATTCAAAGTATGTGTGCGTACGTGTGCACACAACTGAAGCAAACTGCATTCCTTCTTTTTAAGTTCTTCCCAGACTGGCCCAGGATTGCAGCACAGCCTTAAGCAATTTGAAAAATGTGTGTTTTGTTAGTCAAGATTAATAGACTGTTTTGAGATATTTACACCACAGTACTGTGACACCTGATGTTGAATTTCCCTCCTTCAGGGATGGTAAGAAACAGGAGGAAGGACAGAGCTTTTTCTTTTCTTTCTTTTTTTTTTTTTTTTTTTTAAAGGAACTCTTTTTCTGCACTTCCTGACATCATCTTCTGTGCTTCAGGGGAGAACATTTACTTCCACATATCAGCCCAGCTGCAGAAATTCCCTGACTATGAAATGATGCCTGAAGTTTTTGCAGGAAGAAACAACGGGTTTTCTAAGGATGATATTTTTTTGATTCCTTGATTTAGACAAAGAAATTAAAACCATTACCAGCTTTTGAAGTAAATCAAGAAGAGAAATCCAAGAAGTCTCCCTGAAAGCAAATAATATGTATTTTTCCTTACTGTGCATCACCTGCTCATCTTCGAAAACAAATCATCCATGGGAACATTATCCAGCTTAATGACAAAGAGAAAATGGAGGAGTGGGTCAAGAAACTCCTCTGGAATTTCAACACACCTGACTAGGTATGAAGGTGTATTATATGCATGTGTTTGCAGCTTAAGGGGGGAAAAATCAGTTGCTTCTAGGAAGAGCTGAATTTAATAAGAATTCCTATTTTGCTTTGGGATAACATCTTCCATTGATTTAATCCCTTCTTGTACCTACTTGGATCGTATGAGGTAGTCGTGGTTTTCATTTTACATTCAAGTCTACAGTTTGATGAATAGCTATTGTCAGCTTTACTTCACCCTGACCAGTGGCTGCAGCAGTGGGGGTAGGCTAGGGTCAAGGAGATGGCCTCAAATAATCTTCTACAATTTTCCTATCCCTATCCCTACCCCCCTTTCCTTAAGCCTTCCTTTCTTTCTCTTTTTTTCTTCTTTCTCTTTTAGTGCCCCATATATCTTGTTGCTTTCTGAGGCTGGATGAACTCTAACTAGAAATGACAGATCACTTGATATGTCATACCTTATTGTTTGTTGCACTCTTATGACGTTTCCAGCATCTTCTTTCAAAATCATCCCAACTCCGAAGTATATGTTTCTAATTTGTATTACAGAAAAATCCTGCCTATTTTATTCATTCAGGTGTTTGCCTTTGGTTCAATGGATTATTTACAGTGTATTGGAATTTTCAACCACTGACTCCATGATTTACTACACAGTCCTATTACTATATTAAAATACTTGTAAAACCTGGCCTATTGATAGCATTTGGTTGAGGCTGATTTTGTCTGAAAGTTTTTGGCCAAGAAAGTTACAGCTCTCCCCAGATTAAAAGTAGGGATAAATTCACTGCTCTAGGTACTGGTAGTTTTCAATGAGAAACCAAGAACAAAAGGAGAAATATTACATAAAGCGTGGAGAGGTAGGGGTAGGAAGCGGAGAAAGTATTAGTTAAGGAAAATGACTGGTTAGAGGAGTTAGATACCGGGAGTTTGAGACTGGAAATTCAGAAGGGTAAGGGTTGGGCTTGTTTGGTGAGAGGGTTGGGAGGAAATGACCAAGCAAGTAAGAGTGGGCTGGATAGGTAAGACAACAGCGCAAAGGGCTGGAGTGTGTGAAGGCCTGAGCCCAGCAAAGAGCACTCCTCTCCAGGACCAGAAAGGAAGACAGCATTTCTGAGTCTCGGCACCCTCAAAGGCAATCTTAATTGTGCTATCCTTTAACTGTTGAGCGCCTTGAGTTTACAAGCCGCATGTTCTGTTAGCAAAGAATTTACGAGGGTCAGGCTGTCCATTACTGTGACATCATATTGCATGTGCCAATTCAGCCCTGCAAGTCATGAACAGTTACACTGAGGTATTATGGGATGGATCAAAGCTACTTCCAAGCAAATTTTTCAAATACTGTGAGAAGTTAAATGAGAAAATTTGCTTTCATTTTTGAGGAAGAAGCAAATATAATCCCCCAACAAACCTACAGAAGTCACCAAAGACATTATTCCCTTAAGCCCACTGAGCAAAGGATTGCAGCATAATAGTGCTATATCATTAGAAGCATAAATAACAGATGACTTTCTTAATTTAATGTGAATTGCTACATATATGGATCATTACGCCTTTATTAAATGTATCTCAGAAAGATATATATAAAATTCATACAAGAATTCATCATTCAGAAGTCTGTTTTCATAGTCCTTGGAGTTTGGAATTGTACCACCTTTGTTCCTCAGTATCTGTTTTCTTCTACCTGACAACACAGACATTTCCTTCTTACCCAAGCCCCCTCCAGTCATCGCAGCTGTTCTTGCCTCTTTAAAAAAGAGGTAAGGTATGTGGTACTGATTTGTTAACAGGTGTCTGTACTGACTTGGTCATAATAATGCTGTATGTACACTTTTCCTTTATTATAGGAAAGGGTGTGATTCATGGAGAAATTTGCAGTTACGGCCTATGGTTTCTCAGTATTTCCAAATCCAGGAGCTATGGTCTTGACCATGTCGCCACAACAATTTTAATTTACAGCCAATTAAAATTAGACTAAACTTCATTATTAATTTCACTTTGCAATATTCTATTTGCATGTATATCTATGTTTTTGGTTTTTTATTTAAATGACTGAGGTTTTCAGACCTAATAATGGCACCAAATCATCCAAGAGAACACAATGAGAAACACTACATTCAAAATGTCTTGGAATTCCACTGCTTGGCAAAATTATGTCATGTTATTTGTTGCAAAGCAAACTAACAAACAATAAAATGCATCAGAAAGGTTCAACATTAAAATAAGAAGTTTGGGCTGTGGAAGAAGTTTGTGTAATTTGTGTAATTCATAGAATCACAGAATGGTTTGGGTTGGACGTGAGCTTTAAACATCACCTGGTTCCAACCCCCCTGCCATGGGCAGGAACACCTTCCGCTAGACCAGGTTGCTCAAAGCCCCATCCAACCTGGCCTTGAACATTTCCAGGGATGAGGCATCCACAGCATCTCTGGGCAACCTGTTCCAGTGCCTCACCACCCTCATTGTAAAGAATTTCTTCTTTATATCTGATCTTAATCTCCCCTCTTTCAGTTTAAAACTGTTGCCCTTTGTCCTGTTGCTACAGACCCTGGTAGAAAGTCTCTCTCCATCTTCCTTATAAGCTTGCTTTAAGTATTGAAAGGCTGCAATAAGGTGTCCCCTGAGCCTTTTCTTCTCCAGGCTGAACAACCCCAACTCTCTCAGCCTTTCCTCATAGGAGAGGTGTTCCAGTCCTCTGACCATTTTTGTGGCCTCCTCTGGACCCGCTCCAATGGGTCCATGTCTTTCTTGTACTTGCAACTCCAGAGCTGGACGCAGCATTCCAGATGGGATCTCACGAGAGCAGAGTGGAGGGGGACCATCACCTCCCTCGACCTGCTGGCCACGTTTCTTTATATGCAGCCCAGGGTACAGTTGGCTTTCTGGGCTGCAAGCACACATTGCTGGCTCATACCTGATTTTTCATCCACCAGTACTCCCAGGTCCTTCTCCGCAGGACTGCTCTCAATCCATTCACCACCCAGCCTGTACTGATACTGGTGACTGCCCGGACCCAGGTGCGGGAACTTGCACTTGGCCTTGTTGAACTTCATGAGATTCACATGGCCTACTTCTCAAGCTGGTCAAGGTACCTCTATATGGCATCCCTTCTCTCAAGTGTATCAGTTAGATGAGCAGCATTGCCTTGTGGCATAAAAAAGGGGCTCTTTAAGATCAGACCCACAGAACTCCTTAGAGACAGACCTAAAGCAGACCTAGTTTAAAGAGTACACTAGCCACTGTCAGGACTGGGATTTAAGGATGTACATAAACAAATGTAATAAACAATAACTTGCATGCACACTGAACAAATTGTATTTTTATATACAAATGTAGCTGTGCCTATGTACTAACCAGTAAGCATCCCTATCAGGCTCAAACAGCCTATGTAAAAATGCTGATATTCAGAACAGAAGCAAAAGGATTACTGGGAAATAAAAGAAAGATAATTGGCTAAACGTATCCCTGAGGCCTGCACAATAAGCACCATTATCTTATCGGGTAAGTAAAATACCAGACCCTGTTCATTCGAACTACTTGATGAACTAGCTGCAGTTCTAGCTAGTTTAGGGAGATAATAGGGAGCTGATAATTGCTGCCTATAAAAACTAATGTTTTTATGCAGATTCTCTCCTGCAGCCAATTGCTACAGAGAGCGGAACTGTTGAGCAGCTAGCTGCACTTTCTGATTCTGAGGAACTGATCTGTTGCAGCTTTGGTCCAGGCAAGAGCAAACACAGGCAAGGAGCTGCTTTAATTTATGCCACTGTCAGAGTCTCTCACGGTCTCTCTACCACTGGAGTTCCTCCCTGCCACAACCTTTCATGCTCTGACTAGGGATTTCCCATGCAAAAATATATATATGCACAATGCACAGATGGTTTGCATATGCGCAGTAGGCTTAACGTATCTGATTTACTGTGTATGCACAGACCATCTGTGCAGCACATGTGCAGCAGGTCTGATGTGTACTGGACACATTGGACTTACTGTGCATGTGCTACACAGTTAATCTGCACACACACAGTAGCCACAGCTCTGACTGAGTTGCCAGACATCCAGATGGCCAGAGTCCTTAAATCCCTTCCAGAGAAAAACTGAGGATGGAATGAGGACGTTTGGGTTTTTTTTTCTGGTGTATATCATAGCTTATCCTTTATTCTCAAATGTAGGAGCATATTAAAGTGGATACTCCACCTCATCATGTTTTAGTCTAACAAAGAAATTCCCATACACAGAGGGCAATTCCCTTCTGGTCATGTATGTTTCAAAACTGGCTACAGAAAACAAAACAGAGCTGTGATAAAGATTCTTCTCCGTAAACTTTTACAGAACAAGCAGATCCATAACAAGTGAACTACACAGGCTTCTCTTAGTGAGGATTGGCAGCCACTTCAGAATTTCTAACTATAAACAGCCTTTCAATGTGGAAATTTTTAATTTATTCAGGTTAATGCTCAGACAACTCAGCAACCCAGATCGACCGCATGTCACAATCTCAGGAGGAGAGTTAGTCATCTCAGGCCAATCCCTGTCATTTGGCTAACTGAGATTCAGTGTCTTAGGGAGCACGTGTTGCTTTGTTTCCCATCATTCAGACTGTGAGCTAATAACACTGTCCCTAATGTATGTTTTTGGCAAATTTCCCTCCAATAACTGTTCCCTAAAACTAAGATGCAAACTTAGAGATGAAAATAACTTATCATCACGCCCACCAGCATTTTCAATAATGGTAAATGTAAATTGCAAACACAATGTCAGTTACAGTATGTGGAGAATTTATCTAAATACTACTTAATTGATAGCTTTGCACTGATACAGGGATATACGGGAAAGCAGAATTAAAAAATAGATGCAGAAGATTCAGGTGAATGCCACCAAGAACACAAAAAACTGGTTAAGCCTCATCAGCTAATGTTGGGATTTCCAATGTAATCCAACAAAAGCCAAAATCTTCCAGCTGCATTGTTGATGTATTAACTCTTGCCAGCCTCCTCAGAAGCTGGCTGCCTTACCCACTAGAAGAGAGCAAGCTAACACAATTTTTATCATTATATACAATTTTGCAAGTGTATTGAAGATTTGAAGTGCTGTGAAAACTGCTGCTTATATTGTATTTGGGTACTTGACCTGTGGGAGAAAATGTTATCTGTGTGTGCCTCTGAAGTCTGAGTACCCTTCACTATACAGAACAGCATGTCTTAAAAGGCTCTTGTCTCTTCTAAACTGGTTTGCCACTCCATTCTTTTACCTCACCCACATAATCTCCATTCAAATCACAATTTATGTATTTCAGAATATATTGCCTAATTAGCACTATATCAAAGCAACTTCTTGTAATAAACAAGCTCCGTTAATAAGAAAAACCTATATTGTAGCTAGACGCTGAAATGTCAGACTTATTTTATCCTACAGTAAAGAAAGGAAAATCTGTAGGTGGAAAAAACATGCTAGATTTTTTTTAGTTGCTTTCATTACTGTGTCTAATCACTTATGAACACTTAAAAATATAAATTTCCTCCAAATTCTTGCTCAAAAATAGAAGGTAATGAATGAAAGCTGGAGGTTTATTCACATAATCTGTGAGCAGCAACAGGCAATGACTTGCAAAACAGGATAATTTACTAGTACTGAAACTGGCAGTGGGCGTAACATACTTGGCACATTTTTAATATCCTTAGCATATTTTATTTCAATCTTGTTAAAAGGATATGCTGTAATTGATCTGCTTTTAGTGACAGTATTGAAGAATATTGCCAGAAGTTGTAGCATGTATCAACACAAAAGGACGGCAGAATTAAAAGATGCCTATTAAAATTGATTAGACCCTTCAGTAGTAATTACTATATATGATATATTATTCCCAAATAACTTGATACCTATACATTTTCACTGCATTCTACAACATCTTTGTATATTGCATCTTAGTAAAAAACACTGTTGGCTGAATTAAAAAAAAATTAGTGTAACAGATTGTACCTATATTTTCCAGAGATAATTTGGGTGATGTGGAGGATCCCTGCTGTACCCAGAGCTCCTAGCAGAATACTCACTGGTTCAGTCAAATCTCAAATTGTATGTGACACTAGACACTTTTTTGACAAATAAAAGGAAAAAAAATGTTAACAATATCAGCAGTAAGTTTGATCTAGTTTCAAATTTTGGTTTTAAAACAGATGGAGGCTTAAATACCTAAAAACTTGAAGGCTTTCATATTTGTGCATTCATAGATGGTATTGACAATCAAAAGTCAACTCCCTTCTCTTGAACCACTCTCCTAGGGATACCATAATGAATGGAATAGTGTATGTTTTAAAGTGACAGTCTCCTTTTTCCATAGATATTTTATGTATAATATTGAATATTCACTAGTGCAGAGAACTCAGCAAGAGTGGAACTCAGATGAGCAACATAACCACCTGGCAATATAACAATCGAGTTACTTGCTCACAGTCTTCAAACTTGTTTAAATATTTTATAGATTCCCAGTGACAGAACAGTCATCTCAGAATACTGGCTAGCTCACACGTATAAAAGATATAAATCTTGATTTCAATTCCCATTCTGAATCAGTTAAGGAAGGAGTTTGAGCCTGAATCTCTCATCTCTTAGGTCACCTTAACAATTAATGAAAATGCTTACATAAATTTGTCTCAGTTTTTCTTTTTTCAGGCACTCCACTTTGCACCTTAAATAGTAGTGCTCCAACGCCCAGGAGTAATATTAAAAAGTTTAATTACGTGAAAGTGGCAAGAAGTACACATGAGTGTGTTCTTTTGGTTCAGAGAAGACAGACTAGCCTTATCAGGACCTGCTGTACTCCTCCCTGGACCATGCTGTAGCACCATGGTCAGGTTTTAATTCAGCGGTCAGCGTGTCCCCAGGTGTGTGTGCGGATGAGGCAGGCTGTAGCCTCACCTCTTCCCTTCTGCTGCAGTCAGCCAGTCAGACTCCAGTCACCTGCCTTTGTGAGCCGGTATCTTCATCTCACTCCCCAAAAACCTCTGCGGTAGACCAGATGCCAGGTGCAAGAAAACACTGGTTAGATCATGCTGGTCTCAACTGAATGAAGAACAACAGATCTGTCCAGTAAAAAATATTTCTTTTAAAGTTTTCCATATTTACATGCTCACGGATCATCCGGAGCATGACATGGAAATGAACATACCTGCATAGAAAAACAACAGAGAAAGGGAACTGGCTTTAAGGAAGATGATCACAGTTATGTTTCATTTCAGTAACAGAAATCACACAATCATTCATTTGAAAACACTTGATATGTAGCTGAACAAATGTTTATTAACAGCAATTTGTTGAGAAAAAAAGCTTTAATATGAGGCAGGTAGGTCACCTCAGGAATATGTTTCTCTTCTGACAAGCTGTTGAGATTACTCACAATTTTTTCCCTGTCTTTTTTTTATTTTTTTCAGCAGAAGCAAATTTAAACAGGAAATCAAATTATGGCAGAAAGTATTTATCTTAAGAAAGCTCATTTTTTTGTTGTTTTTCCAAAAATCTGTGCTGCCAGTGGTCCCTAACTGCCCATAGAAGCTCATTGTCTAGGAGAGGCATCTTCTGTTCTGTCGAAGCAGAAATCACCATACCACATATTTTCTTTGTCATATACAGTAATCTTCTTAGCAGAAGCAATACCATTTTGCATGAGTAAGAGGAAATGTCTTTATCTAGTTTCATTGCCACTCAGCTTCCAGCATGGGTGATGAGCAGAACTCACATTTGAAATTTAGGTAATAGTTTCATTTGGCTGTTTACTTGATATTAATGAACTTCCAGTGCCTGTTTGCTTCCTATAAACTGGCAGTGTAGCAGACGAATGGACAAGCAAAAGCAAAATTTTAATGAAAAGTCAATTTACAGTAGCACCTCAATTGCTGACAGATTCAATTTTTATATGCTATTGCAAACTATAGTGCTCCTTTCACTGCTCATCCACTGCGTAAGCACTCAAGGGAGGGTATAAGAACTAACATAGAAGAGAGTAATAGATTTGGTATTCAAGGCTTTGGAAAAATTATTCCTGTTTGGCAGTCAGCAAGAAAAGAGATAATGGAAAAATGAGAGGGAGCCTAACAGATTTCAAGATTCTGTTTTAAAGAAGAATGTTAAGCATTTTCACTGACATTGATCCAACTAATGTATGTGGTTTCAAATGTTTAAATGCACTTAGAGACTCTGAGGCTGTCTTTATAAGCCCTTCAAAATTAAAGAACTGCTGCTGAAGTCTGGGGATTCATACATAGAAAGCTTGCAGGACCAAACACTATGACAGATGCATTTTGACATAGGAATGAAAAATAAAACAGAGACATAAAACCCAAATCACGAAGTACAATTTTTCCCTAGAATATGTAATGATAACTATATGTTCATAGGGGAAATTGGTTTTGTTTACAGCTCTAGTGATTCAATTAATCCTATATAATAATTAAATCCGAAACAAACCTTTAAAACTAAAAAGGAATCTGAGATCCCACAAACATCAAAATCTATGAAATCACATCACCTACGGTTTATACAATCAGCCACTGGCTTGTATGGATCTGATCCACCAAGGGAGATCATGGGATATGTGGAATAGCTATGAAAACCAGTATGGGATGGAGAAAGTTTTTTAGCAGGGCTGTGTTTCTCCCTGTACAGGCGGGCAGCCTAAAGAAAGGTATAATTTTGGCCCCTCGCTCTGTCTCCTTCACTGGGCTGGAGTTGCTCAGTAGGGAAAGAAATGCATGCCAAGTACAGTTTGGCTCCAGATTCCCCCGGAGCAAGGGGATAATCCAAGGACAGATCAGGAGTCTCACTGTGCAGCATCCTCCTCAGGGCTTCTAGCAAAGCCAGTTTATACCAAAGAAACCATTACATTAATTTTACATCAGTTAACGTTTCAACTTAAATTCTTCAGCTCCCTTAGTGGAAAAAAAAAATTTTTATTGTCATATAAAATGGCACAGGCACAGAATCAAGTGTTTGATAGGTAAATAATTTTCTTCTTTTTTAATAATCACAAATTCATTGATGAACATTTCAAATCAAATATCTAACGTAGAAAAAGAATAACACCTTATAAAGTAAAGAATATTACCTAAATAAAAAAACGAGCTTGCAAGAAAAGTGTTATCTCCTATTTTTGGAATTTCTATAGGATTCCTGTCTTGGCTGGATTTCAAGAATCTGTCTGTAGGTTGCATTCCTCAGCCTATCAGCCTTACAAATCAGAGTTAATAAAAGTCAATCAGTGATTGTTTAACTTGCCTGCTACTGCCTGAAGCAGAACTACAAGAGCTAAATGTGTGTTCACAACTCCACCAGGAGTTTCTGTCATCTAAGAACTCTAAGTGTATGACCTCATGGAAACTCTAAGAAATAAATATCCCACAACAGCTTCAAGAAACTTGCAGTTACTATGCATTCATGTTGACAAAATAAGTAATCATGCGTGAAGAATAGCAATGTTTTTATTTTCTGCCCTTAGAATAATTCAGTTAGAAATGAGAACTAATTGGTCAAAAGACCATGAATATTAAACAGTTGACAAGGAGAAACTAACAAATGCAATTAATTAGAAAATAGTAGGTTGATTGCCAAGTGAGAAGTTTTATAAGCAATATAGGGTTAAATTGTCATGTGCATTAATCAGGTTTACTCCAGTTGCAATTAGCTGTTAATACTAAGCTTCCTCATGTTTTCCGAATATCCTGACTGCCTTACAATGAATTGCTACATAGTTCTAACTTTGAACTTTCATTAGTGTTCATTCTCCTACATACTCAGTTATGGAATATTTTGTTTCATGAAGATGACTTCCAAATGCACTGAAGTCATTTGTTAATGCAAATTGTTTTTCTTTCAAGAAATCACATCCAATTTTTGCAGAGGGTGGAGAGAGCATTTTAAAATGTTAAATGTGAGGAGAAACACTGCAAGTAATTGCTATAGATACCAATCTGCGATCAACTTTCATTAATTTTGAAGTGAATTCGTAGTGTTATTTTTATAATAAATCAGTAATATCATCTTAATCTGTTGCTGTAATCCAGAACTTTGACCTGAGAATTAGTGAAAATGTTTTACTCATACAATGGGAATTGGAGTTAGCAAAGATAGTGATTTATTTTTAGTTCAGTCAGGAATTTTAGTTCAACTATTTTAGCACCAGTAATATGCATTTTCTTTCAAAAATACTAGCATTTCTACTCACCAATCTATGTTCTAAAATCTTAAAGCCATAAAAATTTGGAAGAAGGTCTGGATCTTGGTTCCACAATCAGAAACCTAATATTACATACAGTTTAACTTGAACTCTAACAAAACTAGATGCTTACCGTTTACAGTAACCTTAGCAGTGCAAGTGTGTGAGAGTGGGCAAGAATACAACAATTCTTCCTAATTTGTTCACTGTCTGCCTTCAAATATCAAGCAGCTTTTGCAACACGAGGGGTTTATGTGCCTAACACTGGGGATGCGGCACCATTGCAAAATAGTGTGGGAACCGTGGTAGGGGACTTGGCCAAGCAGGTATAGCCTTCGCCAGCCCAGCCCAGTGATACTATCAGTAGGGGAATAATTAGGCACATTTTACAGCATAATCTGAGTTCAATTTCTTAAACCACATGATATGCTGCTTCTATTTTTCAAAGCTCATGATGTATCATGGACTTGAGTCTAAAGAATATAGACATGAGAAGAGCTCAAGTTTGAGAAAAGGCATGGATTGGAGCATAAATTACAGTAGGGAAATACTGAGGAAGTCTGTGTTGATTTTAGTTAGCCTAGATTATGCCATTTAATCTATGAAAAACGAGAAATTAATCTTTGAAAAATAAGACTTAAATAACCACAGTGCTGTAAAATTCTGCAAAACCAGGAGTCAAATTTGGGGTTTAGTTTCTCATAGTCAGTTTCTCATTGATAGGCATAGTGAGTTCCATGGTTGAGGTGGACTTACTTATTCTCATATATTTTAATTTCAGAACGCATAGTTCAATGCAAAAGAAGATTAGAATATGAATCAATATCAATGCACTGTATTATTCAGATTTATTTTATTCACAATATTTGGCTTGTTGTGAGAGTAGGATTTTTCTGAAAAATTCCTCACGGTAAGCATCTCAGTAAGTAAAGCTCATAAAGGCTATCAATAAATTGCCATACACCTAGATGAAAACATTTTCATTGGCTCTGGCACAAACCTAACTCCTCTGAAGGCTTCAGAGTCAATTCTGCTAGTTTTTCTCTTTCCTAATGGTAATTCCTCAGGAATTTTGAGGGAGGATCACCCAAATAGGTGCTGATGGTTCATTTTCCCCTGAAGCTTTCGAAGGAAACTGTTGAAATGAAGAATGGAAAAAACCCAAAGTTCTCAGGCCACATGCAGTCTTCTTGTTTTACATACTTACCAGACTTTTACCATTAGAAAATGTGGTACATTTCTTTTAAAGCATCCTTTGCACTGCAGTTGTGTGAAACAATGATCTGTTGAATTTAATTCACAGATCAAAGAGGGAGGAAATTAACCAACACAGTAAATTGATTATTTCATGGGTGACATAACCAAGGCAATGATTTATCTTAATAAAGAGCAACATCCCTCTAGTCCTTAACTGAATTCCAGCCAATGCAATAATACTCAGTTGTTAATGACTTTGATGTTGATGTGGAAAAGTGAATGACTGTGTAATCACTGAAATGGGACCTCATCACAGTTGGAAATGTTTAAGCCAAATCATTTTGGACTGTGAAAAGAGCCCTGAGTGGTATAGATTGGCTGGGTCCCAGATTTTCAGCCTTAACTAAACAGGGCCTGAAAACTTTATCATACTGCTATGCCTCGGGCTGGTCTGTAATTCTGACAGCCCCAGAGAATTGGAGTTTAATGTATATGTCTGTAGACTCACTGTGGAAAAAAAATTTCAGGGCTTACAGCACCAATAATAAATACCTGTCTATCAACATCCACCTAAAAGAGTAATTAGTTAAATCCATCTTTAGGAGAAGGAACAGAAGAAAGGAAACAGAAGTCAAATAGGAAAAATTGTACTGAAAGCTTATTTTTACATCCCACATTACTAAATATGGTTTAAGAGGCTGAAATATAGCATTAGTCATTCATAGCAGCCCCCACCTCCCCCTTTACCCTTCCCTACTAACTCTTAACAATAACAAACCAGGCTAAAATTAGAGCTGCTTTATAGTATGTTAATTTGATTATCATTGTTTCAGCACTGATTGAAGAGTTCACATCAAAAGGAAGGATCCCCTGTACATCAAGTACAGATTCCTTGATGCTGATTGTTCAGTGCTCAGATCAGAGAAGGAAGCCAGGTCATTTTTTTTCCACTCGGGTTTCCTTCAAAACTGCTCGATTCCCAGTGACGGATTCGTAGCATTAACATTGCTCCACCGCCTCTTGTAACTTTTCTTTCTAAAAAGACAGGAAGAATACTTAGCATCCTCCCAACCTTATTTTGCCCCATGCACGCTATGAGAAATTCAAGAGGAGTTGAGGTAGGAAGAAGGTAATGGCAAATGGCAAAGTTTGCAGCTCTAGCTTTTCTAACCTCAGCAGAGAGGCAGCTGCAGGTAGGGTTGGAGGAATTCCAAGCACTCACCCTGTTTGAATACCACACAGCCCCCAGGCTCCAGAAACATGATACTCTGACGCTGATCATTAAAAAAAAAAAAAAAAAAAAGGGCAAAAAAAAAAAGCTAAGGATTGTTAAACTGCTCATCCAGGCCTGCAGCTGGGGGTGACTCAGAGTGCAGAGTTGGAAAAATGCCCATGTGGCAAGATTAGAAACTCATTTGTGTAGTTTATGTGGCCTTGCCAGGAGCCTCCGTTTTTTCCAAACCTCCTTCAGTTTATTAACTTTAAAAGCACTCCTTTCCTGTTGGGGATCTGGCATGGCTGCAGCCAGGCAGCTCTTTCTCCTTTTGCATTAACAACACTTAAAGGCTTTCTTTCCTGTTCAAAATCGACTAGTGTGAGATCATCTGTGGAATTTTCAAATGTGCTCGCTCTTTCTTTTCCTTTTCATTTCATTCTTTGTCCCAGGGTTCAATTTAAATCCAAGTGCTTTTAAACTGACTATATTCAGCAAGCCAGCACTTTCAGGAATATATGTTATGAAAGCAGGAAAAGAAAAGGTCTTCTTGTCATCAAAACCATAATAATTATGTGTCAAATGTAATTACTGCTCTGTGGGTAATACATCTAATACTCAGTGACAGAGTAAGCAGCCTGCAGAAGTAGAAAGTAACTGGTGGCTGGATCAAATCTGATATAAAATTAACCATCATGCTTAAATATTCTGTCTGCTCAAGTTCTACCAAAAATTCAAAGGCAGGGAAAAAAGGGTTTTTTCCTCATTTAAAATCGTTAATGTGCATAAGCTTCTCAGTTCTCTCCACCTCCATACAATGAATCACAACTCTTTTGAAATAAGAAACACTGTGCTAGAAGTGTGTGCATTACGGGGATCAAACTCTGGTGGAGGAGCTCATCTAACAGGAAGGAATTAAGTGTGGGAGTTCTCTCCTGTTAACCCATTATGTTTCCTCATTATTACCTTCACGTGCACACTTGATAAAAAACAAGCTTTCCACATTTCCCTACCTTCTTTAAAATACATAAATTAATGAGCAGCTGATGAAGCTGACGTGCCTGTGAATCTGAGGACCACTGAAATGTGACGTCATATTCTGAAGGAGGAAAAAAGTGCTATGTCTGGAACCAGTATTCTAAATATGACAGCGTGTGTCAGATATTTGTCCACTTTAAAAAACACATGTCCTCTCCTCCCTAACACTCTTCTAAGAAGACTTAACAAAGTCTAGCATATTCAAAAACCACTTTAAAACCTAATGTTTTGCTAATGTGGGTCCCGATCCTGAAAATAATCTGCAATATCTGTGTTTAAGAGTTATACTATGAGTAAAATCAATTCATCTAATTGTTACCTAAAGGCATAAGTGTTTGTAGGATTGACATCTTTTACCGTAGCTAACATTATACATGTGGGTGTCTTTACTGATTTGTGTAGGACTACATAATTGCAAAGTTAAGAATAATAAGAATACACTAAGTGACTGTAGATTCTAGGCCTCAGTTTCACATGCTCCTGCATGATAATCAGAAAAAAAGCATTGCTGTACATTTTCATTTCAGTTTTTAACATGCTTTGATTTTCTTTCCATTCTCTTTGTCTTTATGTTTCAGGAATATTCTAAGAAATGAGTTTACTAGCAGAAATATTTAGTGTAATATTCATAAAAATGTTTGAAGATGAAAATTGTGAAAGATTTTCAAAATGTTTTTTCATTGGAATTAATTTTTTCAATCTAAAATTTCTTTGAAGTTTTGAAACTTGACATACTTATCAAGTAACTATAACAGTTTATTTATATAAAGAAAATTTGTGCTTATAATTTATTGCATTGGAAGCCTAATTTTAAAGATCACACTAATCTAATTAAGCAACAATGTTCAGTCACAAAATTAAAAGAGATGTTCCCAAATAAGGTGTTGACCAAGGAATCTTTGGTGATTTTTTTCAGAGGAAAAATTTTGGGGAAAAAAAACCCTAGAAAATGCTGACAATTCACCAGCTTTTAAAGGTTTAGTTTGAGATATTTATTTTTTTCTCTCTAGGCCTATTCTCCTTTTTCCTTTCAAAAATAAAGCCCACAGGTTTTTTTCTAATTTTTGTCTGCTTTTAAATGTTCCAGTAAAAGCTATGTGTTAAGCCCAAAGTTTTGCTCCAATATTAGGTGGGAGAAATTGAAGGCAACTCACGAACCTGTTTTTGCCTACTGAATACATCTGATGGTCATACACTATTGTGCTTTGTGATAAAACTTTGGAACACATTTCATTGACCACCAGACTAAATGCATATGCATATGCACACACATACTTAGCAGCATTTGCTATTAGTCTCAGAGCAAGAAAGTTTGAAAAATTATTGGTATTACTTAGAACAACTGGATTATAGGAAAGTATCCCCACTAATTAGCTTCTCTGTTCTCCTGTGTTCATTTCTAGAAGAGATGTCACAACTCTGTCTCCTGTAAATGGCTAATTGGCACCAACTTTAATTTATGGAAAGTAGGCACTAGAAGAGCTGCACGTGCAAGTTATCAATGAGAAACTGATTGTACCATAACAAAAGAGCAGTGGTGATTAAGAGGGGTTATTTCCTCAAAAGCAAAATTCATACTAATGGATGAAATATTTTGGGTCTGCCTGGTTCACATACCTTGGGTCTTTGCGAGGGTTATTCCTTTAACTCGGAACTGTTTTCCCAGTTCCACTGGGTGTATTACATAATACAAGCAGCGCTGTCTATATGCATAATTATCAATGCTTGAGGAACACAAGCCCAAAAGCATTCTCTGACTTTCTGCTGATAAATAAGAATGATGAAATGACTGGCTCAGAACTGCCAGGTTTGGTTACGGTTTCTGAAAAATTAAGCAAACATGAAAGAAATCATGTTTTCAAATGGTACTTTCTCTGTAGACTGATACCCCAGTTTATTAAACTCTACTCCTTGGGTCCCAGGTTCAAGCGCTACTTCTGCTCATCAGTCACCACTTGTTTCTTGAACTAAACAACACATCTGTAATTCTCAACTTGACTAGAATTAGCTCCCAAAAGAAAAAAAAAATGTTTTGAATATTGCTGACTGGCTTCTAAATTGGAAACACCTGTAAGAGTTATATCTTTTCCTGACATAAATTAGTGACAAGGAGTTCATATAAGAGGTGCAGACAGAAAAATAAAATAGTGTAATAAGTATTTCAGAAACAGAAAAAGGATTGCTGTAACTGGGTAGGTATAAGAGACAAGAATGTGTGACCCCAACCTGTAGCCTTCCTATAACACCAAAATAGATGCTTGATACCCCTGTTGTATTAACCAGAAAATGACTGCCTGAAGCAAGATCACATGTCTCATTAGCACTTACAATCGCTTCCATAAGATGAAAACAGATGAAAGAAGAAAGGACAAAATTCAAACAGTAGAATTAAAAAAATGGATCCCTTTTGTTCAGTGGTGTGCTTTCTCCTTCACATGGGGCCTCCCTCATAATTAACCTGAGTTCAACAGACACAGTCATTATAAACAGAGTTCCAGAAAACCTGATCCCACTTTTCATAGTGTTCATAAATGCAGTGTAAGGTTCTTTGCATAACCATCAATAATTATGCTAAAGCATAAAATTTCTTCTGAACAAAATTTTAATAATAAATTTATCACTTCCCTCCAAACTGATGACAGCAGTTTTTAGCCAATCTCTCACCTCCAGAAATTGTTTCTATCTCATGTTTTCAGTGAGAAAAAAATCTGCCTCAACCATTAGAAAAGTAACGTTCTTTCAGAATTCTAGAAATCCAGCTTGACTCCAGCTCATCAGGGAAGTTTTCCCTTAATTTACCCTAACCTATGGGCTGTGCTAGCCTGTGAGATGGTTGTTGATGATACATGAAGAATAATACTGATTCATGTTTCCATTGCATAAATTTGATACACCCATAGACCTACCCAGGCACTCAATACATGGAGTAAGGGATAGCTACACGCAGTTGCTTGGCTACATGACGTGTTCAGTATCAGAATGCTAATAAAAATTTGTTTTGAGAAGTGATGCTAAAGAGCTGGCAGCTACTGTAGTCACTCTGCATAGTACAACATTGTAAGGACTGACAGATTTCATCTTTCAGAAAGGACAAGATGACTGATAGACCAAAGAATATGCCAGGTGATGCCAAGTCATGTTAAGATTTTTTTTCCATACCTGTGTTTTTCTCAACTACAACATCCTGTATTTAGTGAGGAAGCCAATTCTGTTCAATATAATGGCAACACTTACAAGAAAGTACAAGGCTTAGAACAGTGTGCTGTTATAAGAGAAAGGAGTTGTATAAATCAAGAATCTCTTCCCTCCTCATTTGTTATGGTTTAGTAACACAATATGTTTAGACAAATGCAGGTACTCTCTTACTTTATCAGTGCTTAGATTGCTGATATTACTTCATAACCACAAATATAATCATTTGAATCTACTGACTTGAAAATGTAAAAGTACTGTGTATTTGGACCTAACTGCATTAAGAACAAGAAAGATCAGAAATGGTGTGAATATTGGCATTTCCTTGTAATTCTCCAGGCTTCCACTTAAAAAAAAAAAAGAAAACCAAAACAAAAAAAACCCCAACAACAAAAAAACAACTAAAAAACCAAAGCTCAAATATCTACAATAGAAGGAGGAACACAAGGAATAAGGTCTGTGAAAATCCAAATAAGTTATTTGTATTTAAGGATAAAGCTACCTGTGTGCAAAAGATGGATAATTTCCTTCATATATGATTTCCTTGTTGAAGGTGGTATTTACCTCCAGGTTCACTATATTAGTCCTGAAGCCCATTTTGTCTCCATGAAAAAAACAAACAAACAAATAAGCAAACCCTTTGTAGCAGCTACAGCAGGAGTTGAATGTCCAACAGAGGAATGGAAACGTGGAATCAAATTCCTTCATACTTATTTACTCAGTGTTATGAGTGATTTATGAATATAATGAGATTCCACAGGAACTGGATAGCATCTTACTGGAAAATTCTCTATGGTCCATTGGGTAGATACTAACTTCTGGCTTCATACTAACAACTGAATGTAAATGGATATCATCACAGGAAAATTTATTTTTGGCAGAGTTTTAAGAAGTGACTTGTAAATGATAAAAACATGAGAGTGTTCTCTGTGAAGAAAATGTTACCATAATATTTACTTGGCCACATTTGTTTTGATAACGCCCGGCAAGCACTGTCTTCTGAAGTGGACCAAGTGAAATGTTAATGATATGTGGAGTGACGTGTAATAGTACGGTGTGAAAGTGACTGCACTGACTTCACTGAATATTCACAATGTAAATCCAGAAATTACACAACATCTTAACTGTTCAGTATCATTTAGCAGCAGCTGTGAAAAATCCCCCACACTGATGAAAGTGCTGCAGAAAATGCACAACAGGTTCTCTGGAAGGTTGATGCTTTGCTAGTTTCTCACTTGGACTTATTGCTTCTGATTGGGGGACAAATCTAATGCATGCTGTCAACAATGGGAAATTGTACTTTTGCCACATTTTGCATGTTGACTTAGTAGAAGTTTCTAATTTCCGTTCAAACAATATGCTTGTCTTTCCAAAGGAAAGTATGTAGTCTTTTTCTTCCTTCTTTGCTGTATCTAGTATAGTAGAACGAAATCTGTATATATAGCCAGGTTCATCCCTTTCAGCAGAGACTTACACACAGTAATGTGCATTAGCCTCTTGGGATAAGCAAGGTATGGCTGGTTTTCAGGCCATTTCAAGTAACTTCAGTCCCTCAGTAAGTAGGAAATGAGCTAAGTCTGCTTTGTATATGCTTTCCTTCCAAGGAGACTATTCTCCTACAATTGATTAAGTTAGTTTATAGCAAATTCCCTCTTTCAATTTTTTTATGGTGTGATACTAAAATGCCTTCAATGGATTTGTTCAATAATGAAGCAATCTCTTGGAGATTGTGCTTTCTGCTACTAAATTATCAGTCTAACACCATGTAAGTTTTGAGAAGTTCTACTGCTGATTTAACTTACGAGCATTTGTAGCTCTCCCTTCCCTTTGCTTTGCACTCTGTGGAATTGCCAGTGACTAATATTATTTCTCCCTCTCCCCCCAAAATCTCTTTTTTCAACTTATTATACTCCTGATGGTGATTAACGGTTGAAGTTATAACTACGATATTTAATATAATAACAGATAGCTTCACAAATGTTGACAAGCATATCTCCCAATACCTTACTGTATACCTTCACTGCCACAAACAATTACTAGAAGACAGATTCAACTTCTGTGATTCCTGTGGTGCCAGTCTCCATCTAAACCATGCAGTTCAAATGGGGATATCTTCTCTTAGCCTTCAGATAAAGCAAAGCATATGCTGTGGAGCAGGAGCACTTGTTATGGGATATTAAGTCCCAGGGTCCCAATTTATAGACCTTGGGGAAGGAATTTATTATAGCTAACAAGTTACTAAATTATGCTTAAAACAAGTCAGCTTAAGGTAGATAGGCAGAAATGGATAGATTTATGGATAAACAGACAAATACATTTATTTCAAACGTCTAAACCACACAACTTCTACAGATACGTTAATGTCTCCTTGTTACTGTAAGAATCTCCTAGTCTCAGCTGGATAGTAAACAACTGTATGAAATGTAAAACTCTTTCCTCTACTTTTGGTGGATCACTGGTACTCTTCAGTAGGAAATGCGTCTTCTTCCCTACACAGATGCATTATTATCTATAAATAAATTGTATAGGACATTGACATCTAAACTGCCTAACTGTACTCAGCTTATTAATGGCTTGCAACTGAGACCAACTGCAGTAGCAATGTATGTCCCTGTACATTGTCACTGTGAAGTAACAACAGGATTGCACATGAAAATTAGGCAACTGATTTCCAAATTCTCCCATAATACAAACAGCTAAAACTCAATGAGATGACCACTAGCTCATCTTCCCTTCCAGCTACAACAAATATGGCTTTAATATAGAATTTTCTGTACTCAGTAAAACAACCAAAGTGGACTTTAAAAATACATGTTGATTATGAACTTTTTTTTTGTTTTACATTTCTCTTAAAATTTTTCCTACCTCCATTTCATCCCTTTAAATTCTTCTCCTTTATGACAAATTGTATACATAGAACAAAATCAAGACAGAGATGTCTATGAGGCATTAAGCATGTATCAGCTTTGCCCCTTAGTTCCACCCTCTGCTGTGATATACACAGTGCATTTCCAAAAGAAAAAGTTACTACTTTTAACTCATTGTAGAACTGACAGACTTAGATAGGAAAATAATAATTCTCTACGTTGTCACTTTTCCTATTCCAAGACATACTATCAACTGCTACTTAAATTCAGCCCATTACAAAGCATACTGCACAATCTATTACACAAAAATACACATGCAGACATACAATCAATTTGGTTTGAAGTAGCAAATGCACATGACTACTGAGATATACCTTAGGCTGTAAAACCAGGACTCTCAGGTTCTTGGGAAACCTGAGGTCAACTACATTTCTTAGAGAAGTTCTGCATCTTTCTTCAAATGCAGAAAACTAATCTGATTTTTAAAATTATGAAAATGTGTTTAACCCACAAAAGTAATATAAATCCACACCCTGTATATGAGAAAAATGTACATTTTTCCCCAAAAAGCCTATGGTCTCATTTTTATGGAGACAGCAACTGAAAAAGAACAGTGCTACCTTAACAGAACTAGCAAGAAAAAATACTGACACTGATAAATAAGATAAAATATTACTACCGTACTCTATTTTGGTACAACACCAGTATATTATATACACATAAAATTAACTTAACCAGGAAGGCACCTTTTTCAGAAAATGAGGAAAACAAATTCAGTTTATAAATAGTATGATCATGAAGTCATTCAAAACAATGGGCCTTCCTTTCAACTATAAAAAGTTTCTAGATGTGTCTTCTAATGTATATTTATAAGATCAGACAAAAGAAAAAACAGAAAAGAAAAAATCCTTTCCATTGAACGTATGCTATTCACGTTGCTTCTTTTACCTTTAAAAATATACTATATGCATATAAAGATAAATTACAGTAAATGGAGATGCACACTGACCAACAATGAATTATTAATATTCATTATATACATTGGTAAAAGCCACTGGTACTGTTTTTTGTGTGGTTACATAGATTTTGCGTGCTGTCTGGAATTCATCCCTTATACACTCTAGGAAATACTGAAAAACATGTGGCTGCTGATCATCAAGTTTAAATAACCTTGCCCTGCATGAGAACTGCAACCGGCCGCTCCAAAATAAAAACAAAATAAGGAAGGGATGCAGAGGTTCCCCTCCCCCTTTGCCAAATGAATATGTTTCTGTGTCCTGTCCAGGCTCGGAGAGAAGGAAGTTGGGTTCAGTTGTCAGAGTGCCAACATGCAACCCAGGAGAACGGAGCTCTTGTGCACTGATGTCCTGTGTGAACTCAGGCTGCTCACAGTTCCCTCCCTGCCCCTGAAAAACGAGAATAGCACTGTCCTAAAGTCGGCTATGGCACTGACAAATAAATACAAGGCTGTGAGGTACCCAGACTGTATGAGGAGCGGGGAGGTAGGCACAGCAATACAATCATTTCTGTTCTTCAGTTGCCTCACAGAAGTATTAACTGCGGAACGTAGATGGAATATTCAAATACACTTTCTCTTTCAAATTATCCAACTTAATCAAAGAAACATTTCTTTTTCCACTTTCCTTACTGGTTCCTCTCCCGAGTTTGCAGGCAAAGTACAACTGAACGTAGATTAAACGCTCTAGCAGAGCCAAGATCATAGCTTGTTTGCTTTTGCTTTTAAACATAATCAGTCTTCTTGTAATGGAGAAAATCACAGATAAAACTGCCTGATTCTGACAATTTCGACATTTTTCTCTTCAGAAAACTGAGAATAATGAAGTTTGAGAGATTGGCATTGTCACATCACTACCTAACATTACCCATCAATTTAACCACTGTTATTAGACAATAAACGTTACAGCTCTTATTACTTGAATAGCCACAGCCGTGACTGTCTTAGGAGATCTTACAAACAAAATCTTTTGTGGATCTAGGGATTTGAGATATTTTGATAATTTATAAGGGAATAGGACTGAGAGGGTAGTGGTACTGCTCATACATACCATACACTTGATGGTATGTATTGTACTGTTCCAGATAGAACTGCTTTACTGAACACAGTAAGTGATCCATCTTCCATTTTTGTGATTCTGTCTTTCTTTGCACACATTCTCATTTTCATTTAATGAAAAAGCTAATACCTGATTTATTTAATTGGAACATATTCCTTTAATTAAACTTGGAAATATGCTTGAGAAGATGACAAAACTAACAGTATTGCCTTGATTAGCATACTACTTTTTTATGGGAAGTTGCAAAAAGGACAAAAAAACCTAACTAATGAACATTTGAAATAAAATCACTTAGTCCTGATGCAAAAATATTTTCCTGTAAATATCTGATTCTTCATTTACCCCACTGTATGTCCAGGAAAAAAAAGGGGATGGAAAGTGGCCATTTCAGTGACCTTGTGTCCCTCCCTTAGAGGAAGACGGCTGACAGGTAGATATATGAACAGTTTGTTATTGCAGATTCCAGATCTTGTGATTATCTCTGACTCAACTTCTGGGGTTTTATCTGGAATTCCTGTGACAGGTCAAACAGTGTACTACTCCTTGTCTTTACCTTGTAGTGACCCAGGGTTAAAAATACACCTTACAATAATACATAACAGTTTCCAAAACTTCTGCTTGAGTTGAAAAAATGATGGCAAGCTCCAGAGTTAGGATGATCCAAAAAACATGTCTCAAAATGTAGACTTCAGTTATCATTACGAATTTATCTATACTTTTTTTAGTTTTCAGCTTTAGTTCATGTAGTAGGTACAGAAAATAATTGTTACTCATTTTCTTAATGAATAAACCATATAAATTATATACTTTTGCAGAATATTAGGTGAAACTGCCAGGTAATATATATTTAAAATATCTTGCTAGAATTGCCTCAGACCTGTGTGGTGAGGAAAGATAAGTATTTATATGTAAATCTCTTCTTGTGTTTAGAATATATATTTATTCATTGTAAAATAAGCAAAGTATAACCTATGAATCAACTTCATTAACATTTTTAAAATACTCTAAGATACTCTGGAAAAAAGTTTGGAGAGAGACTGTGACACACATTGTCAAAGTTTGTCTAAATCTTCCTCCTTCTTCATCCAATTATATTTCCTTACCTCCCTTAAATCAGTTCCAAATTCTACTGATGCCACATTCTTTGCTAATAATTTTTGCTACATTAGCCCTCTTTGAAAGCTTAACTATTTTCCTCATTAACTGCAAGAAAATGTGAACTTTTAAACTTTGAGAGCCATGAATAAGTATGCCTCATTTCTGAACGCATCCTACTAACCTAGAATGAGGTCAGCTCTGGCCTTTCTTACAGCAAAAAATAACCCACTTATCTGTCTTCTACATCATTCAGTTCCTCCTGTACATAGCATAGATGTTCTGGCAGAGAAGATCTGCTGACTTTTTGCTTCCTTCCCATTGATCTCTATCTTCCAGCACCCTGCTACAGCACAAGCACACCTATCATTCTCAGTGTAGTGTTGGAGGATTTCTCCAATTTCCTGTGGGAATATCTTCCTAGCAGACACAGAAACCAGGAGAGAATTGTGACACCACACTAAAAACATGAACAATGCCAATGTTATTGTAGGACTAAGGGAAGAATTGGGGAAAAGACCTCTGTTATTTCTTCTCATGTCTCAACAGAAGATTAGCCTCCCCCGCACTTAACTGCAGGAAAACAGGACAGCTCCTTCAAACTTGGACTTCAAACTTCAAGTCAGAGCAAGAACCTGATTTTGGGTGGTTTGCCATGGCTCACTCCTGTTCCTGTGTTATAATTTGTTGTTTCTCAGTGTACTGGCTCAATGGAGTTTCCTGAAAGGTGCACAAGTACCAAGAAATACAGCAAAATAAATGGATCCGAAAAACAATACATGGCACTTCATTAGAGTTTGCATTTATAATGCACAAATATATATTGTTGTATTTTTTGCAGTTACAGCAGTGCACAACCTTTCTATCCAGGGTTGGATACAAGACACATATAAGAAACACACAGAAGGGGTCTACTGCCTAAACAAAGGCATTTGGGTGTAGCTGTTGAGTAGATCTCTCTGCCATGGTAGATGTTCTGTGATATCAACCTTGCCTCCAGCCACCACTCCAGAAGCAGTCAGTATTTCCATAAATCTTGCAGCATATCTGCCATCTCCATGTGAATGTCTTGGGTACCTCAGAGCATCTCAGATGACAGTAGGTGTTTATCTGAGGAACTGAGGACCACCTTTCAGAACTGCATGCTGGGAGCCTTTCAATCCAGTGGTCAGAACTCAACAAATATATTACAACCCCATCTTACTGTGCAGGCAATGCACAGCCAAACTCAGACTCAGTGTTTGTATGCTTCTCTGTTGGCATTTGATGAAGCCACTGACAGAGGACAAAAGAATAACGGTCTCACTGCAAAGCTTTAGACTGATACTGTTTATCTTCTCAGGTTAGGAGCATAATTTAAAGATGGAATACACGGTAAAGCAGCAATGGCATGGAAATGGATACAGGGAAGGCGAGGTCCTTGCACCCTAATCCAGTGGTTGCCTTCACTGTTTCCTGTTTTCTCGGTTGCCAAAGGGAACAGATTTTTTTACCTACTCCCCATTTTTTCCATATGTCTGTACATTATGCTATCTATAGGACAACAAATTTGAAGGGCAGAAAAGGACTTAATGTATTCAGTTTTTAGGAAATACAGTTATAAATTCCTTAACATCAAAGAAAGTTGTTTGATTTAGAAGAATGCTCATAACTAAAGTGACATTATTCCAATTACTAGTTCTTTCCCTGCAAAAACGATATATTATAATCCAAACTGTTTACAGAAAATGCATTGCTAGATGACCTGTGAAGTTCACCGTAGTGAATATGGCTCTAGAATACATAATTCTGGACTAGAAGATGTTTCCTTCTGGCACCATATTTCACTGAAGAAGTTAAAGAGCTATAATGTCATGGATGTTGACATAAGTGTAAAAACGAAAAAGAAAAATTAGCCTATGAAACAAGTTATCTGACATTTAATGGTGAACCTATAGCATGAAAGGTTAAAGATGTTAAGATCACTGCTGATAATGGAAGACTAGAAAACAAAAGGAATAGCCTATGAGTTATGGCTTTTAAGCATATAGAAAAATAAATCTCTGACTTGAAAGGTTTAATCCCTAACCCCTTTACATCTTGCAAGGGGAGCTGCTTATTGTTGGACATTTTGAGTCTGCACTCAATAGGCCAACATGCTAGCATAGCGTGGCTGATTCAGAAATATGGATTCACTGCCTAACTAAAATGTACTGTTCAACATAAGGATGCTTGATTCTGCTTGCATGTTACTAGCTTCTTTTAAGCTATTGTTTGTTACATCCGTGGGGAGAAACACTCCCACTTGTTAATGCAATCTTATGATTTCCTGTACCAATGATATAGCTCTGTATTCCACTCACATTGCATGTGCAATGGAACAACTGTTGGCTAAATTACATTTCATGCACAGTCACCTTGAAGATATTGGCCAAAATAAAATGAGAAAGTATCATGAATTGGTTTTTATCACACATTATTTCAGATTTCTTTCAATTACTTCACTAATAACCTATTGTGCCAACAATATTATTCTAATGACGAAAGGTGGACTTTATGAATTACAAAGGAAAAATTGAACAATTATCAGGAAAACAAACAATTACAAAAAGACTGACTATAGGGAAGGAAATAAAACACCATATAAATAATGATTATATAATATTTTCTCTTTGATAGCATGAGTTACTGCTCTTCCTTCACTCATAAAATGTTCTCTACAGTTTTGTTCCTTCATACAGAATATCGTAACAGTCTGTTTATGGAAGAAATAACTCAGCTGCCATCGTAACTGCCAACTTCTTCTAAAAATGTCTATAAAGCACATATTTGCATAACTCTGCATGTTTTCAGGTGCAAAACATTAGGGTTTCTGAATCAAAAAAACACCTAACAAATGCTTAAGACCATCCTTACCCAAGACAATGCCTTCACTGAGGTTGAAACATAAGCAAAAGGTAATGATTTTATATATTGAAGCATGAAACAAGCACTCTTCCAAAAATATACTGTAACAAATACAAATGCAAATAAAGAAATAGGACATCTTCTTATTGTCATAACTTGTGCTCTCATCATGTCAAAATGCCTCATTGAACTGAGGAGCCTGTTGCTACAGATAATATGCAGATGAAGTAAGAAGCAGGCATATCTCACGTCTGCTTAAGCAAAGCAGACTATACAGAAATAGCTGCATGGAAGCATTAAGTAACTTACCAGTATGACAGTGAGAAAGTAAGCTTAAAATGGGGAGTTACATGATGAGAATACAGCTGAAGTTTTAAGCCCCGTACCTTAGACCTGGCTAGATCAATGCTTTTGCTACCCATTCCAGAATTTCCTCTGCTTTTATCTGTTCTTCTCATACAGCACATGCAAACATTGAAAAAAAATGGCTCCATTCTGGTCAACAAGAACATTTAAAGACTTGCTGTACAGGTAAAATAAGTGTTTCGCCAAAGGATGCATTTTTTATTATGAATGGTCGGATCTGTTCATTCAGAGTCACCATTAAGGCCCATAAGAATTATGAACTCACTTTTGTCAAGATTTTCAAATGAAAGACTAACAGTGTGGGTAACCAGACTCTTTTACAGAGAAAAATTTGTTGCCTCTCAGTAGTATCAGCACAATGGGGTAAAAGACTCTGACTATCAGAAGGTACTAAACACCTGCTTCTGGAAAACAAGCTTATTATGCTTATAATATAAGGCAAGCCAAGATCTGACACCTTACAAATAATTTTTTTACAAATAATTTTTTAAATCTTATTCAAACTAAATCTGTGACTTTAACACAAATCCCAAAACTGAAGTTAAGAATTCTGACTGCTTTATCGAACACCAAGTGATGCTTGACCAAACTCACCTGAGAGCTATGTTTTGCACACTAAATTTAACTAAGTGCAGAAAAACCAGAGTGGGTCCTTTCCAGTGATACAATGTGTGTTAGGATTAATTTATTAGTCACTCTTCTTTTGCTAACCTACTCCCTAGGACATTATACCCCACTATATTTTTAAATAAGTGAGCGAGGCTTTAGCTGCACAATGAACACTGTAGCTAACAAAACAATTCATGGATTACTTTGGAAAAAACAGACTTAAATAGATGGTATCCAACAGAGGAAAAGAGTTGACAAAATATGTTTTGTGCAAGCATCCATTAACCAAAGAAATGCAATTATTTGGTTAGAAAACTGTCTTACACAGTTCAAAAAGAGTGAAGAGTATTGTCGAACAACACAGGTTGAGCATTTGGCTTGACATCAAAGCAATTAATCAGAAATAGGCAGTGGTATCTTTATTTATATTCAGGACATCTTTCTTTTTGAGAAGTCCCGTTACTGTTTCCAGGACCATTGAGAGTCAGGTATAGTGCAAAGGAAACAGGAATAGCTCAGTCAGCTCCTCACTATATCTTAGCTGGTGTTTGGCTGCCATTACCTTACGCTAGAAAACAAAACAAAACAGGACATTTTGCAAGCAGATGATTTCATAGTTAAAGGAATAGCTAACAGTCATACGATGTACATCAGCTCTGCTTGCTCATATTGTAGATGTATCCATAGTTTCAGTCATACTAG
This sequence comes from Harpia harpyja, assembly GCF_026419915.1. Lineage (NCBI taxonomy): Eukaryota > Metazoa > Chordata > Aves > Accipitriformes > Accipitridae > Harpia > Harpia harpyja. Next base: position 48,918,213 of record NC_068942.1, on the reverse strand, counting down.
GTTCCCTTATTATTTCTTTGTACTGTAATGAATTATAGACGTCCCAATGGTCAGGGGTCCTGTGCTGACAAATTATAAAAGATAATCTTAATATAAATACATGTTGAATGACAAGAGGTGATAGAAATCCATATGCTACCCAGAGGATAATGTAGCAGCATTTCCTGAATAGCCTCCATGTTCCATTATGGCAGAGATTAGATGGAACTAGAATTTAACCTGCCTGGCAGCAATCCCAAATGAGGGACTCAGGAAAAATGCGGCTGTTAGAAATAGGGAATTATGCTTACACATATGTGTATACTCAGTGGAAAAAGAACTTACAGTATGTAATATATATGCTTTAAAAACTATCCATTCATTAAGATGTGTTATAGTGATAATACATTTCCAGGGAACTTTACAATGGTTACCTATTTCCCACCAATCACTAGCCTCACCCTAGTTCACATTTCCTACTTCAAATTATTTTTCTTCTTTTTTGTTCCTGCCAGTTTCTCTGCACTTCCCCTCTTCTCCAGTGTCTATTTACTATTCTTTTTTTTCCCATAATTTCTTCTTTTCAGCTTGCATTCCTGCTGTTATACAAGTATTAGAGGTGAAGAGATGCTAGAAGCATTTGGTGTCTGTGCTCCTAATTCCTTAATCCCATGACAGAGATTGCAAGTAGGAGGGAAATTATAAACACACTTATCTCTACAATTTTCAGAACATTGTGGGAAGTTACGTTCCTTTTTGAAATTATTTTTTCCAGATATGGTCCCTACAAATTGAATTGTTTTCTGGAGAAAAACATCAGAATCTCTTCAGATCTCAGTTTTCAGTCAGAAATGGTTTCTGAGAAATATAAAAATGGCAGAAGCTTGGACAGCATAATCTTTGTGAAATAAAAGAAGTTACTTAAAAAAAAAAAAAACTTGTAAAGAAATCAAAAGTAGACATCCATTATTTTTTACATTTTGTCTTTCATTCTGAGAATGTGTTTACCTCAAAATGTCTCCAGTGAAAGTTCCTCAAGATACATAATACATGTACATAAAGCTTGATTTTAACAGACCTGAAATATATGTAAGGCATTTTAAGTGTTTCTGCTTTTTTAATTTGTTATCCTAGCAAAGGTAACTATGACAGTTAAAAAAAAAAAAAGCTGTTAATACAAATTTAGGTTGATAAAACAAAATACAAGAGTCCAAAACTTAAAAGAAATTAATCTTTTGAAAACAAATGCTAAGCTCCATGTAATTACACAATCTTTTCTCAATATTAAGGTAAACGGCTAAAAATATGTGGGAGCAATTCTTACCATTCCTTTACAGCTTGGACCTAATTTTACAATACATAAAACATAAAGCTGGGAGAACTATTCAAGACTGCTTTGAAAGAATTTCTTTTGACGGAGGTCCTTATCTCACTACCTATTTTATTACTTAGAGTTATCTTTTTCAATTGAGCAAATACAATTTAAATTGAATGCTCATATACTTTCTTGCTCTCACTGGCAGTAGGGAGAAGCAGGACTGTATGTTTTGTAGGCTTTTATTTTTTCTTAGGTTTCACTGAATGAAAGTGCTGTTGGTTAAGTATATACTTCAGAACAGAACAGAACAGAACAGAATAGAATAGAATAGAATAGACTATTTCAGTTGGAAGAGACCTACAATGATCACTTAGTCCAACTGACTGACCACTTTAGGGCTGACCAGAAGTTAGAGCATGTTATTAAGGGCATTGTCCAAATGCCTCTTAAACACTGACAGGCTTGGGGCATCGACCACCTCTCTAGGAAACCTCTTCCAGCGTTTGACCACCCTCTCAGTAAAGAAATGCTTCCTCATTTCCAGTCTAAACCCCGCCTGGTGCAGCTTTGAACCATTCCCACACGTCCTGTCACTGGATCCCGGGGAAAAGGGATCCGCACCTCCCTCTCCTCTTCCCCTCCTCAGGAAGCTGTAGAGAACAATGCTGTCACCCCGCAGCCTCCTTTTCTCCAAACCAGACAAGCCCAGAGTCCTTAGCCGCTCCTCACAGGACATTCCTTCCAGCCCTTTCACCAGCTTTGTTGCCCTCCTCTGGATGCGTTCAAGGACCTTCACATCCTTCTTAAGTTGTGGGGCCCGGAACTGCACACAGTACTCGAGGTGAGGCCGCACCAATGTTGAATACCGCGGGATAATCACCTCTTTTGACCGGCCGGTTAGGCTGTGGTTGATGCACCCCAGGACGCGGTTTGCCCTCTTGGCTGCCAGGGCACCCTGCTGACTCGTACTGAGCCTGCTGTCGGCCAGCACTCCCAGAGCCCTTTCTGCAGGGCTGATCTCCAGCCACTCCTCTCCCAGTTTATACTTGTGCCCAGCGTTACTCTGTCCTACGTGCAGAATCCGGCGTTTGGACTTGTTAAATTTCATACCGTTAATCATAGCCCAATGCTCCCATCTATCTAGATCCCTCTGCAAAGCCTCTTGTCCCTCAAGAAACTCAACAGCATGTCCCAGTCTGGTACCATCAGCAAACTTGCTAATTAAACATTTTTCTCACTTGCATTTGTTATTAAAAGTTCACTAACCTTTTGTCACAGAAAATCTTTATGGGCTCTTTATTAATTTCTCTGGGTTTTGTTTCTTCCAGACAGTGTTGTTTGGAAATGTAGTATATTGGTTCAACTTGCTAATGGTGCATTGAACTCCTGCATCCAGATCATTGATAAATATATTGAACAGAACTGGCCCTAGAAGTGAACCCTGAGGAACACCACTGGTGACCAGTCACCAGCCAGATGTAGCCCCATTCACTACAACTCTTTCAGCCCTGCCATTCAGCCAGTTCTTCACCCAGCACACCATGGGCCCGCTCATCCCACAGTTGGACAACTTGTCCAGAAGGATGCTATGAGGGACAGGATCAAAAGCCTTACTAAAATCCAGAAAAACTACATCCACCACCTTCCCTTCATCCACTAGGCAGGTGACCTTATCAAAGGAGGATATCAAATTGGTTAAACAGGACTTCCCCTTCGTGAACCCATGTTGATGGTGCCTGATGATCGCATTGTTCTTTAAATGCCTTTCAATACTACCCAGTGTAATCTTCTCCATAATTTTTCCAGGAATTGAGGTTAGACTAACACATCTGTAGTTCCCTGGGTCTTCCCTCACACCCTTTTTGTAAATTGGAATAACATTGGCTAGCTTGCAGTCAGCAGGGACCTCCCCAGACTCCCAAGACCTTTGGTACCTGATCGAGAGGGGTTCTGCCATAACATCCGCTAGCTCCTTCAGTACTCTGAGATGAATCCCATCAGGCCCCATGGACTTGGGAACATTCACCTGATACAGCTGGTCCCTTACAATATACAGCCATGGAACTGTAGAAAACTCTTGGTTTTCTTCTATCTTCTTGGCCTTTTTTGGTTGCCTTTGTTATATGTGAAAGGTCAGTGCCGCTCCTGCTGATTCCCACTCAGTGAACATGCCCCTTAAAGCTGGTTCAAAGCTCTCAGCAGAACTGTTCACAAACACTTGGCATTTTTTGTACTTATAATTCAGTCTTGGCTTACCAACCCATCAAGGGAAGCTGCACAAAACACCTGTGTGCCTATATTCCAGTCTGTTCTTACACTTTATGGCAGAACTGTTGGAATTTACCAAATAAAGATAAAATTTGTCTAATTTGCACAGAAGATGAAACATGAACCATCTTCAGAAACTGAAACAATTATCTCCTCCCCCAGATGAAATTGTAGAAAACCGGAAATTAGTTGGTTCTCTGTAAACTATATATAGATTTTTTTAAAGCTGTATCTTCACTACTGTCTTTATATTCACATGTACATCCCTAACAATCCTGTAAGTTTTTGTTGGTTGTGGACTTTTGACATAATGAGCATTCAGAAGGACATTTGTGATGTACTGTTTTGGCTTTGTACCTACTCTTGCTAAACAAGCAACTGTAGCATCTCTACATTCCTTGTTTGTTAAAAAAGCATTGTTAGTGTATTTATGATTAACACAAAGAAGCAACACTAGTTAAATGAAGAGACTGGTTGAAGTACAACCAGGTTTCTGTCCTATAAAAACATTCAGGACAGAAAAATGGAGATGACACTTGAAGCATGAAGACCTGCCTTGAACTCCTTAAGTCTGGAGGAGTCAAATAATTTTAAGATCATTCTACAGGTTAAACGAGGCTTCGTATGGACTCCAGCTATAGATGACAGTACATCAAAAGACAAAGCTGGAACTGCACCTGCAGCAAGTAGGAGGGCCTTTCCTTCTCCACACCATGCAAGAATTGGAACACCACCCAAAGGGAAAATTCTGTCCACAGCAGGGGTTTTCACATGGCTGCTTCTTCTCTCCCTGACCATTGATTATTAATGTAAAACTACAGATGCAAGCCAATGAGAAGGTCCAGCAGAAGAAAGTAGAAGTAGCCAAGGCAGGTAATTTTCTCTGGCTGAAAATATGGTTAGTTGTTTGGTCCAAACTTGTCCTCCCCCTACAGTAGTTTCATCTCAGGCTTTCTTGACACCCATATCAGTTACCATTTTCTTCATTTCTGCATCTTTCTAGTCCTCTGGACAGAGGTGCAGGGGCAGTTTGGAGGGGGAGGAAGCAAGTGTGCAGCCATGAGGCTACTTCCCAGTGTCATCATCAAAAGTGTTCACAGCACTGCAAAGTGCTAACAAGGTCACCATCACCATATTAGACCTAATCCACCAGTAAACATACTAAACCCTCCCTCCTTGCTTTCAGCAAGAAATTATGGAACTAATGTAACATTTGCTGCCATCACATTGTTCACACTACTGTTTTATGTTATGCTTCATCATTCACCCTGTTGATTCAGATTATAAGCTCTCTAGAGCTGGGACCATCTGGTATTCTCTGTTTGTAAAGAGCCTAGCACAATAAGGTCTTGTTCTGGGCTGACACACACAATCATAACAAAAACAACCAATAATAAATAGATAGTTTTATCTCACCAGTTGATACCTTTTTTTTAATTCCCAGTGGACATTTTGCTGTAACATAAATATTCAAAGCAAAAGGGAAAATGAAAAGACAAGGACATCCTTTAGGTATGAGAAACAAATTGAGATTATCCTCAACCTAGTCATCTTTTATCCTACCCACTCTCCTATTTCATTTTGCGTTTATGCAATAAATAACAGCTTTCATATACAGGCTGGACTAAATCAGATGTGAGTTTACTTCCTCCATTTTTACATACAAAGCCGGAGACCTACCTAAAACACATAGAACCCACACTGAAAAATCCAGTGATGAGAGCAATTAATTATGGTATAAGGCTAGACAATAATATAATTTTGCTAATTACTCTCAGCTTGGGGCCCATTTTTTTCAGTGCAGCGGACAACAGCATGCATTTAATCCCCATAATAACAATAATGGGATACATCATTAACCCTATTTTATTCTTTCTTAATTTTTATAATACCAATAACAAAGGTCATTAACTCCTGTTCTGTTTAACATCTAATCAGCCATTTTAGTTACATAAATATAATAGAAAACATTAAATATCACTTTGTTTAGCTAGATTTCCTCTCAGGAGGGGAATTTTTCCTAATGTTACATTAATACCAGTTTACTCAACCAGTGTCAAAACATCAGTGGTAACATGGAAAAGGATTCATTGCAACATACTGTCTTTAAACAAATCCATTTAATCATCATTCGATAAACACTTTCTTTAAAAAGGTAGGTTTTCTATTAAAATGTATATTGAATATATTTGATAAATTTTCCTTTTGATCATTCTGTTACCTTCTGGGCTTCAAACATCACTTAGATTCAGATATTTATAGATGTAAAGTTTTGGTTCAGTCCTGTATTTCATCCTTTCATTAGAAAACTAGGAGTAAAATCTAACTCTGTTACTGAAGGTAAGCTGAGTTAAGAGGAAAAAGAAAAAGAATATATTGCTGCTGAGAAGAATTCATTTTGCATAAACGTCCCAAGGAGCAACGCAGTAATACAAGTGAAGCTATACAACCAATATTTTTAATCACCATTTCTAATGACTTATAGAAGATAAAATAGTAAAATGGTGATATATTAGTAAGCAAGAGGTATGGCTTTGAATTTCAAGCTTGGCTACTGAAATATGTTTGTTTACTCAGTTATAATGGTAACATTGAATAAAACCTTGCTTTTTTAGGTGAGTAACCATAACAAGAGAGTAGGAAGATGTAAGGTAAAACAGGGATGAAATTATGTAAACTTTGGAAATTACCAGCAAAATTGTACTAAAAAAAGATTAGAGGAGTTCTGAAGATTACTGATGAAACTGGTGGACCCTAAGTCTTTCCTTGTATTTATTTATTTATGTATGTATGAGTGTTGCAAGACAGATCATCTGTTAGCGTGATGTCATGTTCAGATCGATAATCACTTGATTAGAAGAGAACATCTGTGAAGCCTGCACATTTAATAAAAGGGTTATGGGATATTACTTATTTAGAAATGATCCAACAGGAATACGTAACCATTCGTCATTTTAAGGCCATAGGGAGTTTCCAAATGCTCAGATCTTTGGGAACATGCTGATGTTAAAATCCTATTTGATTTTTGATGAAAATCTGTTGGGTTTTTGTGTGTTACCTCTCTGCTTTAAATTAAATATATCGATTTTTTCATACTCCTGTAGAACTCCTGTAGTATTTATTCCATATTAGGCGCTACCAGTCCTCTTCCCCACAAATTGAGCATTCAGAAAGTCAAAACCAGTTATTAGAAGTCACAATTAGAGCAGAATAAAAAAGAGCATCAGTGATTACAAACCTAATATTTTGAGCTACATTCTGCTGTACTTAAGAATGCTAAAGGCGACACCTAAGTTTGAGTTAAGCAATGAATCATGAAATAAAGGTTTGGCTATTTGTCTATGTTTCTTGAATGTAAGAGGACTTGAAACTAATTTCAGTCAAACTTTGTAGTACTTTCACTACAACTCGTGTGTATATTCTAAACAATTTAAACTATTTTAGAGTAGGAAGGACAACATTTTCAATTCTGTCACCATAAGTAGGCACCGCTTTAATTAGATCTCATCAAGATAGCTTATTAATTAGTCTGTCACAAATGTTTAAACTGCTATAAATCATATGAGAAAGGAGATGATAGAAGAAAGATATCCTCTCTAACTCAAAGTTCAAGCTGCCATTCAAAAATGCCTTTCTGCTGCCACTGAAGAAGAGTTTTGTTCAAGGTGATACTGCTATGCCCTTACATTATGTTAAAAATATCATATTCCTCTACTGCAACTCCTTGGTCCAAAGCGTTTTTCCAAGCAAGCATGAAAACTGCATTCTTACCTTCACTGGACAATTGAAAATACACGTGGCATTCTTCAAAATTGGCATGAAAACTACATTTAGGTGATTATTAAGAAAAGATTTATTTAGCAAGAATGAGAAATTAAAACTTCCAGTATACGTCTAAAGCCTGAAAGACATGGCTAATGTCTATTTTTCCTGTGGATGGGATTTCCCCAACTGTAGATCACCACTTTTGCATGGAAAATGGACATTCCAGCTTTTCTGCAGCTCTACCAATTGATTCTTAATCATTTTAAACAAACACTATTATAGGGAAGAATAATTGTTCATCTGCTACTTTATCTACAACGTAACTTATCCCCATGTAAGGAGACAACCAACTTAGAAGTCATCAAACACCTAGAAGATAATTTTACATTACTACTATACTGAGCTAAATACAAGCTGCTTCCTGAATAGGAAAAGTTCTAAAGGTTCTTGGTTTTCTTAATTTTAAGGGAATTTCATGCAAATCCCAGGAGATGACAACTTTATGTACGGGCATCCATTCCATGCTAACCATTCTCCACTCTCCTTCTCCTTTCCTTTTCTTAAATCAATGAGTTGCAATCTTCACCTTCAGCTGGACAGTTTTTCTTATTGATTTTGGCTTTGTGAACAGCTTGTGAGAAAAAACTAAACAGCATTTGCATTACAGACTAAACTACATGTAAAGAAAATGTTCATTTCATATCTTATTAGGAGAAATGCAGGAACAAGAGTTGCTGCTGAATAAGATGAACAAAGATAAGGTAAACCTCAAATGTTTTGTTGTAAGAATCTAAATATTAACCAAGCATTATGGGTTTAGTTGTTGCATTGGGATTTTTTGGGGGGGGTTGTTGATGATTCAGCATTCTTCTGTAACACCATACTCCCTAACCCTTGCATTATAAGAGAAGATTATGAACACCTGTCTGATTGAAGAGTGGTTTGGAATGCTCTGTTTATATTGTATTTCAAAGAAAGAGGAAAGGATTAAGAGCAGGCTGTGATTTAATACAACCCCAATCTCTATCCATCAACGTTATTCACTATTAACGTCACAAATCAAAGGCAACAAAGCCTTTACAATTGATATCATTTAATTAATCTCTTTCTCTTGTAAAAATATCTGTTGCAAGAATTTTTCTGAAAAGTAGAATCTATTAATAAAAGGAAATTCCAAGTGTTCCTTAGGCTACAATGCTGTCAAAAACAGAGAATGAAATGTAGACAATACATATGCATAAAATAGAAAATCCTTTCAATAAAAAAAAAAAAAAAAGAAAAAGCATGATGTAAACCTTATTTTAGAAATAACCATGTAAACCATCAAATTTTATAACAAAATGATTGTTATAACAATGTGATTGATCCTCAGTGCCGAGAATCGCACTTAAAAAAAATTACTTGTACATGAAATTATGCAATGTACCCAAAAAAAGGGGGGTAATTAAGCATGAAGGGAACCTGTCTAAATAGTTCTCTGAATGAACCAGTACTCATTATTTTAGTTAATGAATGGAGATACATATCTCTGCACTTGCAAGCAGTAACTATTTTTGCTCTTATCCTGGGAAGTATCACTATTTAGATCAGTTCTCTCAAGGAAAAAAAGACAGTAAAGTAGGTGTGCCTATAAGCTAAGTGCAATTTGCTTTGTTTACACATAACCATCTGTCCTGGAACAGAGATGCACACATAGCATTTAGACTATTTTTTAACAGGAATTATAAGATGACATAAACAGCCAGTTTCTTAAGAGCCACTCTCAACATCGAGATCAAACCCAAATGCTTACACAATTCTCTCTGCAGAAGATACTGCACAAAAAAGTTACTACTATGTAGCATTTCTTTGCAATCTTGTTTTCTCAATTATTTTGAAACAATGTGTAGCAATCACAAAATTTATTTTATACTACCTGAGAAGTCCAGTTTGGCATTAAGTGTACTTCTCTATCTACACTGCTCCACTCAGTAAGCCATATTCTGTGTAAAGAATACTTGTTTCTACCTCTGAGTTTCCATTCATTTACCTGGATGTGCCCTTTACACATACAACAAAGCTGACAAGCTGGTGCAATTGGATTGCCTACCTAGCATAAAAACTGTAGCCCTGGTTTCCAAAATAAGGGCAAATGAAAGGCAAGCAACACCTCTGCATGACCTTCCTATTGTAAAACAAAATACAAAATACTGAGAAGAAAACTATGTACATCAATTATCATAGAAGATTCAGGAATATTACGCAGCATCAACACTTTATGTTTATTTTAATGGCTGTATGTTTCATATTTAACAGCAAATTTAGAAAAATACTATATTCGTACTGATAAAGAAAAGCGTTTGTAAAAAAAGAAGCTAGTGCTAGCAAAATTTGGCTTCTTTGATAAATGATTGCATACTTGCTGAGGAGAGGAAAACACTGAAAGCGAATGGACACAAGTGGGGGAGTCACAGTGATAGAAGATGCAGTAAACACCATTATCAGCAACTGCTTAAATAACTTGTAGCAAAGGCAGGAGTAGAGTTTTAGGGTTTATTATAAGCACTATTACTATTATTATTATTATTGTCGTTCAATAGAAGAATATAAACGAAAGAAACAAATTGTACATTCTAAACCTGTGTAATTACTAAAAACCTAGCTGCCTATTTACACAGGAGAAATAAAATGCTTCTTGGACTTTTTTTGTTCAGTTTGTGTAAGATCATAAGTATATAATCAGGTATTTTCAATGTGATACATTATTTTATTTGTCTACTCTCTTATTAAATTCTTATCTTAGTTACTTGAGAATTTGGCCTGAACAAACCACAACTGCTGAGGCTTAGTATTTTCGTTGTGGGTGATAAATCCCTTTTCATGTATTTCACTAAGGACAACCTCTCATGCATACCTTAGAAAGGATCACTTTCCAGAACTCAGTAGAAAATTATTCACTTTCTTCAAAAATCTATGTAGATTTATGAATCTGCTTGCCTATAATTCAATCTCTTTCTACTGTGTAATTTTTTAAATCTTTATATACAAAACTATGTTGTGACATTCATTCTTTTCACGGTAGATTATCTTTTTTCATGCATAATACTAATCCTCCAGATCAGCTTGTCTTCTACCTCTGCCCTTTAAGAAAGAAAACGGTTCATGGTCCATAGTATCTTCTCAAGTGAAGACATGCTATTTTTAATGGCACTAATGTGTATGGAGTAAAATAGGAAATTCATTGTCTTTTTTGCCTATGGAAGTTTACTGTATTTGTTACATCCTTAATTTTGTCTATATGTGAGTTATCAAACAATAATTTTCTTTGTATTTCCTATTTACTTCATCACAGTTGTATTCCTATCTTGAGCAGACTGCAGATAGCTATGATGCATTTTATAGTACTGAATTTTTATTGAAATTTATAAACTGGGAAAATTACAGTTGACTTGAGCTAGAAAATGAAAACTCTTTTTATTAAATTCCTCTGGACAAATTTACTAAGGTCTCTCCAAAACTTATTTTATTTTGGGGGAGTAAGCAGTACAGGAAACCTACCTAAAGATTCTTACATTGCACTCCCAAAAAAAGAGATTAGTTATTTTCTGAATTAGTTTTCTAAATTATTTTCCTATTTTTCTCATTTATTATTATTTTCAATTTTGTGAATATTATTCTAATTTATAAAATAAGAGCAATCTCCTAGGAACTGTGTGGTTTACTTCAATTTCCCCATCAAGTAACCTGCATTAATTCTGTACCGTCCAACAATGTGGACAGAGATTGAGATCTACCTCATTACTGTATCCAGAAGTAAAGTGTACAGACATGGAAATGTTTCTAAATTAATAAGACATTATAGGGGTTAAAAAATGAAGATGTGGCAAACTAAAATATTTCTCTCTTCTTGGTAGGAAAGCAAGCACAAATGCCTCACAGCCATAAAGCCGATAGTAAATACTGCTTATTAGAAAAGTAACTCCGAGGACTTGGAATTATGAAAGAATGTTCTTAACACTATCACTGTAGATCATCTTTTCCTCTAATCCTTAAAGTTAGATTATTGTTTCGTATTACAGAAAAAGATATTTCATTACTTAGTATTTCCCTCCCTACTCTTTTTTTCATCATTCTGCTCCTGAAATAACAGGTAAGCAACAGTCAATTAACAATAGTTCACAGGGAGTTCTTTCAAATCTTGGACAAAGTCTATAAATAGATACAAATAACACAAATAACTCCTTCTTTTACATTGAATTGCTATAGATAATGACCTAAATAGTACATGTGCAAGTAATTTCAGTATTTTATACTTGTAGCTCTTTATAGATGCACCCTTTGGGCACAATCCAGCAAAGACTTGCACATATGCTCAAGTTTATGCATTCCGAGTAGTCCCAAAGCTTTTGTTTGTACTGTTTGTACAAATGCCACATGATTGTTCTCTTTCATGTAATAACTTTAAGAAAAAAGAGAAGGAAGGAAAGGAAAGGAAAGGAAAAGAAAAAGGAAAGGAAAAAGGAAAGGAAAGGAAAGGAAAGGAAAGGAAAGGAAAGGAAAGGAAAGGAAAGGAAAGGAAAGGAAAGGAAAGGAAAGGAAAGGAAAGGAAAGGAAAGGAAAGGAAAGGAAAGGAAAGGAAAGGAAAGGAAAGGAAAGGAAAGGAAAGGAAAGGAAAAGGAAAGGAAAGGAAAGGAAAGGAAAGGAAAGGAAAGGAAAGGAAAGGAAAGGAAAGGAAAGGAAAGGAAAGGAAAGGAAAGGAAAGGAAAGGAAAGGAAAGGCTCACTTAATCTTGGTCTATAGAGTCCCTACTAGTTTGAAACCCCTGACACTCATAGTTACTCAAGTTATTATAAATTTTTTGGTGGTTTGAAGAAAATTAGAGGAACTGCTTTATGTCTAATTATAGGAAAGATCAAATAGACTTGATTTTGATTAATTTTCCAGCTCTTATTCAAACTAATTTAATTAACTGCAGTATTTACCTAGCAGCTTTATGAGAACAAACTTCACGTGAGATTTCTTGTGGTCCTTGAGCCAGTGTACGTACAAGAGTGCAAGATCAGCCCTTTTAATTTTACCTTGGCCCTTGACTCAGAGAACCAAGTAGAACCAGGAAGTGCAGAGGAACAAGAAAATAGGAAATATTTTCTGAAGCTTTTGACAAGTTCACTTCTCTTTTGGTTTGAATCCTGGGCAATGGTTCAGATCAGCTCTTGTTTTAGCCAAATCTGCTGGTTTTGTTCAACCTCTGCTCTTTCTTCCTGTCCTGCAGTCCCCAATTCACACACTACCTGTGAATCTATTTTGACAGCTGTATTTTCCCAACAGGAAAATACTTTACACATATGTAGTAATTTCAGAGTCAGTACATGCAGCTCCCTCTCTTACCTCAGTACGCCTGCCCTTATATACAGTTATGCTGGTACAGGCTAAACCTAGGAAAGGCTCTGACCCCTCAACTCTTAATTTTATTCCCCTTTTAATTATACACAGCACATATGCACACCAGTGTAGAAACAAACTGAAGACAAACAGAGTATCTAACTATTTTTGTATGTTGCTTAACCTTTTAATATATTGCTTTGGGTGCATCTTGGAGTCAGGGAAAGGAAGTTAAAAAAAATAGGCTTTTCCTTTTGGAAATCTCTTCCAAAGGTTTTAGACAGCTTTTGGTGTAAAATAAAAAGATGTTATTGCAAAAGTGGTGGGAAGTGAGCAGGGATTTTAATTTACTTTCATGTTGTTTCCCCACTAAGTTCAATCTAAGGTGAAACATCGTGTTGATGTCAAATTTTGCTTCAAGCAAAACAATAGAGGAGCTCTAAAATTAATGTAGGTGTCCAGTCAGAGGCCTTATACAGCCATTAACGCCAGTGCCAGCTTGAGATAATGCATTATAAGCATGAAAAATTCAACAGTAATTGCTGTGTTCTGATCTCTCTCCCTTTTTCTTACTTTGTTTTCTACAGAATCTGCTGCACATACCCAAACTGGCCTTTCTGCTAGTTTACCCCACAGAAATGCCCTGGATCTGGATCATTATGACTAATGGAGTTGCTGAGAAGCGATTTTTTTTATCAAAATATAATGCCACTCTAGAACTTTCACCACACATTAGGATTGTGTAACAAGGGCTCATGGCTGCCTGAGGCATAACTTTGATTCAGCAACTCTCCATCTTTAGCCACCCAGTTCAGTGCACTATTGTAAGATGAGCTGAATACTGAAATTCAGTGCTACTGAGAGACGAATGCCATTTTATAGTTTTATATTGTAAAATTGTTACATCTTTTGTTATCACCTATTCGCTTGCAAAAAAATAAAAAAAGGTCTTTGAGCCCATTTAGAACATAAAACTAAATTATAACTGTGCTAAGGCATGGAGTGCTGAGTTAAAATGAGCTGTTGTTCATGCTGTTCTTCAAATTCCACTGTAAATTTGCAACCCACATTTTATGGTTTAAGATTCAAACCTGTGGACACAATTACGGTTGACCAGTAGGCTTTTTATCTGGCAAATGACTTGGCTGACTTAGAAATCAGATCTTATAGCCTCCAGAGGACAACATACTCTTATCCATGAGCTTTCAGCTCTTGGATATTTCACATACAGTTTTCACAAAAGAAACACCTGAGGTGTACCAAAGCTTCATGCAATGAAATCTTTCATAAGAGCAAGAAAAATATAACTCTTTTATTCTGAACACAGATATACATAAAAACACATTTAATTTCAAGTCAATAGGTTTGCCTCACATCAGCATTTACGGGATTAAAGACAGGAATAGTTTGGCTTCCCTGAATGTATTGTTACCATTATCAGTTCCTGCAGTCTCACAATAAGTTTTCAATAAATTTAAGATTAACTATTATTTTCTCACCTATAAATAAAATATAATCATCTTAAAAATCAATGAAGGGAAAACTATCAGATCCATTAACCTGACTAAGAATTCCTTCAGGCCAATAATATGAACTGTAGTGCACTGGATCTTTCATTTTATTGAGCTATATCTCTTTGTATGGCAACCAGCAGGGAAAAAAATGAAATCTAAAATCAAAGACTAAGGGTTTTTGTTCTGGAAACCAGGGAGGTAGGGACTGAATATTCTTTTATGCCTGGGGTTAATTTTATTCACCTTAATTTGCAATCAGACACAATAAAAAAAAGAAATTGCCCCTGGAAGGAAGCAGCTTTATTACCATCCCAACTATTTTCTGTACTTTTTATCACTTCTAAATCCTTTGTTTTTGAATTCACCTCCATAACCTTGCAACATTATAAACACATTTACTTGTCTTTGCTGACTGTCAACCAATACCATCTGCTCTTCGGAGCCTTAAAAATAGTAACATATATATGGGTCAAAACTGTAGTCTCTAGGTAACCATGTAGCAGATCCAGGTGACTAATTTTTCCACAACCTTTATCTTACCCAGGAACAGAATTTTCCTATGTCTTTCCCTGGTGAACGTTCCTCATAAAATGTGAAATTAACAAAAATGCTATCTTAGAAAAACACAGTATTTCATAGGCAACCCATGTCAACTAACAGAAGGGGTTGTTAGTCAGCTGCCTTGTTTGAACTTGATCCAAAGGCATTTCTACTCTCTTTCATAAACAGAAGTGGTTCAAGCCATAAAACTGTGAAAGTGGGACAAACCAACAGGGTTCTTTTTTCCGTAAAAGAAAGGAAAAATAGTAGCATTAGCTTCTGCTTTCAGTATGTCTTGGCAGTGTTACTTCCCTTAAATACCACTATTCCTGCCTGTGAGCTGCGATTCTACTTATACTCCCCTTCATGACCCACATATTCAGGCTGCTTCATCCTAAACCGTACAGGCTAGTTTGACAAGCTAATTGACGAGATGATAATATCATATGCCATGATGACCTATGTGAAACTGAGATTACATGGAAGACACCAATGTTAAAAAGGCTAGTAAAATTATATAAGCAGGCAGTGATTTCAGCTTTGACTCAGTATACATAAATTGCATACACATATATACTATGATAGTCCCTTATAAATTTTTTAAAAAAGGCCAACTGCATAGAATGGATAACTTTTGCTTAATGATAAAAAAAAATCCTTATTTTCTGCTGTTCTTATCATTCCATGTGTCACAGAGGCCTTGTTTACAGCACACTATTCAAATTATACTCTAAAGATAAAATTACTTGCTTTACTATTAGCTTTTTACTATAATCTCTAATCAATTTTTTTTTTTCACAATAGAGAACGAGAGGTAATAACCCCATTTTACAAACAGAACAGAGCAACACAAAAAGCAGCATAAAAATATGTAATAATTTTCAGTGCTAGGACCTGATTTTTTCAAAGTATGTGATAGAACCTGATAGGTTAAAAGCACAGCCATCATGTACTGAATCTTTGACAGTCAGTTTCAAAGGTTTTGAAATAAGCATACAAAAATTGGGCATAACCATTAGTAAAAAATCCCCACAAACCAACACTGCTAAAGGTCTGTTTTAAATGATTTGTTAAACAGCCCATTCCTTGTATGTATTAAAGTCAGGATTAAACTCTAACTCTCTATAGCAGCAGCAAATTGTCTTGACAACAGAAACCACCTTTTTATTTATGAGCTATCCAGACTTATTAATTATATGCTTTTCTACTTACAAACAGGTGAATCAAGGGTCCTACAAACAATTGTATCCTTCACTACATAGCCTTACTTCTTTCACACAACAGAGCCATTCCGGACATTGAAGAGGCAAGATTTGGTGGAATAACCTATAATTAAAGATATGTAACAGGACTTAATTGAAGCTTACTTATGCAATCTAATCTGTCACTTCTTAACTTCTGGGTGCATTAAATTGCACTCTTAGTTCTGTCATTTAACCCTTTCATATGTAATTTCCCACCTTTTTTTTTTTTTTAAGAGTCATTAGCATAGTTTAAATCTTCAGAATTACCATACATGTCGGCTAACAGAGTAGTGGCTGATAATGATAGGTTAACATCTCTCATACAAAACAGCAGTAGGAAGAAGTGGCTTTGAGATATATTTGATAAAAGCAGAAAAATGTTATGACTAAGGAACACTGAGTTCCATTCCCCTAGGAAACAGAAAGCTCCAGTGCAGTGTCTCTCCACTGCTGATGCATGTGTCTGGTGATCTATTCAGGCTCTGAATAAACTCCATAAAATTATTTTTTAAATATTTTTATGTAATGCACACAGACAGAGACACACATAAGCAAGTCTACAACCAGAGAAACTTACAGACTTCATGAAAACAAAGTTAACATGCTTTCCACCACACCATGAAAGAACAAGCAAGTATTACATTAGTAGAACGGTAGTACTACTTTCTTGAATATGGCCGAGATTTCCAGGAAAACATTACAGAGCTCTTTACAGTAAGCTGAGACATGCTGAATGAATTCTTTCCTAATGAATGTGTGAGAATATGTTTTGGTTTTTTTCCTGGACACACTGGAAAACTATGAGAGGGAACTGGAGGCCTGGTAATTTGCCAATGGGTCTAATTTGAATCCATACTACAGCACTTGTTTCATCTTGAATTTTTTTTTTTTTATTAATTTCACTGACATATTGCCTCCTAAAAGGGCACCTAATATACTACAAGAAATCAAACCATTGTGCACAAAATGCTAGTTTGTTCTGTATCAAACAAAACAAAGCTCTCATTATTTAAGGATTTAAATATATCAGATCGGAAAAGTACTACTCTCATTTGTGTAGCTTATTTTTCTTCCTCTGGATCTGAAAGTGCCATATTACAGAAGCATTTGCCCCACAACACCAATACACCAACGCAATGTCAACATAGTTCATTCAAATCAATTACTGAAATTATTCTGGATTCATACTGACATGACTGAAAGCAGATGTGGCTCCTTGTTCCAAAGGCTGGCTTCCATTTTATTCTTCACTCATTAAATTTGTTATTCATTTACTGTTTGACTAACATGATCTTGGTTTCTTTCCATTCCTCTACAACTCTAAGAGGGATGTCAAGATTATTAATAAACAAGTGTTATTGTTTGTACCTCATTCTTCACATTTTCCTCCTCCTATAACAGCTCTACCCTATTTGATTTGTGCTTCCAAATATGATGAAGCTGCACTGTTGTACTGAGTTAACATTTTTGTAAGGAAAGCATGAACATTTTAAAGTGGTCAGGGTATTTATTTACCTAGAGAAACTCATCTGGTAACATACGGTTTGTAGTGATGTCCTGCTGTTTTACCCATTATGCCAGCAGAGTTGACTGAAGCTGAAAGAGGTTGAGGGACTTGCCTAAAAATCACATAATAAACAGACCATCCAGATTAGAAGTTCAAAATAAAGATCCTCTTGCCTTTGAATTTGTCTCTAACCACTGGACCATATGGTTTTCTTTCTCAGCAGTGCTTAAGTAAGTGAGTTGTTTCTGGATTTTCTCTTTTTTGTTCTCTTTCTCAGATGATTTTTCTTTTTTTTCCCAGAGAATGGCTAGTGAAATGAAAGTGTGCTGAAATGTGCTCTTTGGACTTTAAATTATGTGTGCTGAACAGAATCAAAAGCATTTCATTTAATAGTGGCATAAAGTAAAATAAATGCCCAGTCATTAAGCAGCATGAAGAAACAAAATCACTTCTTTTGAATACTTAACAATTCACAGTTGTTTGGAAATATGTATATGATTATCTTCTTTCACACAAATTCAGATGGTCTATACTTAAAATGTTGCCAGGCATTCTTCCTCACAAGACAAAGGTCCCGATCCTTCAGTTGGATTTCTACAGTGGAAAAGGACTGGTGACTACTAAGATGGGAGGCAGGGAACCAGTAGTAGATTTTAATCTGATTTTATTTTTAATTCTTTCAAATTATTATAATTTTTGTTCTCAAATTAAAATTCTACTTTCTAAACCAATATTAAATCCTAGCAAGGCAAAGGTAAGCTGGGAACTTAAAGTGTCATACTCATTTACAGTTATGTGCTAATAGACTGAAACGTTCTTCCTTACTAAAATTAGAACCAGTAGAAACAAAATGCTTTGTTTTCTTATGTCCTGGCCAATAAACTCTATTTGTTTTTACTGACAAAAACATTCAGAGATTTAACAAGCTATTTTTAATTTGGTTGTAATGGGAGCTACATACAAAGAAGGTCTAAAAAAAAGTATTAATTTATGAAAGTATAATTGATGTAACCCTCTGCCACTTGACAATAGTAAAGTGAAATAAAATAACTCCATTAGTAATTATATTGAAATACCAATTTTTTACAAAATTCCTTTTCTTCCCCCTACAACTTCAGAGACAACGTGCAGGGAAAAATGTGATCAGAAGGTGTAATACAAATATTTGTTCTTCCTTGGCATGCCCATGCACATATACTCACAGACATGCACACTATACTGCCTGATGCCTGTAATATAGTATAACACCTCATAGCTAATGACAGCGTTCATCTAACATTCTTTTTAAATGACATTATCAAAATCAGGAATATATACCCATACAATAAGTGGAATTTAAACTGTTTGGTTGTTGTTGTAGTGGATATGAGGGATGAAATTTTGATTGGACAGATAGAAAATTTAAACTTTCTTGTATCTTCAGAAGATTGGGTAAAATAAGAATTCCGCCCAGTTAATCTGGAATCTTCCTTACAAATACATATGCTGAAAGAGACTATATGAGTTTGAAAATATGAAGTGGGAACTGCACTCTGAGGCCAATGGGAAAGATGGAAACTGTTCAGATGTCTGAACCAGATGTGACATCCCAATTTACAACAATGTATCCTGGGGGGGGGGCGGGGAAGGCAGATCTGCTATGTTAAAAAAAACAACAAACAAACAGAAATAGGATTTATACATCTAAATTGTAATCCCTATAAATAGAAAATATGTTTTACTAGTCATTTTGTAAATATTCTTTTTCCATTAACAATTCAAAAACTTTATAGCAAGTATGTTTTGTAATGGACTGTAAATCTTTTTGTATTCAGAAAGATGTGATAAGGATATTGAATATTCTCAATCCCTGAGAAGTTTGAGCATCACCAAACATGAGACCTATACTTTTATAACAGTGGACATTAAAGTAAGGGAAGAGCAATTGGATCTTGAGCTTGATAGAAACTCAATTTCAGCCAAGATTAAGGGAGCGACATGAAATTATCAATCTGTCATTGGAGTCACTGTTGAAGCAATAGTTTAAAAACTGTTGCTGTACAGTTGTAAATAAAGCCGATACACATGTTAACATGAAAAAAATAATTCTCTAACCATTGAGAAAATATCCCTCATATAAGTCAAAATAGAAAAATCAGAAATATAAAAAAAACACATTCAGACAAGTATGATGCTTGAAGATCAGTGCAGAGTTGTTCCTTGTTGCATACTTCAGGCTGCTTTGCCCACTCTAATTGTGCAGAACCCAAGGGAGGAGCTCACAGACTGCTCCCTCCGGGTCTTTATAATCAACTGAATCCCAATATATTTTAGAATCAAAGTTCAACTTACTGAATTTATATTTGTATAAAACCATGGCAGCTTTGTTTCTGTATTTTTTCTTTTTTTTTTTATTTCTGTCTTTTTTTTTTTTTTTAACCTGAAACAGTCAGAAATAGTGAGCAGTACAACAGAGTAAGATCTATTACATTTTTCCTCATGATTGGCTGATGTGATTTATGTTTTTGTGTAGACTGGTTATAACTGCATTTACTAGTACTGATCATTATTAGAATTTCTGTTAATTCAATCCGTAACTCATGGGTAAAGTCATGCCTAACTTGAATTATGTCAAAATTTCACTGAAATTTTTGTCTACTTTCACATCTTTAGACTGTACATACACAATTCAGTCTACTATCCACTTGATTCTTGATATCTGAAATTCTGGCCATGACTAAAATACCATTGACACCATGATGCATTTATTATATAAGATACAAGTTTGAACTGAATATTTTTTTCAGTTTCTTTCTCCATAGGCCTTTGCGCTTATTTTTTTTCAGTACAGGAAAGACATGGACCTGTTGAAGCAGGTCCAGAGGAGGGACACAAAAATGATCAGAGGGCTGGAACACCTCTCCTATGAGGAAAGGCTGAGAGAGTTGTTCAGCCTGGAGAAGAGAAGCTCCGGGGAGACCTTCTTGCAGCCTTTCAGCACTTAAAGGGGGCTTATAAGAAAGACGGGGACAGACTTATTAGCAGGGCCTGTAGTGATAGGACAAGGGGTAGCAGTTTTAAACTAAAAGAGGGTAGATTTAGACTAGATATAAGGAAAAAATTCTTTATGATGAGGGTGATGCAACACTGGAGCAGGTTGCCTGGAGAGGTGGTAGATGCCCCACCCCTGGAAACATTCAAGGTCAGGTTGGACAGGGCTCTGAGCAACCTGATCTCGTTGAAGATGTCCCTGCTCATTGCAGGGGGGTTGGACTAGATGACCTTTAAAGCTCCCTTCCAACTCAAACTATTCTATGATTCTATGATACTATGATTAATCTCCCTACTAGTCATCTTAGTATTATTTATTAACAACTTCAAATACTAAAAGATTACAATTTGGAACAGCACTGCAGGCACATTTGCTTCCTCCTGTAAGTCCATATATATTGCCAATAACCATCAAGCTAATAAAGATGCTGAATATCTTGGGGTCTATTCCACCAGTACGCCTCAACGACCAGAGCCTCATTCAACTAACTTGTTAAATTTAGTCCTGATCCTTCAGTATGTTTCCCCTCCACATATAAGACATAGCATAAACTGTTCATTATTATTATTTCTACATAACCATATGTGTTTTTTGAAAAAAGATGGAACAGATGTTGATATAAAATGAAGGTTAGGTGGTGGAAAAGATAGACAGGAGATTAAACAAATGAGAAGAATGCTTGCAAACTTAAAAAAAATAAATGCTTCAGATTGCAAGTACTCCTTATAACTTGTTTGCTTATACAGATACTGGTTTTAAAGCATTTTGTTAACAAGGGACTTTTCCTTAATTTTTTTCTTAGTTTCTGAATTAACCAACAATAGCATGTATCGGGCTAAATGAACTGATTCATCCATTTGAAGGTTCTTTTGATGCCTGCTTCAAGCATAAAGACCTCACTTAGAAAATTTATATTAGAAATGCTGTTTCATCAATACAGATCCAAGCTTAGCTGAATTTAGTCATCTACATACCACAAATCACAAAAATATCTCCACTGACACAAGAGGACTTGGGAACAGGAAATATCACTAGAGTTTCCACAGAAACTTCTGCAAATCCATTCTTGAATATTTGTTATTTGCAATAACAGTTGGGAAAATAGAAGGGGCACAATTTATGTCATTGCTCAGTCACTTTCATTTTACAATACATGTTTTGTTTTCCTCAGATTGGTCAACATTCTGTAATGAGAAATACATGTGTTCTGACACAGAGTAGTGGGAAAGTTGCTTACATTGGCAAAAAAAGTTTTAAAACTGTCTCAGGAGGTAATTTTATATCCATTTATATCAAAATATATGCCATGATTAGAAAAACATAAAAAATTTATGGTGAAGCTAGCATAAATAAATGGATATTGAAATAACTGCAAAAGTAATATCAAGGGTCTTTTAAGCTGAATGTCTTCAGAAGTAAACACATGCTTCATCATTTCCAAAGCAGCAATTTCAAAAAATACAGTAACATAATCATGAGACAAACTTATTAAATTCCTATAGAAGTACAAGTTTTTTCATCAGCCTGTTTTGCTATTAAAAATAGCTGCATTGGTGCAAAAATACAAAAATTTGCATGACCCAGCTTACTAGTATAAGATGTCTTAACATTACTTGGCCACCTATTCTTTCTTAATGTGTCTCTATATACTGCACAAATTCACCATGCCACTCATTTCTTTTACTTGATATTTTCCATGTTCAAATAGTAATTCAGATCTAAACCAATGACAATTTTAAAAAAGCTTTCTTTTTAAAGTAAGTCAAATAAGTAAAATTTATTTTTAATAAATTTATTTATTTCTTTATTAAATATAATACATGGATCACTATATCTGAGATCAGACTTTGGCAGGGCTTGAATTAGAAAGCTAATCTTATAATTGTTTAAAATATAAAATGAAAATGCTCTCAGTCAAAACCAGTATTGGTTCTTTTAGCTCATTAACTGGAAAAATTAGGAAAAATTATCAGGGATACAAGACAGTATCTTGCCTTCATTGCAAATATGCTACATTACAGTAATTTCCTAAATTATTTGGGCTATAATAAAAGACATTAAAAAAACATAAATACCATTTCTTCAGGAAGATGACCCTAAAAAATGACATAAAAGGCACATCCAAACTGAACAGAAGGTAACATTCAAAGCCACACCCACCTGTGTAGCTATAAGACACTGCAGTATCACTTAGGACTGTTGACCATAAGGCTGTGTTACACATCTTCTAGAAATATTAGTCATAGTAGCTGTAGTACAAGGAAATATGGAACTTTTTGGTTGAGTTTTTGCTAATATGGGCCAATCAAAAAACATTAAAGCCAAACAGTCTACAGTTTTTGTCTGGGTACCATAATGTACTAACCAAAAATTCCAGATCTTAGCTTTCTAATCATGCCAGACCTGAAATTACTTTGATTTACTCACTATTAAATATGTTTTAATATTAGCTGGAAATGAAGAGGAATTATAATTAGGTACTCTGGTTTTTAACTTTTGGGGCAATCTATTTAGTTTTGATATTAGATGTGAAACACAGGACATCTGAAATGGTTTCATCTTGTTTATGCTGTTGGGATATAAGATCTGCTTATATCAAAAATGGTAACAGATTGTACTCTTTTTCTATTTTCTTCATGATTTTATGTTGGCACATCCATGCAATATGACACAATAATTAATTAGCTTCCAGGATAAAATAAGAGCACAAGCTTTCTACACTGAATGCACATGCAAAAATGCAGTTATAATATCGGCAACAGAATTCTAACAAAATGTGTGGCACTAAATAATAAAATAAGCTTCAAAATTGTGTCATAAATGTATTTTAAATTATTACTTGCCAGCATTAAAAGAAACAAGTTTCATTACTAAAGGCCTTATATTATTGTGCTATGTATATTAACACAGTATAATTTTATCATTAACAGTATTAAGCCAAAATTTAATTTTATAACATCATTTCTTATTGGCAAGAGTCTCCAAATTCTACTGCAGTACAAATTCTAGCATGTGACATCCATTCAGTGAATACTCTATCATTAGTGTTCCTTTTTATCCTTTCTGTGTGCAAAACTTCATGGATGTTTATAAAACTATACTGACAAGGCATGATGGAAACAAGAAAATGTCAAATATTTGTTTCTGATGTGACACCCAGTTCTTCATGCCAGAAACAATTTTCTTCAGAGCTGCTGAAACAACGTATTACAGTCAAATAATGTCTTTGGTAAATGCTTAATAGCGACAGCAGCGTTTCTTTGTGATACACTTCTGGTTCACTTGTGGAAGAACTGCTATATTTATCATTTCAGGACTTGTCTAGCAGTACCGTGTAAGATAAAATGGCCAGTTTCACAGGCTTGAAAGGAAAGAATAAGAATTTCTGTAATATAAAATGATGGAATAAGCAGCCCTCAATGGATTCTCTTTTATTTGTTTGTTTGTGTGTTTTTCTAAACCGAGAAGTAATAAACTCTTTTCCAAATTTTTGGTACCCCCTTCAAAAAATTTAGTTGGGCAAATTGTGAATGTCTTGAGCATTCCTCTGAGTTTCTGGCTCTGAATTCTAGAAAATTTTTGGTGTCAGTAATATTTTGAGTAAATAAGTTCTATAGGGTAATTACAAACTGCCTTCCATCTGTTTTAAATATAAAGACTATAGCCTTCAATGCCTTATTTACTGTTCCTATAATTCAGATTTTCACTGAGATCATATAGAGCAGGATTAGATCCAAAGTTTTAGATCTTGCCTATAACTTTCCACTGAACAGTTCTGCATCAGATTCTGGATTCAGAGCAATGGTTACTAGTATATAACCGGCCATGAAAATACTTGAAAGTACAAGTGTAAGAGCTGTTGCTAACTCACCAGTGAAAAAAAAAAAGGACCTCATTCTCTACGTTCTCATAGTAGTTTGTGACAGTGGAGTGAGTCTGTTGATGCAAGTAGTATAGTTCCTGATTTGCATTAATGCAAAGGAAAAGAGAACAGGCTGTCTGGAACATCTACCTGTTTAAAATTACTTTCTCTTCCATTACCATATGAAACCAGGAAATGCATGGGAAGGTGTGTGGGGGAGGGATATGGATGGGACATGAATGGAAAATTTTGAAAGATCAAGAAATATCTTTCTTTAATTAGAAAGATTGAGTTGGCTCTCATTTCACTGGTTCCCTTACTGGGACAGGAAAGTTACAACAGTGAAGATGGTGTAAGGCTTGACCAACTCCAGTCATGACCATGAGGGATGACCCAACTATGTTGCTAGCTTTCAGTGTGGGCCATGTTGAGATTTTCATGATACATCAGGGAAAACAGTATAGTATTTGTGGGTGAAAATTCTGATTTTAAAAAGATCTGGAGGAAACAGATGTATTTCTTCTATTTTATGTATTAGAATGCATACATGTATGTGCATATCACACACTGAAAAAAAGCCAACCTGAAATATTTCTGTTGTGGAAGAAAAGTTAGTGAACAATGACAGTGGAACACAGTCTACTCACAGATACATAGATGTATTTTCAACAAAGAAGACAGAAAATTCTTTATGTAAAAAATTAGTGATACATAACACTGTACATGTTATTGCATGTGTATGTTTCATATAAAGCTTTCTATCTGACTTAGTCTGCTAGCAATAGGTGGCTTTGGCACAAACACAGGTAGTTTTTCAAAGATGCACTGTCAGCTGCATGAATTTGGTATGCATTTAATTTTGTATTAAAATTCTTCCTATGTAAATTTCATAAAATTACTATTTAAAACAACCCAAAACCCAAACAAATGACAGTATATTGGTAATTAATTTAAAATTTCAATTGATGTAAGCAAGGATTCAAGCTATTAGGAGTTTCCAGCAAAAAAAAAAGATTCTTCATTTTAGCAGTAGTGTTGGTCTGAAGTTTTCCCATGTTTATTTATAATTGGATGTCCTCCTTTGCAGCAAGGAAACAAAGAAGGTTAATGTATAGGTGTAATTTAGCATACTCTTACAGCTTCCCTGTAATTCCCTGGGCTTGTTTATTGCATGTCTGCATTTGTTATTTCCTCTCCCTCTTCCTGCTGCTGCTGAAGTTAACAGAACAGAGCCCAGTTGTCAGTCCCAGTAGCAAACCGATCTTTGCCATATGCCTTGTTTAAACTTTAAAGTGAATAGACAATCTCTTCCTGGCTTAATTAAGGACCTCAGTATTCTGTTTTCCAGTGCTTTTTACTTTTTTTAATCTTTTTTTTTTTTGCTAGATCAGCCATAGCCAACTTATACAGAAAAAACTACAGAAACATCCCTTGAACAAAACTGAAAATTAATTTTGCTAGAAACTTCCTTAGTTTTCTGTTTTCATGTGGCAATCATTCATCCTCTTCATTTAAATAGCTCTTCTGAACAGCTTTCCATAAAGCCTATCAGCATTAATCCAGCATACAAAGGAAGCGTTATACTTGTAGAAGCATGAAAGCAGAGAGGTGAAGGGATGCATTGCACTATGTGATAAATTCACTTTCCAGTCATACAATGCAATATGTGTCCAAACTGCATTGTTTGTTTTGTGTCAGCTCTCTACATGGGCTCACAAAAAGAGCAGGGAATGAAAGGCATAGTACCATCCAGTGCACCTGTTCGGACGATATAGCTCTATACCATATTCCATTGAGGGCTGTATGGCTTTTAGATGTTAAAGCAAAGTTGGAGGGTGTTTCCTTTGTGTTTATACAGGCATTCTGCAACCTATCCAGGCTCATAAAATAACAGGAGTAACCATAATATTATGCTTTTCTGGTACAACATTCTTGATTGCAGAATTTTAAGCATTGTGTTTAAAGCGAAGGTCTCCATTCTACTGCCTTACAACAATCACACCTGTTTCTATACTCTTTGCAATTGAAGTTTTCATCACCACTTGAGAACATGGATACTATTTGACCTTCCTTGAACCATCTTATTTACTTACTTCTGACCTGGAATCCATGATGATTTTCAGTTCTACTAATCTAGTTTTCACACAGGTGTTTCTCATTGCATTTCCATTTAAGACTATCAGCAGTGCTTTAGTAACAGTGACTTTGCTCAGCCAAACAGTTTGTGACAGCTCATGCACAGAATTTTTATCTCTTTACATAAAACCCCATCAGTGGTGCCTGCTCACAAGCACACCTGGAAAAGCATATGTTTTTGATCTTTAAGTATATCTAGGCAAGTCAAATGAAAGAAAAGGATAAGCTTGAATGTATGAGAGGTAGCTATGCACATCCAGACTACAAGAAGCTCTGTTTTGAACTTTCAAAAAATATTCAGTTTTTGAAATGTTCTTAGGGATTATAAATAAGGAAAACAAAGCCTACCACTGACATTTTTTTAAAAGAAGTATAAAAATAAAGTTCAACATTAAACTTTCTGACCACTATGTTAATAAGCATTTTAGAAAAACTGATTCTAGATGCTATTTTAAGTGCTTTTATTGAAAAGTTTTTGGAATAATATATTATACAGAGAGCCACCAACACAAAAAAATAAACATGCAAACTTCAAAGCTCATAGCTGAATTGTTTTTTTCCACCATGTAATTTTAGAGTTTAACATAAATTGAGTTTTTCCACATTACTAACAGTGGTGACTAGTTCAATCCAAGAAAGTGGAATCACAGAGATTTCAAAGCAAATGTAATAGGCAGTTTCCAGTTTACTTCCAAGTCTTGCCAGGTTTTTGCATAACAACAAAAAGAGAGGACTCTTTCCCTTTGGAGATTCCTTTTTTAGAGGATTTTATCCTTAACCAGAAGTTATTGTTATAATTTCCAGAATGATAAGCCAGCTGTCACCCAGTAAACCATGTAACATGAATGGATGGAGTAAAAAAAAACTGTCTAAAATTAAGCAACATTTGTTTCAGATAACAGTAATTAGCAGAAGTTGGGCCTACACAAACCACTTTTTGAATTTTCAGGGGCTTAGAGACTTCCAGCTCAAAGCACAGATTTAAACCTATTCTTACAATTTTTATGCTACGTGAAGTCAACAACCCAAGCCTATTCATCAGTTCAAATTCAAATTTTCCTGAAAGTGTTTGAGATTATGAAGGTTAATGAGACTTTAAATTACAAGACAGTTAAACCTGAAGTCAACAGCTGGTAAGCCTGAAATTTATTGAGAAAACTTTATAATTTTGCTGTTCTTGAATCTGAACCCTAACTTTAATTCTGCCTGAAATCATATAGCATGTTTAAAGATAATGAGATGGTATGGTACTGTTTTTGCATGGCAATTGACAGATTCTAAAACCCTGATGCAGGCAGTATTTCAATATCTTAAAATACGTCACCTGTCTGTAATTAACACCAGCCTCTCATGATTTTAAACATTCCTTCTTTCCCTAGTCTTGAAAGGACTTTGGTATGAAATTGAGATCAGACCATAATTTGGTGGTCTTATCTCCAATAAAGTCAAATCAATCAAATAATAATAATTTGCACTGCTACAAGCTTTTTTTTCCCCAAGCATTTCAAAGTGCTTTACAAGCCCTAATGAGTTGATAGCAAGACTTGATAAGGCATCCCCACTCCACAAATCAAGGAATAAAGGCAGTAGATAAGTAAGTACATTAGACTCTTACAGTAAGCCAGAGGCATAGGATAAAACAGAATCGAGATTTTTCCACATTTCAGTCCTCTTATTTTCAGAAGATAAACCCTTTCTGCCTCTTTCTCTTCTGTTGTATCTTGCTATTTCATGTCACAAGTACTGAAGACCATTGCGCAACCTGTGTATGACAGCCCTTCTTTTGGAGAGAGAGATACCAAATACTACTTTACATTACTGGCAGAATTTACCAAAATAGGTCTTACTTGTTGTGGTTTCAGCCCAGCCGGTAACAAAGCACCACGCAGCCGCTCGCTCACTCACTCCCCCCTCCCCGGCCATGGTGGGATGAGGAGAAAATATAAAGGCAGGGTCGTGGGTCGAGACAAGGACTGGGAGGCATCACTCACCACTTCTGGTCACGGGCAAAAGACAGGCTCAACTTGGGGAAGAAAAAAAATCAATTTACTACCAATCAAATCAAAACAAGGATAATGGGAAGTAAAAGCAAACCTTAGAACAACTTCCCTCCCTCCCTCCCGGCTCAACCCCACTCCCGGTTCTCTCTACCTCCTCCCGCCAGCGGCGCAGGGGAACAGAGGATGGGGGCTGGGGTCCGCTCATCCCACCTTGTCTCTGCCGCTCCTTCCTCCTCAGGGGGAGGAGGACTCCTCAATCGTCCCCTGCTCCACCGTGGGGTCCCTCCCACAGGAGACAGTCCTTCACGAACTTCTCCAACGTGAGTCCTTCCCACGGGCCGCAGTTCCTCACAAACTTTCCTGGCGTGGGTCCTTTCCACGGGCCCATCTTCAGCCACACACTGCTCCAGCGCGGGCTTTCCCATGGAGTCCCGGCCATCTTCGGGGGCCTCCGCTCCCCTGCTCCCCTCCATGGGCTGGGGGGGACAGCCTTCTGTCTCACCATGGGCTGCGGGGGCATGCCCTCATCCGGCGCACCTCCTCCCCTCCTTCCTCACTGACCCCCGTATCTGCACAGGGGTTCCTTTCACATATCACTACTGGTTCCCCTTCTTAAATCTGTTCTCCCAGAGGCGCTACCACTGTCACTGATGGGCTCGGCCTTGGCCAGAGGTGGGTCCGACTTGGAGCTGGAGGAGCTTCGAGCAGCTTCTCACAGGAGCCGTCCCTGTGGCCCCCTCCACCACTACCAAAAAAACCCATGCCACACAAACCCATAACATCACTAATACGAAAAAATTTCCAGTAAATTTTGAAGGCAATTTCCTGTAGATGGAAGGACAGTTTAGCTTACGCTGTCACTTATTGATGGTATGCAGGCTGCTTGAAGATCCAGCCCAGTGAAAGGCATGCTGCCTTCAGACCCAAAAAGGCTACTGTTGCCAGAGAGCTACCATATCGGAAACTATCTTCTCAACTTTCTAAAGTTTCAAGAGCTCTACCTTCTAACTACAAAAGCCACCTTAAAGAAACACAATGTTTCTTCCACTTTACAAACACCAATAAGCTTTGGTAAAGGAAAATAAAAATTAAAGTTCCTAGAGTTCTACCACAAAAATACAAGGGGAGAAAATAAATGAAGAAAATTAATTTGGCTTAGTCAGATTTTACAGCTACTGTGTGACTGATTTCCAGCATGCCAAATACTTCCCCAGCTGACTTCAATGAAAGATGAAGACAGCCCTTGAGAAAATGAGATCCAAAGAATACACTATTTACATACAGAACTTTAGGAATAATTTGTTATTGCTTTAAAAAATACATTTCTCTGTGATGTATTTAATTTTTGAGGCAATATCTTATACATATTGAAGTCAGAAAGCACAAAAGATTAATTATCTCTTTAACAAATTCCATGGGTTTCTTCATACCAGTGCTGTGCTACACAGGTAAGACCAAACAAGAACAGTAGAGAATCCATTTTGCATCACAATACATATCCACAAAGCACTGGTTAACGTGTTCTTTTCCCTTGGTTTAAAAAAAAGCAATTGATTCATTAACAGCTTTTCACTTAGTATGGCTTGTGTGTATTACACTCAATCAGCTGTCTGAAATGATGGGAGCTGACAGTTTGGAATTTTAAAGGTTCGACTCCTTTTGAATGTAGTAAATGAACAGGAGTTGCCTAATTTTGGTTGAACTGAACCCAACAAAAAGCCCCTGCAAGTATGCAAGATTTTATTCTACCTTTTTGAGTTTAATATGCACAGTGAATATTCAGTGCTTTTCAGCCAGATACTCAGTTAATTCTATGACTAAGAAAGATTTCATTAGGTAGGCTTCAGGCAACAGTGAACTACAAATGGAATTCCTTCCTTATTTTCTGAAACTCACAGTTTATGATCCATATCCAATGATGAATGGTCTATAAACTCTCTTATGGTCTTTAATTGCATAAACTTGACATTATAGTCTTACATTAACTTGTGAACATTTTTGCTACAAGGTGTAGAAAAAACAGTAAAAACAGAAGTTCCCCCAGCTCTTAAACAAATAGAATATGTAAGTCTTCAGTGTAACTTGTTCAGTACTTATGTTCTTTGTTTAAATTTGTACTTTTCTACACATGCAGAGAAATAAGGTTTTATTTTTTAAAAAAATCTAGTAATCACTGCTCAATTGCCTAAGCTCATGCTGCCTAGTTAGCACTATGTTCCATCTCAAAGTGAATTCTCCTAACCCTGCCAAACTCTCTTCTCATAGCTGTTGCTTATATTGGTGTATTAATAAATGGCTTCCTATATCCTAAGTGCTGTATGATTCTGCTGGCATTTGGACTTGTTTTAGAAAGCACTAAATAAATAAGCAGTAAAAGTTGACATAATGTATTTCATCAGTATTATAAAGAAAAGAGCCTCAGGAAGATTGTCTATATCTACCCTCCAAAAAGATAAAACACAACCATCTAGAATTAAAATTTTGAGCAGTAATTTATATGAAAACAAAAAAAAGACTTCTCAACCAATGTTATTACTAGGACTACAGGCTCTGTCTTGTGAAGTGACTTGGGTTTTGCCCCTAAATTACTGTTCATTAGCATGGCAACTAGTTGAATCAAGCACTATACATTGCAGACATCTCCTACTATAAGGAATACTGATAGTCCTGCTTCAATGCTTGAATCAACCACTAAGCAAGGAGGGAAGTGTTGGGAAAAACTAAAAATATGTTCTTTCAAAACTGTTGTTCCTGAAGTGGCTACATTTGGTACTGATGATTCGTTGTAACTGCATATTGGACAAAGTGAAAACCTGTTGAGACAATTTTTTATTCTTGTGTTTTTAAATTTGTTAGACAAAGAATATTAAATTCCATTTCAGCCCTAGTCTTTTAAACCATTGAAACACACAGAGTAGCCAAGGCTTAAATACATTGTATTACATTATAGAAACAAATATGTACAATTGCATTTAATCAACATGTAATTAATAATGTTAATTAACATCACATGTAATTAATGTAATTAACATTATTTGTTAGTGTAGTTAGGTTCCTCTTATATATATTGTAATTTTTCCTAATTCTAGAAAACCTAGTTCACCACAACACTTTAAGTTCTGCCTAAAACTAATTCAGACGTACTTGCTAGTTTTGTAGCTTAATCAAGAAATCTGTATTTTCGGTCTGTTCCTCTCCACCAAAGCCAAAATTATTTATTTAAATGAGATATAGAAGTAGAACATGAATATATTGTACCATATTTTTTAATTTATTAAATAAATTCTGGGACTTTCTACTCAACATTTTTATT
The DNA here is from genome assembly GCF_026419915.1 of Harpia harpyja. Lineage (NCBI taxonomy): Eukaryota > Metazoa > Chordata > Aves > Accipitriformes > Accipitridae > Harpia > Harpia harpyja. The sequence goes on along the minus strand of NC_068942.1, from coordinate 48,886,375 downwards.
GGGAAGATATACGTAAATATTTATTGTCATAACCCATTTTTGTTTTCTTCAATTGGTCCAATCTAAACAGAAGTGATTTTTAAAACATACTATTGTAATTGTCCCTGCTTCTCATATCCATGATAAACTGTTAGTGGGGGTTATACAAAAATAGTGCCATCAGTCATGGAGTGGGTGAGATCTGGCTTCTCCAGAGATGCCACTATTTGTCTCTCCTCCCACTGTGTAGCCCCTGGTGAACACCAAGCTGACCATGAGCCAGCAACGCTCCCTTGCAGCAGAGAAGGCTAACAGCATCCTGGATTGCATGAGGAAGACCACCATCAAGTCGAAGGAGGTGGTTTTTCCCCTCTACTCAGCATTGGTAAGGCTGCACCTGGCATGCTGTGTCCAGTACAAGAGGGGCATAGACTTACTGATGCAAGTCCAGCTAAGGGCCACAAAGGTGATCAAAGGCCTGGACGTCTGTCATAGAGAGGCTGAGATAGTTGGGACTGTTCAGTCTGGAGAAGAGAAGGCTCAGGGGGGATCTTATCAACGTGTACAAATATCTGATGAGAGGAAATAAAGAAGTGGGAGTCAGACTCCTCTCACTGGTGCCAGCAACAAGACAAGAAGCAATGGGCACAAGCTGAAACACAAGAAATCCTGTTTAAATGTAAGAAAAATATTTTTTACTGTGAGGGTCATCAAACACTGAAATCAGTCACCCAGAGAATTTATTGAGCCTCTCTCCTTGAAGATGTCCCTATCCAACTGGACGTGGTTCTCAGCAGCCTGCTCTGGGGACCCTGCTTTGAGCAGGGGGGTAGACTAGATGATCTCCAGAGGTTCCTTCCATACTCAGTGGTTCTGTGTGATGCTGCCAGAGCAGACTGGACAAGGCAACAAGCAGGGGAAATTTATAAATTAGGACTTGTGGGGGCTGCCTCTCAATTTTAAGATCTGGACAGATTAATGGTAGCATACCAGTCACCCTATACTGAAACCAAAAAAGTAGCAGGACATAATATTACAAGAAATCTGTTTATTTGTGGTAGTGGTCAACAGAGTTTTATTCCAAGTGTCAGACTTGCCAGCACTTTTGCCTTTTTCACAGTGTTAAACAGAAGCTACTGCTGGGAAGGTAAACTGTTTAATACATGTAAATTCAACAGAGAGACACATGCATATAGTCAGACATCTTCGGGCAGAAAACAGTGGTGTATGAACTGGTGTAGAGCACATGTTTTGAGAAGGGAGGAGAAGAAGTTTGAAACCAATAGACCTTAGTCCTGTGGAAGTACTGAACACTATTATATGAACCAAGACTATAAAGTAATCCTCTGTAGAATATATATGGGAAATCGCCTATACCTAGGCAGTGGAAACAGTTTATTCCTAATTATAACATAACTGTTCTAATTATACCATAACTGTTATTAATAAAGACAAGGTTTGTTGTGTGATCCTATACCAGGTGTTCCTTTTCATACTTTGCCTGTATATCCAAGCCAAAACATGATCTGACATTTTGTAAGGCGGTGTTGCAGTATTTTTTTCAGTATAAATAAAACATACGGCAATTCTTAAGAGAGGGCTATGAGGATTTTGTTATTTTGGAAAGTTTCTATTTTGATGGTTTAGAAATAACACAGGAGTATATAACCAGGACACAGATGACTCCATCAATTAAGGATTCTTTTTAAATGTATATATGTAATCTTGATTATGGGAGAATATATTAATAATTTATTCTTACATTTTAAAGTTTATTAATGGTGATCAGAAGTCCTTAAAATCAAAGAGAAGTTCTACGATGTAACATTTGCAGGGATCACCAGCTCCAAGGTAAAGGGTCACTTGCCCCTCTAAGGGAGGATGGATTCTGCCTGCATGTTTCCAATTGGCCTTGAATAACAGACAGAAAGCCTAGGACTGAAAATTATTTGTTGTTGGCTTAAGCAACCATGAGGCTTATGGCTGATTATTTGTGTTCCTCATGCTATACTAGGATAATTGTTGAATAGTTTAAAGCTTTGTAGATAAACTTAACGGTATCAAGAAATGAATCGTGTGAATTTTCGTGATGTTCTTTGTTTTGCTCAACTATATTGAAAAAACAGCATAAACCACAGATACTCAGATTAAATAGAACCACCTCATACTGAGAAATGGCTGGAATTTTTTTTTTCATGTTTTGCAGTTCTACCTATTCTGACTACCAGCATATCTTTAATTCCTCATACCTTATCAAATTACGGAGTCTACATCAAATAGATTCTAGACTCAAGTAATTCCAAGTTTTACAGTAACTTTGCAAAAGAAGATGTTAGGTAAACTTTTACAATCCCCCCAAATACCCTTAATTTTGGTCATATATACTTTCAGCATACTGTGCTTTTATGGGTATTAAGACAGCCAAATAAATAATCTCCATCTCACAAGGATCTCTTCAGTATCAACTACCATAATATTATTGAGTATGACAATAAAAACATGTTCGTTTGGAGTATTATTTGAAGTAAATATGCCTCAGTATTACACAGAAGACCAGTGTGTTACACTCACAATTTAACTCTCATGTTGCATTAGAAAACGTGAATATTTTAGTCAGCTACAACATAATTTCAATCTTTTCAGCATGTTAACCAATTTTCTTTGCAACTCTGACTTAATCTACACCTAGAGGATCATACACTGTGTTATTAGGACTGGCTATTGATTCTCTTATTAAATTTCTGCCAATAAAAGTGTTTTTAAAGAACTGTATATATGAATGTATGCATTTTAAGTATTGTTGATTTCTATTTTCAGTATTTAGTAAAACAGATGGAGGTGGCTTGCCTGCTAAATGTTTTAGTTAATCATCTTCTGTAATTAAATGCTCTCCGATGATTCAGGAAATGAAGATGTGTAATAAACTTAAGGAAATTGAACAGTCAATAACTGGAATAGATGACAGTAGCTAACTACTGTATGGGGAGTTAAAAATTCCCATGCACCATCTAATAGTATGCCTCACCATCTAATAGTATGCCTCTCCAGCCTCTGTCTCTTCTAATATTGTGAGCATCTACAATGTGTTAAGGATGAATAGGTCCATAAAAGCAACTGTATTTTGGGCCTCTCTAGTCCATGGTAGGCTAAAGCAGATTTAGGATACAACTATATCTGTAGAATTTCTTTTCTGCTACCATCAGACCCTTCCCTGCACACACTATTTATAAACATAGGTCATTTGGGGCTTTACTAGGAACATTCCCATCCTAAATTACTGTCAGCATCCACATCCCTCCCCCAGAAAAAAGAGGAGAGCTACTGGAGTGCTGTCCTGCAGGATTTCCTGTAGACCACATATAGTAAGGAAGGAATTGGAAGAAGATGAAAGAATAACATCAGTGGAACACAAGGCAAGTACTCCAGGTCTCCCAGGCATTTCCACAAAATGTCATCAATCAAACATACGTAAATGGTTGGAAGGAAGGTGCTTTAGCTGAGGAGCTATTTAGGAATAAACTGTCACACAATTTCTTATACATGCTAGTCCAGACTTCAGCCTGGGACAATCCCATTTTTTCATGATTTCTACTTTGGAAAATAACAATACAAATTTGAATAGGCATTTGTGTTCAGATGTTCTTTATGCTAATGACTCCTCAGTGTTTTGTGCAGTTGCTTGACATTAAAACAAACAATTTCATACCTAATATGAAAGTGCTATTTGTCGTAGCACTAATACTAAGCTTGCCATAGACTATTCTAACTTTGCAGTATTAAGCAAGGCTTATGAAAGCAATCTCATTTTAATTTCTAAATTTTAAAATTCCAATGTTTGCTAGAGAATATTTGCTTTACCAATTCTTTCATTCCTTTCTGCTTTGATAATATCCACCTATTAAAGAAGATAAAAAGAAAACAGATTAAATTATAATTGTTAACAATGTCAAAAATTGCCATTTATGCAAGTAATATTCACTATACAAAGCTGAAAGAAATGTGAATGAACTAAAGGAATGCATTCCTGGTAACAGAAGAACAGGGATATGAACTTCACTGCTATCTTTTCCATAGCTAAATTCTGTTGATTAAGTAATCCTTTGTATCAGCAAATCATTCATTTAATGATTATACATGTCTAAAAGACACAGCTACACTGCCTCAGGAATTTCAGAGTTCCTGAATAATACAGAAACCTTCCTAGAGCTCAGAAGATGCCCTATACCTTCCTGAATATCATTCAGTTCTGCCAGCTTACATGCTCACAGGAGGCACAACATGAACCCAGTAGCCAGTTGTAAAATTGCCAGAAGAGTATCTTCCACTGGAGAGTGCAAATTCATTAAATAATATTCATTCTTAAGATGTAGACAGCATGTATCAAGACCTCCCAAAATAATAACAATATAGATGGTTTGTTTTGTAGGACAGTTTCTTGTGGACACATGGAAATGTAAGAAATGTGGAAATGTATAGAAATTTCAGTGTTTCCGAACTTACTTTGATCTAACTGGACACTGAAACACATCTTGAAACACTGAAATTTCATACAATTCCACATTTCAAATACCCTTAATAGGTAGAAGAATAACCAAGAGTCATAACTCTACCCCAATACCCTCTTTCCCCTTTTATCCATCAAAGTATATTCAGACAACGTTCTGTGTATACACTGCTTCTGAACAAAGGTCATTACTCCATGGCAAGCTAATGCATGGGTGTTTAATCTGGCCTTATAAACAGTAAGTTCCTTTCAATAGTTATAAATTTTTGTTACAAATGTATTTCTGACAAAATTTGTATCCCATTTTTCTTTAGCAGTGCAGTGTAACTGCTAACACAGATGTACAGGCTATGGCCTCTTTAGCTTCTATGGCTAGACTTGAAAGGATCTGGGAGTAATTTGGGTTCATTTTGGATATCCTGTTAAGGGATTAGAAATGTAAAAACTCCCCAGTTGCCTTGCTGCTTTTATGTGCTCTTCATAAAATGTTTCAAAACTAGAAGAATAGTATATTTGTTATTTCTGGCTCTGTTAAACACAATAGTAATTAACATTAGCTATTTAACTTTTATAATGCATGCAAACCACAATATGCTTATGATGTATGCACTTTAAACATATGCTTATGGTTATACAATGCCACCTAATCACCTGCGTGAGAGCACTGGCACAGAATGCCAAGATTATACAGCCATGCTTCCAAATGGCCCCTAAGTTGTTTAAGGTTGTCTACTCCTCTAGCAAATATTGTGATTTGAAAACTCTTCAAGTATTACATCATGTGAAGAAGCATTTTCAAGAAAAGGAGATGGATTCTGGGTGAACAACCTGTCTACAACAGATGTAAATACAGAATAAAGTTATTTTACAAAGGATACAAAAAGTAACCAGAAATGAGTGCCCAATGAGCACATTCATTTGGCAATTTTATTTCTATATAAAAAGCTGCAATTAATTACAAACCAGTTTTTATGCAGTTTTTGCTTTCTTTAAACATGGAGTGAATTCTCCCCATAAACTAATGAACTGAAGTGAAGCCAAATAGAGACCAGCTGGCTGAATTGCTAAGTAATTTTATCCACATGATTGACTTTATGATCCTTTCACTACAGTAACTAGTCTTTATTCTCACAATCAGCATCAACCATAATTCCAAGAGGGAAAGATGATTAAAAATCTAGAGAATAGAGAGGAGAGGTTTGTTTGATGTGGTACAGTGCATTCTTGCACACACTTCTTCTGTATAATAGGTGCTGAATTACAGGTCTTTATAGCCTCCAAAGTAGCACAGTGAATAGCTGCCTCAAAGACATAATAAGCAACCAATGCCTAAATAATCATTACAGATACTCCATTAACAGCATCTAACTGTGTGGCTTTTAACCATACAAATTGTTTTTTGACAGCTTGTAACCTTTCCAAACAGTTTCCTTTGGGCATTACACCACATTCAGATCTAATTTTAACTTTTGCTTTGTCTATAATTTATTACTTTCTTTGGAGACGCATAATGTATTTCAGTGGAATGGATAAATTCAAATAAAAGATAAAAAAAAATCAATTGCTGTTTTAATCTATTAAACCCTTGCTCTCTGGGAGATAACTAAAATCTGATGAAACATAACAGGGGAAAAAAGGCTAAATGGTCTAGAATTCCTGAGGGTATCTGTTTTACAACAAGCAATATTTTTTTCCTCAAATTATTTAAAATAGGACATAACCAACTGAAAAAAAAAAAGAATAAAAGTAAAAACATATATAAATAAAATATAAATCCTTTAAGGCTGTTCCTAAGAGTCACAGACTTTACATAACATAATAAATAACATGTTATAAAAGAGTTTAATGATGTATTGCAATGGGATAAAGAGCTAAGAAAGATGAACAGTAGTATCTTTTTTCCAAAGAGAGCCCATAATTACAAATCAGTAAAGATCCATAACTTAAGAAGAGCTAGAGAGCAAGCATGTTTTTCAGAAACTGGCAGAAATGTGTGAAATTAATGTGGGGGATGATGTAACAGTATTAGGTGATCCGTATTGGCTGTCATGGCCATTATCTCACTTCTGGGGAAACCATTTCCAGGAATAATGTCCAGTAAATCGACATGTAGTAGTAATCAGCATAGAAATACCGTAATTCTGGCAGTCAAAATTTCTCATTTCTTTCAAGACATTCAACCATTTTTCAGTAGATTCAAGTACTTTTCCCAAAGTTTTCATGTCTATGTAACAGGTAAACATGTGTGTCCAATAAACAGAAAAGTGATTTGAAACAATGTAAGCATTCACTGCTCACAAATGTTCCTGTTCTTCATAGGTGTTATTCAGTGGCTAGTCACATCAAAATTAACCATCATCGTTGAAAGAAGTACAGATCAGATGGGCACAAAAATCTTCTACTTAGAATCAACTGAACAAGTTCTTTCCCATCTCCTGAATCTTAAAAAGGGTCACTAAATTTAGTACAGTTTTCATAAATGACAGGGAAGGCAGAGTAAATCTTTAAATAAAATGTGGAAATATCCCTCTCAGTATGAATCTAATTCATCATGCTAAAGTCAGTGAAGGTACATCAGCATAAAATTAGAATAAGGCAGTTATGAATCACGCAGATTCATGTCTAACTTGCATCTTACAACTGAGTTATACCACAGCTTGTACATCTGAGTAGCTGAAGAAATAACGCCATATTTCTTGGTTACATATAAGATAATCAATAAAAAGATAACTGTTGATAGGGAAAAGAGGTGCCAATAGAAGAAATTATTAGAAAGGGCTAATGAAAGCGTGAGACATAAAGACCTAGAAAAATGATAAGTATGAGAAAATCTCAGGTATTCTCTTATTTTCTGAGCAGCATTCAGTGTTTTACTAATGCTCCAGTCCTTTTTTTGGTTTTGGTTTTGGGTTTTTTTGTGTTGGGGGTGTGTGTGTGTGTTTAATTTATTATCAAGAGCATTACTTGCAAATTAAGGTATTGAAAGTAGAAAAATCATAGTCAGACTATTCTGACACTTTCTTAAAGACTCCAACCTCTATTTTTGTTTAATTAATAGATATTTAATATCTCAACATGCCCAGTACACAGCTACTGCAAGTATCAGGGTCCAACCAGTAAACTGAGTCTTCTGTAATTTGATCTGTGTCAACGTGATGAAAACAATAAAACCATCCCTGTCTTAGGCATCTTAAACTTTGCAGGGGGTGGGGTAGGGAATTAGTAAAGTCTGACCTATTTCATTACATAGGACAGTTCTAATGACTGTGGACCAGTTCTGATTGACTTGTGCACCAATGTGGAGTACTATATTATATACCATTCATCATTATCACCAACAGTAGTTAAGGACATTGCATAGTTCTCGGTGTAACACAATTACTCTCTCAAATATTTCTTCTTCTAGTCCTTTCTCAATCTTTCAACCTCAGCATGGAAGCACACCTAACTCTGCGAGTATTTATTGCAAGGTATATTGCAGTGATATAATCTGGCTGAGATGCAAAAAATTGAAGAAAAGAAAGGCCAAGTCAACCAATGTTAGCAGAAAGCAGTGTTCTGACATGCTACAATATGAAAGCATTGCATTTGTGTTACATTAAGCAATCATAGAGTGAAATGACCAATTGAGGATATTAATTTAAAAAAAAGGGGGGTAGAAACTAGGAAGTTCTAAGAGTGCCCTTAATTTACTACTTCTGTCTTCATCTTCTTCAGGTACAATTAGCTGGTTTTATTCGGTAAAGAAGGGCCAATCTATTCATAGTTATGCAGTCAGATGTTATGAGGAAACTCAAAACCATGTTATCCATATATTCTGGCAACAATAATAATAAAAAAATCATGTTTTTCCCAATTATGCTGTAAGTGTATCCCTTCAAATTGTACCAAATTATTTAAGCCCATTATTTTCTGTTCCTACTACCTCCTGTAGGAGGTGAGGCCATATATAGTGGCCAAGTGCAGTTAAATACAAATGTATGTAGATATACACATATGTAAATAAGGCTATGTAAAGATGTAAGAGGCTAGGACTGGATGACAGAATAACAGGACAATTCAGATTTGAAGGGATATCTGTTCAACCTTGTGCTCAAAGCAAGGACCAACTATGGGATCAGACCATATTACTCAGAGCTTTATCCAGTCACATCTTGAAAATTTTCAAGGAAGGAGACAACATTACCACCTATGGAACCTGCTACACTGCTTGACTGTCTTGGTGGTGAAAAAGTTTCTCTTCATATCCAGTCTGAACCTTACTTTTTTCAACTTATGCTTGTAATCTCACATTCTTCCACCACACAGCACTGAAGAGCCTGGTTCATTGTCTTGATCACCTTCCCATAGGTACTGTCAGGCTGCTGTTAGGTCCCCCGAGGCCTTCTTTTCTCCCAGCCGATTTCCAGTTCCCTGAGCCTCTCCTCACACGAGAGGTGCTCCAGCCCCCAGCCATCTAGGTGGCTCTCTGCTGAATTTGCTCCAATTTACCAGTGTCTTTTCTGTACTGGGGAGTGAGGGGTGTCCAGAACCAAACACAGAATCTAGATATGGTTCAACAAGCGCTCTGGGTAGAGGTGTTGAATCACCTCCCTCAATCTCTTGGTGCTGCTCTTTTGAATACAGGCTTGAGTGCTGTTGGCTTTCTCTGCTCCCTGACCATGCTATTATTTCATGTGCATCTCGCTGCTCACCCCCTGCCAGGGACCCCAAGACCTCTTCCATAGAGCTGCTCCCCAGTCAGTCAGTCCAACCCTGCATCACTGCAAGACATTGCATTTGTCCTTGTTGCTGTCAGCCCATTTCTTCAGTCTGCTTAGGTCCTTCTTGATGGAAGGCTTCCCATTGACTTTAATAACCAGTCCCCCAATTTAGGGCTATCTGCAAACTTGATGAGAGTGTGCTCCATCTATCTCCCACATGTCAATGATAAAGATATTAAAGAGGATGGGTCCCAGTGTAGACCCCAAAAGTAATCCCCTTGTCACAGGCATCCAGGAAATCTACACCCAAGAAAACACCACTCCCATACCCAATCATCCAACCAGTATTTCAACCATGTAGTAGTTCACTCATCCAGACCGCAACATCCTAATGTAGATACAAGAATATTGTGAGAGACAGCATCAAAAGCCTTGCTAAATTCAAGGTTAATGACATTAACCTCTCTGCCTTCATCCAGAAATCCAGTCATTTGATCATAAGGCCAGTCAGATTAATCAGACATCATTTACCCTTTGTAAAGGCATGCTGTTAGTTACCTTCTCCTTCATGTGTCCAGAAGCATTCTCCAGGAGAATCCATGTTTTTCTTGTGGATCAACGTGCGGCTGACTGGTCTGTAGCTCCTCAAGCTGGCCTTTTGGTCTTCTTTGAAGGTGAGTGCAACATTTGCCTTCTTCCGGTTGTCAGGGACCTCCCTAGTTGATAGGGACCTCCCTAGATTTCCATAACTTTTCAAAGATGTGAGAAAGTGGCCTTGCAAGGACATCAGACAGTTCTCTTGGCATGCTTAGATGCAGCCTCTCACGTCCCATGGACTTATAAGGGTCATGTTCTCTTAAACAATTCCTTAGTCAATCATCATACACCATAGGCAGTTCATCTCCTCCTCAATCCCTTTTACTAAATATAGGTGTCTGGGAGACCTTGGTCATGAAGACTGAAGCAAAGAAGACACTGAATAACTCAGATTTTTCTGTTTGTTGTCACCGGGTAACCTGCCCCATTCAGCAACAGACCAACGTTTTCCTTGTACAGCGTTTTACTGCTAAAGTAGCAGTGCATGTTGGTCCTTACCCATTGACAGCAATCATCAGGGCCTCAGCAGTGCAAAAATATCCCTTCTTTCTTCAAATATGCAATGGTTTGACAAACACCAAAAAAAATAAAGTACTACTAATAATAATCTTCCTTGTATTGAGTAGTTCTGAGAAAGTATTGCCCAATGTTAAACTTCCACTCCTGAGATACTGTATTGTACGGACACTAATAGGCAGGAGCTGGCATGATCCGGATTCAGCTCTCCATCTAAATCGAAATACTTTGATGGCAATGCTGGATCTCAGAATCATTGAAATATGGCTTAAAGAGATCTGAAAACAGCTAGAACACTGTTTGACCAGAGTCCAATTATCTCCAGACCATTAAGTTTTTGTTTAATTTATTATTAAAAAATGTACTGAGGAGGGTGTCTCCCCAATCCATTCCAATGGCTAGCCATCCTTACTATACATAAGGTTTTCTTTTGTTTACCTAAATACCATTTCAGCCAGTAAGCCACAGCATGCAAAAAAAAAGGGGAGAAAAATGATAGGGCCTTCTGTTTTATCTATATAACTCCATTGTTCCATCTCAGGTAAAACTTAACTTTGGTTAAGACAAACTAGATTGCAAGATGACCATAGCTGCAGAATAATGAACAATTTCTGCTTGGACAAAACCAGCCACTTCCCAAATACTACAAAGACAAGTTACTGTTACAAATGCAGGACAACTGCTGAGCTCATTTTAGCTCTGATCAAAACTCAGTCTGGATGCCAGTACAGTGATGAATGGCATGATTTATCCATTGCTTCTGTGCTATATATGATTTTTCTGTTGGCACACTATGTACTAATTAAAATGGCTGTAATATACTCAGAAACTAAATTATGTTAAAAATTAATTAAGAGACCAACTTTATACATTTTATCATATATTTGTGTACATGTACATATAAATATTGCAGCCTGGCTTCTCAAATGATGGAAAACACCAGTTCTCCACTGAAGTCTGAAAGCCTACATCAGTAAAATGTCTGGCCCCATTTTACCTAAATGCACAGTATTTACATATTTGTATGTATTTGTTTTCTAATCACCACAGTTTCAAGAGATTTATTGACAGCAGAAAGACAGCTAACTATGTCAGCACATTCAGACATCAGTTCTTATGAGTCAAATATCTACATCTATAATATGGATCTAAATAATGTTTCAAAATGGCAGATTTCAGGAGGAATAGCACATACTTGGCAACTGAAAATCAGGACCTATTACTTTCATATACCAGCTTTATATTATTAAAAAACATGTATTTCAGGGCCCTCCTAGAATAAGATCTGTGTAATTTCTTTTGTAATTTATTTCTGTCAACTTCTTTTCTGATTTGATATAATTTCCAAGGGATTGTGATGTGCTTAAGTTGAAAAGATTTAAAAAAAACCAAACCCAAATTCATTTCACTACTCCTTTTCTGGCAGTTTTCTGCTAGTTTTGCAGACAAAAGAAGAAGAATTAAACATAGGATGAAAATAGTCATATACAGATTACCTTGACTTTTCTCTACACATAATTTTTATTAAAAAAAAAATAAAATTAGATGACTGTTAGGTCACCTAGAGGATAGTAAATTAAACAGTGAATAAACAAAGTCTTTCACAATAAGGAAAATGATGGAACACAGATTTTCTCAGCATAACAAGGTATGGGATCTGGCTTCAGTACTTCACCACAATAGTCTAAATTAAGAACAGCAGAGAACAAGTTAGAATCATACATGGTTAGGAAAAAAGGTTTTGTTTATAAACCATAAAAAGAGGTATGCTATCAGTTGGAAAGTTACAGTATTCTGAAACCAGTTTAAACAAAGTTTCCCCTCACAAGGCTTTTCCCTTCTCTGTATGTCAGCAACATATCTGTCTTTAAAAATCAGTTTATTGTCACTTTAACCTACAGGAATTTCCCCTCCACATACACAGAGTAAGTAGAACAAAATATTAGGGGGGCTTTACAACTGAAACAGTATGAGAACAAGTGTTACTGCAGTTGTATACTAGACCAGAAGATGTGCAATCCAAATCTTGATTGCATTTTGAGTTAATCTTCAGTTTCTTTGAAATTAGATCAAAAGAAATATACTTAGCAGGTTAAAAAACAAAACAAAACAAAACAAAAACCAACCAACAACACACCACAGCAAAAACCAACCAAACAAAAATTGAACATTTTTACTAATCAGGGCTTGCTCCAACTCCCATTGAAGGCTATCACAGGATGGCCACACATTTCATTTTTTTGTCTCAGCACTTGTCCAGAATTACAATTACTAAATAGTGGTTTTTAATTAATTATAATATTATACTTCCTATAGACATCCCACATTCTGAATTTCGCTAGTGAAATTGGTTCTCCCCTGCATTATTCAATTCCTAACTTCTCTGAGCCAAAAGCATTGGCTCTTTCTTACTATTTCTAAATTATAACAAATAAAATATTATTCCTGGAGTTTATTAGGACGTAACTGGCCTCAAGTCACTATTGACAGGAATAAAAAAAGAGAGAAGAGCAGAAAAAAATGCAGCAAGCAGGTAGATTTAATAGTCTACAGGCAGTAGGTGGTTTTCAGCACTTTTATCTTCATTTGACTTAAACATTTAAACTATCTGATTTCTAAAAGCAGTTCTAATGAGAATGGTCAACTTAAGACAGCCCAATTCCACTGTGCATTTTATTATTTTCCAAAATAATAAAAAAGAGTGTCTCCAAAACAGGGAGAAGAATACTGAGAATTATAACCCACAATTAAACAGCACCATAGAGAAACATCTTCCAGTTTTATATCATTTGTCAGCAACCTGCTTTGCTATTATATAGAGGTAAATTCTCTGAGGACCCTAGGACCTTTGAGAATGTATGAAACCCCTCTTTTTTTTTTTTTTTTAACTCACAATTTTATAAAACTGCTTACAGACTTTCCTACCCTTTAAATATCCCCTATCAGTGGCACAATCTCATACTTCCATCAATTGCTAACAAAAGCTTTGCACTTAGCAGTTAAAGTAATTTACACATTAACCAGCAACCATCAGTAAATACCTGTAAAAATCTCTGAGGCTGCTCAGATTAGGGAAGGTTATTTTGGATTTAATCCGAACACTCGAAAGACAGATACAGAATACAATGAATTAAAATTATACTTAAGAAGGAACTCCACATATTCTAAAGATATTGCACTAAACAAAACTAAAAGCAGCATTTGCTCTAAGTGTATATTCAAACGCTTATAAGAGGAGCAACAGTGAAAACCTGATAAAATAGAAAAGTAAAGGTAGAACCTACATAAGAATCAACCACAGTTAGAAAAGAAAACAGCTGGTTTTGGTATACTAAAAAAAGCCTGGGAATTTGGTCCAAAACATTTATTGCAAAAGATAATTACATTTAGGGGAGAAAAAAACAAACCAACCAAAAAACGCCCCTACCTTCCCAATCACTTATTGAGTTTTTTAACTTCCAAAATCAATTAAAATAATAGAATAATTTATGATAGCAAATACATTACAAAATACAAAGACACAGCAATTCTAGCTTATATGTTTCCCAAATACTTCTAAACTTAAAGCTCTCACACAAGTAAATGATGTTTAGGGCATGCTGACAGTTATGTTGATCCCAGTGACCTAATCCTAGAATTGGGAGCAAAATGGAAATCAGTAGTCACATGCAAACCAAGTATGATGTTAAAAGTATCATGATGCAAGAGGGTGAACACTGGAAGGGGTTTCCTAGAGAGGTGGTCAATGCCCCAAGCCTGTCAGTGTTTAAGAGGCATTTGGACAATGCCCTTAATAATACGCTTTAACTTTTGCTCAGCCCTGAATTGATCAGACAGCTGGACTAGATGATCATTGTAGGTCCCTTTCAACTGAAAATATTCTATTCTATTCTAGAAGCAGCACCTCTACAGAGCTAAGTTCTGGTAACTGAATTAAATCCTTGTGTACTGTGTCAATCTGATGCAGCATCTCTTCACATAGCTAGCACTTACTTTTTACTTAAGGACATAGATGCACTTTTGGAAAGGACAGTCAGTACACCGCATGGCATTCAATAGGACCAATATCTGTTGACTGGCTGAGGGTCCCGAATCACAGCTTCCATTGACTGGCAGCATCGGTGTACCCTGAGACCCAGAAGACACCACCTTAACCACAAGTATAAGCCTTGTCTTCACTGATCTCAGTACTACTGAGATCCTATAGCCTGAGCCAAGCAGAGGCAAATGCTTTCGGCTGCCAGATCCTACTGCATCTAATGGAAGCTGGAGCCCAGCTAGCACTGAGCTGAGAACAATACTTGACTTTTGCAGCTTCAAGTTCAGCATTGATTTCATGCAGTTTAAGGTGAAGATCTTTATGAGGTCTTTCTGTTTTCACTATATTGTCAAATTCACATGCATCCTTTGTTGATTTCCAGGTTAAACATCTTTACCATCTGCAACATAAGCATTCCTAATATGACCGTGAAAACAACTGTATGAATATGCCTAGCAACTAACAGCTCAAGGAGCCCTGTAAGCAGATCCAAAATTATTTAATGGAGAGAGGTGTCTCCAGTGTACCTGTATTGCTCTGTTACAGTGAACAGTTTAAGTACCATTTGACTTCACTGCAGATAAGAACTAGACTGTTATCTAGCAAAGTGGCTACACAGATGTACAAAATCTAACATCTCACATTGTTCTCAGTTGTTCTTCTTAAAAATGAAAAAGAACATTCAGTGCTTAAACTAGCTGAAGTTAATATCCAACCTACAGCCTTAAATTGAAAAAGTACACAAAAATACTAGAAGACTAAGAAAATAAATACCAATTCCCTTCTTTTATCTGTTCAAGATCTTCTATTGTACTACCTGAAAATACAACCTACCTGCCTGCAATTATATATCAAATGCTACTTGAATGCAGTAAGCATTGCATTCCCATAATGATTGATGACAGATGTCCAATCAGGTTCTTGTTACTGGGGTCTGGAGAAGGGTGGGATCAGCAAAGCAGCTGCCAAAGGCCATAGGCAAAACTGTAAGAAAGAACAATGCAAATTCACAATTAGGGAGTCTCTGGGGTGTGGGAGGAGAATGATTTGGGCCTCTGCAGATTATTGCAAACCTGTTTTTGTTTAGAAGAGAAAAAAGCTTTATGCACTTTCAAGTTCCTGACCAATTTTTTGTCCCATAACTATTCTTTAGAACCCCTAGGCCACTGTATCAGCTGCCATATGTCTCTTGCATTAGACAGCCTGGACCTTTTCCATCAGCTGCAAGAAACTTTCAACACATCTGGTATAGGCTCTTCTCATCAGCTGCTATGAACCTCTGTGCATAATGACTATCTGTGCATAATGACTATCAGTCCCTTCCATTGGCTGCTATGGTCTTTGTGGACCCTAGTGAATCTCTTAGCAACTACAGCAGCCTTTCACAATATGTAATTAAATTCACTTTTTTAGCCAGCATAAACCCTGTGACAAAGAAGTCTCAGTTAGTCCTTCCCCATTTTTATCTAACTCCCTGCTCTTGTCCCTCCCTTCTGTGATGCTGTAAGAGAAATTGATCTGACTGAAAACTAGCCTGGAAAAAAAATAGGAAATCATCAGCTAAAACAGTTCCTAAACTGGTTGATTTTATACAGTCATGCTGAAAAGAAAACAGCATATTCCTGGAACGAGTGGCTAAGGATAGGGTCAGGGTGCTGCTTCTTTTGGCAACCATGGCAATTTGTTCCAGCTCAAAATTTTAGCTGAACTATAGCCTCAGGCTGTGATTCTACAACAGTTTACATCAACGTGAAATGTCACCCTCGGAGTGCCCCTCCCTTGCTCTGTTTCAGGAAATAAACTAGCAGGAAACTGTCCTTATAAGAGAAAACAAGACAAGTAAAAAACATTTGCTGATTTTCTTTGCCTGAGCTAGTTCATCACAAGATCACATGAGCATCAGCCTCAACACAAAAGATGAAGGGAAAGGGTTGTATTGCAATCCCAGGGCCAAGCCAGGCAGGACCACAAAAGCGCTGACACATCTTGGTTTCAGCTGCAGTAGAACTGCTGCTTGTATTTTTTTGCTAGAAATTTTATACTGTCACTTCACTGAAGACCTGGTCTGCTTTAGATTCTGTCACCTGCAAAACTTCTAAAGAGACCTCAGGGGCATCACCACAAGACCCTTGGTGAGGTCTACAATACCTGTTGTAGTTGGACAGTGATGAAATTTGGGTGTACCAATACAAACTGAAAATAATTTTGAGAAAAATATAATCAAGGTCCATTTTACAAATGAAAAAGCATTTCCATAGCTGAATAAAAAACTGTACACATAACTACATTAAATGGGTATTTAGAGAACAATTCATAAATGGAATGTAATTTCTCTATCAACAACCAAAAAATACATAGGGTGGTCTTTGATGCTGTGACTAAAATAATGTGTTATCAGAAGAGATATAATTAGGACTGAGGAAAAAATGGCAGTGACTAAAAATCAAAACTGTTCTATTTATTACAGGAGAATAATAGCTGAAAGATAAGTAAACTTTAAATATTCAAAGTATACTTTTAAAAATAAACATATTCTTCAGAACAAACCATTTCAGATTTTACACATCTGTCAAGTCATACTGCTTTTTTTGCACCTAAGCTATAAAAGAAACCTGATTCTGTTAACAATTAATTGTGAGATTTTAACTACCACTTACCTTTGGCTAACGTACAGTAAAAAGAAAATGTCTACCTTGGGTAGTTTTCTAATGATGGCGAGGGAATAATTATTCTGCTTCTACTGTCATGGTTCAAATCCCAGAGCTCAGGTAAAGATTAAAATGAATTTAGGCTACCTTGTAGTTAAAGTTAAAGTAATATACCTAGTAATTAAGATAACAAACCACTGCAGTATTACATATAGAATGTGATTCCTTTTGTTTAAGCTTTTAGCACCACATGGAAAAAAGCTGGCATTTAAGACGTCTGTAAAACAAACCGAACACGCATCTGTTTTGATATAGCAGATTTATTTATATAAAACATAGCTCTTTATTCACTAGAAAAAATTTGGACATAATCAACATCTGAAGGTTCTAATGCAAAAGCAAAATATTTATAATGAGAGATTACATAATAAAAAAGACAAGGGCAGATGATTAGAAGACTTCAGGTGTTTACATATCCCTATCTACGTAAGGTGTTACACATTAATTGACCTTACCTGATAAAGACCAGTTCAGAACACTAACCAAGAAAGACTACTATCAAGCAGGAAGGAAGGAGAAAAAAAAGCCATACTCTATGAAAAACAAGTGCTAATTTTATAATATTGATCTCAAACTTGTCTGAGAGAACATAAAGGGAAGGTAGACCAAAATCTTGAGAAAAAGAATTTAACTTTAGTTAACTTTAGTTATCTCAAAAGCTAAACTCCAGAGAAACAAAGACATAATTGTAGAAAATTATCACAAAGGTCTTAGGTTCCTGCTGGAGTGCAAAAGATTGACCTTACCTTACAATTCATTCATTCCTATGTTAAAACAAAACAAAAAACATTGACATTCAGTTAATTACCAGAAAGTGACTGAATACAGGAGAAAGAATAGAGAAATGTGAAAAACACTAACTACAGTCAGAGTAGTAAATATGATTCCCTTAGGTAAATGTAACTTTGAATGTACATGCACATTAACCAAAAGGCCTGGTAAGCGTAAAGACTGACTCAACAGAGCATAAGGGTCTAATATGGTAAATGACAGTAGGACATCACATAAAAAGTTGGTGGTTTTATCCCAAATGCTTAATAGTCGAATCATATCTGTTAAACAACCAACCTGAAGAAATATTTGGTCAACTCTATTTTAACACTAACAGCTTTCCTCAGCAAAAGTGAATATGACCCACTGTTCAAAGCAAAATGTAGGAACTTGTGGAAGAAAGAGATCTAAAGCAATTAGATATTCAAAGCTAACAGAAGACCTATAAGAATAAAGGCCTAAGACTGAAGGTCCATGAAGGGATAACAATGTTCAGTAAATATGCAGTTAAAGTCTTGTTTTAACAAAATAGTCAAAAAAGTTTAGCTCAAAAAAAACCCCCCACCCCAAACCATCCAGGTTGTGATCTGCCTGCCAGTATTCTGTTTTAGTAAGTAGGAAAACTTCCACAGTAGGATTAATAGCCTATTGAGGCTATTAATTGAGGCTATCTGATATTATTAATATCCTACAGGAGGATATTAATATCAGAAATAATTGATTGCTACTGCTTGTTTGACTACTAAGTTTGCAGATTAGTCTGCTTTATTTGCTTCTCTATATTACGACTCTTTCCTGCATTCAAATTCATTTGCAACTGTGACCAAATACTAAAACAACTTTCACATGCTGATGATGTCTGTGTTACCAAATCAAAAGAAACTGCATATAATTTCATAATCAAGCATAGACTTTGGTCCTGTATTTTATTTTGGAACTACATCCATTGTGTTACTTTACTTTAAGGAAATTCACCAGTTGGAGAAATCAAAAATTTGAGGGTTTTACAAGATTTAAGGTTGAAAAATGGCAATAGTATATTATTTCTTTAAGTCAACAGATTTAGGAGAGGAAAAGTTCCACATCATTATATCACAGGCTTTTTTACCACATGTAAAAATTATTTTAATTTACAAGCCTGAAGATTTTTTATTGTTTTGTTAATACAGTGTGTCTGAATTCAATAAAAGAATGGGTCATTTGTTATTTCAAAAAGATATTTTTTAAAAACACAAAAAAATAATCTCAAAATAATTACTGTTGTGAAACACAGGCATTAAAGTACATATATAATATTAAACATATGAGTAACAATTAAGAATAACATAATAGCAATTTTACCATTTACTAAATAGTTGCAATCAACCTGTGAAATGCTTTATTAACAGATCATTGATAAAAACAAGTAATTAATTTCATAAACTTTGTTTTTCTTAATTTCAAAAAAGTCAGCTTTCTACTCCCTCTGAAAACTTTGGCTTGATCACCTACTTCACAACAAAATACACTAATACTAGGGCCAGAAGAGAGAGAATCAGCCCTTTTTGTCCCTTCCTTCCCTCCGAGCCCTCCTTATAAGCTTTTGTTTTCATACTGATTATGAACATCTATTAATGCTTTCCATCGAACAGTACTAAGCACCTGCCACTTGAATATCCAGGTTCTTTTATGCATAAAATGTCCATAAGAAATCTTGTAAATAATTATTGAAATGTATCCAAAATGTTTATATCTTCTCAGTGTTTCTTGGACATTATGACAATGTATTATATTCACCCAGCTCAGCTCATAAGTTGACAGACAAGTCCCATCAGACTACATGTTTGCTAAGAAAATCTGCTTTCATCTGTCAAATCTGAATACTACACAACAGCAACGCTGTTTTGTTCCATCGTTTAATAACTTAAATATTTCAATTGGTGGTTTGTAATCTCACAAATTCTATTTTGTCAGATAAAAATAAATTCAAATAAAATTAGTCTTCAGATATTAGTTTCTCTCTAAAATACTGCTTATTGCTTTTTTAAACAGAAACTTGTAGACAAACATATTACTCATCTTTTTCATGAAAGTAAGTACAGAAAAATGTGGTGGTCCTCATATAGAAGTTTATATTTTATAATAGCCTATTTTATTTCAAAATCCAGAATCAAGTTCTAGTAGAATAGTAGATTTTTTCATAAAAAGAAGTTATATCAAAACATCTAATCATGTACATACCATTTTACTGATTATAAATGTATTCAATAAATAGTCTTGCATGTATTATTCAAAAGATGCAGTATGTTTACCTTCACTGCACAAAGGTCAAATAGCAAAAGTAAAGCATCTTTTTTCTTGTCACTTTATTTTAATAAGCTCATTAGTATTTAGCTAGAGTGTTGAGGAAAAAATGTACATTTCCCCTGAAGCTGTTTGACATGTTACTATCTTGCTTTAACCCATTTTTCTTAACTTCAGTTCCTTCCTTAAGTTAGAAGGAGAAAAACCTGTGACTTGCATGTTATGGAATTTTCTAGCAAACTCAAGCAAACTGCATTTGCTCTAGCTTTTATTCCACTTTTGCATATCTGACACACATCTGGATTACTAAGCAAAAAAAAGGTCTAAATAGACTCCTGATGAGATGACAGTCGGACTTAAGTTCTGCCAAGCAATCATTAAACTGAACCAAATGACAGGTTTTCACAAACACACCAGCCTTTGCTTTTAAATATGTGACTAAGACAAAAATGGACAGAACATTTTAGCTAAGAGCAATGAATGAGAGCAGTAAGAGAATACTCAAGAAGTCCCTTCTTAATAATACTGCCAGAAATCTCCAAATTTAGCAAAATCTTTGCTACCCTAGTAAAGTTGCATCAATTATTCATTTTTAGTTTGGTCAAGAGAAGATGTTTTGAATTCAACAGATATAGTTGTTCTTGTTTTTCTTTACAGAGTCACATAACAAAATTGCTCCAACTGCTATCTTTCATTTGGAGCAAACAAAGTATTTCAAAGACATTGGGAAGAGATTATAAGCTCTTATAAGAGTTATTCATTGGGTACAGTACTTATCCCAGATGTTGGAAATTTGATTCTAATTCTCTCCTCTGCAAGGGAGGTGGGGATGGGGTCCACATCATCTCGCATCCCTGAGATTGTCCCAGATCTCTACAGGGATATAAGGAATTCTGGGGGATACAACGTTCTCAGTTAATTTATACTGGCTCTGTCCTGTTTTCATACAAAGGCAAATGAAGGAGTCTCACTCGCTGAGCGAGTACACAAGCACCAGATAACTTATTTGCTGTTTTATTTATGTATATGTCTATATAAAGTTAAACTGCCTCAAGTAGTGGAACATGGGGAGACTGCGCTGTTGACAATTTTTTTTGGAACAGGATTCTGGGCAAAGATGAGAAGGATCTGAGACCTCATTCACAGCATACGTTTAAGTGTTCTTTCTTAAAGAGCATGTTGACATCCCTTCATTTTTTGTTGCAGTTGTACAAATTCCTATGGAATACTTGCACACAAGTCTGGTATCTTCCTGGGAGGTGAGCTGAAATTCCCCAACATAGAACAGAGCCTCCAAGTTCCACATTTTGGTTGAATGACGTGGCACCATCTATTTAGCCTCAGTTGCTAAACGGAAAAGGGTAAACACTTCCCAAAAAATTACACAACAAATTCAACCTAAGTTGACTGAGAAGTTTTGATGTTACCCAAAACAACTTTTTAGCAATTTTCAGCTGATCTATCATTCATTACAATTTTCTTGCCCAGTTCTAATATTCAGCAGAACTATAGTCTCAAGCCTGTACCTACTTCTTAGTGTCTTGATCATCAATAATTACATGAAGAAGTGACAGTTTTACATGATATATTGCATATCCAACTACAAGCTTTTATGCAGTTTATACATAAATCCTTCCAAATCTAGCTGTTAACATTAGTCTTGTTTAATCACTCTTTATCTTTGTTCTAGCTGTTGTACAGTATCATGCCGATTATTTTAAAATAATGTTTAACGAGTTATCTTCTGAGTTCTATTTCAAACGTTTTAGTGTAGCTAATACATTATGTCAAGTAGTTAGCAGCAGCTGTAGGTAACATGCTCTGCTTCTGTATCTGCTTTATGCCCTGGACTGGAAAGCTGAATAAAAACATGTCCTTTTCTTCAGAAGAGAGTTTTATTTAGAAACTAGTCCATACTCATAAATGTGTACTGAGGAAAATAGAGTTGATTTCATTTTCTTAATGTCAGTCTGCGACCTCCAGATCTAGTCCCTGCCCCTTGCTGTTTATGGCTTTTGCTTGGCAGTAGCAGGCTGAAGCTGACTTGAGTCTTACCAATTTCCACTTTCTACTGTGGTACATCCTTAGGGCTTCATGCTGGAAGCAGTGTTTTATATGAGAAGAGTCATTTGGCCTGTGGCATCCTAACTATGACTGAGACCCTGAGTGGGATATACCCCAATATTAACAGCAATTGCTTGTCCACCATTAAAAAAAATCCTTCCTCCTGGCAGCTTCAACACAGAAGCAAAGAACCAGTTGAGTATAAAGTCCCTGGTATCCACAGTTGACCTTTCCAGAAGATTAAGACAACGAGAAGACTCTTAAACTTGTCAGAGTTTGAAATCATAGAAGGACAAAAATTAGAACTGGTTTCCAAAGCATCAGCTTTTGACCAACAATAAATTCACGTGAAAAAGAACGTATTATACTGTAGTTAATCTTTTAAGTGCTTTATATTTACTTATAATGCAATCTGATATAATTTACCCTAAGAGTTCAATGTTATTAGGTTATATACAGGAAAAAAGTCTAAGTATACACATTAGTACTAAAGTAATTTTACACAAAATGGTTTATCTACTGAAAGACAGACACTAGGTATTAAGACCTTGTATAAAACAATCTGTGAGAGTATGGGGGAGTGGGGAAAAATCACCAAATTAAATAATTTATACCGAAACACAATTTCTGATCTGAATTACCATTGACAATTGTCCTTCATATTCCAGGGTAATTTGGGGGGAAATTACGAGGGATTAATTGAGAGATACAAACCCCCTAATATTTTCTTTTAACCAGTTTTCATCTCAGATATTCTTATCTCCATGTGACCTTTAAAGTAATAAAGGAATCATTGTCAGAAACAGACACCAATACTGGATGTATTAGAAAACCTTGTTCAAAAGGATTCAAGTTCAGTAAGTTAATTGAAATCAATACAAATTCAGTTTTCAACCAGAAATGAGCCCTACATGGACAATTATGAAATTAAGTAAAATTAGTCCCTTGTCTTGGGGAACTACTGTTAATTGGGATCAAAATGTGACTTATTGTCCTACAAGTAACTTTTCTATAAACTCTGTATTAAAATGCATTAATAAATCAGTAACAGAGTTTAAAAACCAGAAGCATCAATGGAATAAATAGGGTCATTAGTTAATGAATGGACAAGCTCATCTCATTTAAAGTTTGACTTTATCACCTACAAGTAATACTTAATACATATACTGTAAATACACAGACATACTGTTCATTATTTTTGCTTTATAATATGTATATAAAGCATCATACTACAGTGACTATGTGTTAATGATGGTATTATCACTTGATAATCTCGCACTTTTAATGAGATTTTGTGCTCATTAATGTTGCCTGTAGAAATTTTTCAGTGAAAAGAGTATCTCACAGCAATTCAATACAACAGAGCTCATTTTTCCAAGGATTTCCCAATTAAAACATGACACCAGTTTTTTATTAATGTGTTCAATAGAGAGCTCAGTAAAAAAACCCCAAACTGCTATACTGCTTTTAATTTAAAATAAACATTCTATGGCCAATATAAAATAAATTTCATACTGATAGAAAAACTTGGTTCAGAGACTTAACAAAGACTTTCCTGCATGAGCACTATTATGTTTGAATGGTAATCTTACACAGCTAGTGTTTTCTTAATGTCCTGGGGAGCCTGATCATTGTAAATTACCTGTGACATCTCATTAATCCTCTTTTTCCTCACAAACGCATAATTAATGGTAACATTGACAATAATACACAAATTAGCTAAGTGACGCTTTATGGTGTTGGTTTTGATTAACGTCAGGAACCCAAAAATGACATTAATGTAATGCAGATCCCAAAAGGCAACCCGCACTTTGACCTCAGACATACATTTTGTTTGCACCATCACAAAGATTAATCCTTCCCTGGATGAAGACAAGACAAAACTCTGGCCACTGGCATTGCGTGCTGGGCTGTCGCTGAAAAACAAACTGCCTCAATTGCATTTGTTTAAGAAGGAAATCTTAATGCATAGAAAACAACGGCTTAGTGTCATTTCCTATTGTCTTGTTAGGACAAAGATAAATGAGCTACTGTCATGATTTAGATCAACTGCTTCTCTGCTAACTTCTATTATTTGCTTATTTATGGACTAGTATTTAATTAAAAGCATACCTAGATACAGAATTGCAGAATAAAATTATTTAAAATGCTTTCTCACTTAGTACATGCTTATTTAGGGGATCAACTTGTGTTTAAACTACCCACATGTCGTGGTAGGCTCAATACTCGTGTTATAGGTACAAATAGGTAGTGCAAGAATACTAAAATGAAGCTATATCTTTATCCTAGCTTGAACTAACAGGTTAAAAGGTACAATTTATCCCAATGAATAAAAAAAAGACCGTTTTCAGAATATATGTTTATTTTTTCAGAATATATATTTACATTTACATCTATATGTATAACTAAAGGTATCTGGCTCAAAACTGTTAAAAGCTCCATTCCCCAATTTAAAAGCACTGTTTGCAGCTACACCACCACCTTAGAAACTAAGGTTAATTATGATATATACTCATATACTCTTTTTAATAATTTCATAAATTTAACTCATGTTACAGAATGCACTAAACAACAAAGCAAGCCATAATTATTTTCTAAGGTATAGCAGTTTAGTTTTCTTCTAATAAAGGAAATTCTCTCATCACTTCTCTCTCATTAAACTTTTTGCTGAAAAAGCTTATCTGTAAAAGCAACGAGTGATTTAGTTAGAGCTAACATTTTTACATGCATTAGATTTTGTTAGTCAAAAAACCATAAGCAGACTTTTCTAAAAAGTGTGGAACAGTATTTAGATTTCCCATTGCAATAAAATGCAAGACTGTCTTCAATTAATGAGAAAATTTTTCTTTAACATCTCTACTTTTGTACTGGTTCATTAATACAGACAGATGAATAGGTGTGAGTTTATCATGAACATGACAGAAAGGAGGAAGGAAAAATTATACAATACTATAAATCACAAAAAGATATTAACACCACAAATACAAACAGAAATTAGTAGTTCAGAACCGAATAATAAAAGATGTACCAGGAAGATAAAATCTTTTCAACAACTTTAATGTTTTGATTATAGTAATATGTATATAGTATAAATAACACATAGATTGTCAACCTTGTAGCTTTCAAATGTCTTATTGGCTGATCTTAACTGCTGAATTTAAAACTGCAATGGATACTTGAAATAATTTGTGTACCTTGTCAACATTAAGTTTAATTTCTCATTAGTGTAAATTTTAAAGCATTTTATGCAAAACATACTAAACTTCCTCTAACTCACAAGTACATTTTAAAGCACTGTGGAATTTAAGGGGCAAAAGGGAATCCCATAGAGGCCATATATTTACTCTAACTAACCAAGACATAAATCCAGATTACTGCAATAAATTATTTTTATTATTTGAACAGAGTAAGTACAGTATTACATTTGAAAGACATTTGAGTTTAATTCATATCTTAAAATTGACAAAGATAAACAATCACAGCTACACCAACTGAAATGCACTAATGTATACAGGATATACAAGCTAGACCCAGGAGCAGAGACAAATCTGTTCTTTATATCATCATTGTGGCATAAGGTCATTCAAAATGTAATTGT
The DNA here is from genome assembly GCF_026419915.1 of Harpia harpyja. NCBI lineage: Eukaryota > Metazoa > Chordata > Aves > Accipitriformes > Accipitridae > Harpia > Harpia harpyja. The sequence continues at coordinate 48,860,613 of NC_068942.1, read as the reverse complement.
ACTTCTTTGTAAAACATAAAAAATTGTCTGGTTGGAGCTGCAAATTTTAAATGGCTTTGTCTGTGTAGTAATCCTTTATCAGCTTGTATGAACCTAGTGATTCTTTGTTTCATACACGATTTGCTGGCAGACTACAGTAACCATTTGCTACTTTTACTTTGCTGACTTAATATTCAGCCAGATACAACAAAAACCTCCTAAATACATGTCTGGAAAGAAACCAGCCCACTTTTAACCCTTCCAAGTTATCTCAATTTCCTCTTCACCATAGATATGATTAATATTACCCTATTAGCCTGACCGTGTCATTTTATTCTTTCAATTCCATGCCAGCCTCGTAGAAAGCAATCTGTCACGAGATACATTTATAGAAATGATTTGTTTCAATGTTTAAGTGCTGCACATTTGACTTTTAATACTTAAAAATGGTTACAGAAAACTGATTTTTAAAAGCCTGTAGAATTGTGTGCACATTGTGCACATGTGTGCATATGAAAAGAAGTTAGTCTGTAAGGAAACATAATTTTCTCACAATTCACCTAACACCAGTACTCTAGCAGTTTCAAGAAAGCTTACTCTAAAACATAATCTTATCAGACTTGTCTATCTAAAATTCCTGTTTGTTGTCGTATCTTGAAATTTAAGATCTACTTGAATTCTACAGCTGAGTGATAACTATGGTTTAGGCATTTCCTTATTCCACAGTTTTACACTATCCTGATTAATACGACAGGTCCAGAAGGCAAAAAATAGCAATGTCAGTTTAGGTTTCCTTTATAGTTTAACATCATCGAAATATTTCCATAAATATGAAAGAACACATAAATTGGTTAAATATGGATTCAGTTTTATCTCCTCAATATTCTGCCGTTCATATAAATATTTGCAAAAAATAAATACAAAAACTATATGCTATTAAACACACACACACACACACACACACACAGAGGCACTTTTCCCCAGCTGGATTTAACATATATGACTATAATTCTGTATTTCATCATAGAGCACAACATTGTGTTTTCAGAAAAGATACTCAGCACCACATGTCAGCATCTTATATAACCTTTCATATACAGCTAATCCACAGAAGAATGGCTTTCAGAAAACACAACATTCTACATTTCAAGAACTTAGTACTTATTTTACCTCAATAAACAATTATTTCTTACAGTGATGGAAGAAAACAATTACCATTTTAGACATCAGCATTTACCTGTTGCTCTGTGAAATACTGCACAGTGACAAAATCCTTAGTTACTTAACTTAGTTGTGAGTTGAGCTATTATTTATACAAACATTCTTTACACATTCATCTGCAGGTGTTTCAATTTGTTTTTTAAATAGTAATAAAAAAAAATTAACATCAAATCCAAACCACATGATGTGCACATGCATGTTTTTGTTTTTTGCCCCATTTGGGGGGGAAGGGTAACAACCCTATTGAGACTGTACTTTATGAAGGACTTTAATGAGATTTCTGACTATATTTTTTTACCAAGAACGTCAAATAAGCATCAAAAGCAAATGTAAACTGTAACACAAGTGACACATACTAAAAATAACCCTATAAATCTGTTCATTCTGTTTAGATAGTCTCCTGAGTTGTAAAAAGTGAGACTGCTTAGCTTTATTAGATGTTTTGGAGAAAACTGATTTTGGGGAAGTAAGCCACTGATAGTGTTATAGTGATTACAGTGAAACCATCTATTTTCTGATCTTCTGTAGTATCTTAGTAGTAATTGGGCAAACTTATACCAAGCCTTTTTCAGGAAATTCTTTAGACAGCCATAAACATATAACCTCCTAATAAAAAGGATATAGATATTTTTATCTTTTAAACTAAGGCTATGAACAAGCTATGGTTTGCTAAAACAAAGCTACACAACATTTCAAAGAAAAAATTCCATTCCATTTTAGCCTGTCAAAGCACTTCCAGTGTTTCCCATAACAAAGCAGCTATATCTTAATACAAATCTGCTTACTGAAGGATTATTTTTAAAAATGTAAAGAAAACAAAAATTTGTGCGAAAACAAGCTGTAGAAGTTCTACATTTCAATTTAGGATATTACTCTTCAAAAAAAAATAAAATCAAAGAAGCAATTTTGAAAGCTGCACCACAACATATGAAAAAGTACAAATAAAAAAGAACAGATTTTAAGCCTTCTTGTATAATCTGAGAGCTTTAAGATCTCTTCCTTCCACATCTGAAAAATGATATTAAGCAGAATGTTAACATTGGTTGCATTTTTATGTGTTTGTGCCCAAAGCGACAGCACTCTAGGGCTTTGTTTTGGGATATCTTAATCAAACCTAAGGATGGATAAGCAGATCTACACAGAATTGCAATATGACTACTGAAGACAGACAAGGCTCAAAAGCTAGCACCAATCCTTCCAGTCTTTTTAAGAATACAAATTGTAAAAGTTGTCATAGCATGTTCTTTCTTATTTTCAAACCAAGGCATACAGCATATAATGAACCACTTTAAGAAAATATGGCTGAAGGGTTTCTGCCTTTGCTCCAGTTCAAGATAAAAGTGTAAAACAGCAGTTTTAGTGTGATAGTTATTATAACCATAATACTGTAGTAGACAGTACCAAGAAGTCATTAATGCAATATATATCTCTTTGATTCCTAAAATGCTGAGTTAATGGGCCAAATTTCACTATACCTTGTACTTGCAGTGCTGTCATTTTTTATAGCTATCAACTAAAAATAGTATGGTAGATACTAAACAGGTATTTCTTGTACTGACCTCTATTTTGTTAATCTTATAGAAAGTTTAAGAAAAAAAAAATCTTAAAGCATCTCATGCTTTTAATTCTGAATGTGTGTATGTGTGTGCATCTACAGTTTTGGGGAAAAAGAAGTAGCTTTTTGCACCTTCATTCAGAATGTCATTGGTTACACTAAATGAATTCTCAATTATCTTATTCAGATTTTCCAAATCTGGGGAAGAACTTAACTCCTATGTTATATGTGACTCACCAGTATAAAATTACGTATAACAATCTGTACTATCCAGTCTTTTTATACATATATATATATATATAAATTCAGATAAAGAAATATTCTAGTGTTTAGTGTAAAATGAAATCTATGATCAGCATGGGAGAACTAATCACTGAAGCCCATGACAGCAGGGACTGTAGCAGTCTGCTTCTGGTTGCATGCAAAATGAAAAAAAACCCCAGCATATCCAAATCAAAAACTAGAGGAAATTGAGAAAATGTGTGTGACTTACTTAATGTGAAGAAAGGAGATATACACATATGCACCCACAAGAAAGAAAAGGTAACTATGCATTTAAGAAAGTAAAAGCTATCAAATGCATATATGTATATAGAACATATGGAAAACTTAAGAAGTCCATTTTCAGTATCAGTTGAGATAGCTACTAATACGGTACTGCTCTGTAATATATTAATATTTGATGTAAAAGTGACATGGTGGGGTATAGTAAATTTGCTAACAATCTAATGGAAATACAGCGTGAGTTTAAAGGGAAGAAAATAAAAGGAATAGCTGGAATGCATGCTCTAAGACTGCTGACAATAATTCTCTAACCTGTCACAAATTACATTTTAGCTACTGTAGGGTATGTATAGTCTCGTCACAACTAATAACATTTTTCTTTCATCAGGTTTGTGTTAACATTCTGCAAATCTGAAATGTTTACTGTAATGAAGTAATGCATTATATAGATAGCATATGGTTGCTGGCTTTGTTTATATCATTTTAAAATATCTGAAAGGACCGCTTGGGCTAAAGAGCAATGTTATTGCTTCCACAGTCAGTTGATGGGTTGTTTAATAGTATTTTAAATGTTTGTTAATGATAGTCTCAAGGAAACAGAAAAGCACAGAAGCAATGCAGAGTGGCAATATCACAATAGTTACAAAGATTAAAATGCCACTAGGGGACAGTAGAAAGTCACAAAATGAGGTTCTGTTGAAGAAACCAGAACAAAAGGCCTTTCTTTGTCAAAAAAGAAATCACAAATACGTATTTCTAAATAAAAATCATTTCACATGTGAGGGTTTTAAAATTCTGCATTAAATAGCAAGGTGGAAACTGGGAGACACTTGCATGAGTCTATTTTTAGGTTTTTTTATATTTATATCCATGTATCTTAAAATATGCAGCACTTTCCCTTTAATAGGAATAAATTCAAGTGTGAAATAATTTATTTGCAGCACTTTTACACTACTGTGAAGTTCTTAAAATCCAAAAACTATTCACCATTACACATTAATGCAAACATACAAATTGACCTTTGTAATACTGGTAGTTTACCTGGCAATAAAAGATTAGATAATGTCTGATATTGTGAAATTTATTAAGCAACACAAATAAATGTCTAGAATTTAAGGACTAATATACTTTAGAAAATGGTTAGGAAAGATCTGCTCTGTTATGGCCTGCTATCCATGTATGGGCATGCTCCTTTTTGATGACATCAAAGGTAGAATGTACTCAAGAGCAGGGCAATGCTCTTCGAAAGTTCATACTAGATTGCTGAACCCCTGCAAAATAAAGCAAAGTACAGCACTACTTTATCTGGAAAAGAATATCAAAATCCTGTAGTTAGTAATTATACATTCTTCATTCAGAAGAGCAGCCATGTACTCCCAATAATATCACACAGACTAGAAAGTTTGGTTCAGGTATTTGTAGTTACAGAACTTTCACAGCTTATATAAAAACATGCAAAGCTAATAAAATCAGAGGAATCTGTCAGGCTGATAGGTCCTTCAGCTCACATGAGTACAGGAAGTAAATGTGTATTTCAGAGGTACTTCAAAATTTTTCATTTCTAAAGCAATGCATTTCGGCCTAGAAATAATCTAAGTACTGGAACCATCTAATCCTCAACCATGTATTTCACAATACATAGGAGATTATCTGACGGCTATGTAATACATTGTGAATTATTTTTTGTTTCTTTTGCACACAAAAACACACAAAGAGGTTGCAATTCCTGAAAGATTATTCTCATTTCAGAGTGCTAAAATTCAGATTCAAAACAGCAATGCAACTCTGTCTCCTCAGAGCCTTGTAATTGGAGTCATCTCATAGCAGTGTCATGAGCTTGAGTACAAAATAGACCTTGGACAATGATAAAATTAAGCATTTGAGTGAAAATAGTAAATCTAAGAAGTGTTGTTCTATAATAAGGGATGGGACTGTTTTCAAATGGAAAACTTAACTGACATACCTTTATGTGTGTGCAAAAGAGAGTGGGGAAGTCTAATGAAGCAACATATGTGGAAAAAATACATAGAACAGGTAGACAAACACTCTGTGCTTGAAAAGACAACTCTTGTACCATAACACAGAAGGCAAGAAAAGGAGGGGGGGGGGAACGGCAGGGAAATGGACAAGAAGATGAAAGGGGGCAAGGAGAGAGAGAGAAGGGAGGTGGGGGGGAGACCAGGAAGGCAGAAAGGAGAAAGGGAGAGAGAAGGAGAGAAAGAAAAAAGAGAATCATCTAAATTAATTCTAAGTGTCTGTAATTATTTGTATCAGACACCATATGCACAGAGAAGACAAAAATTTCAACATACGCTGAAATTCATAGGCCAACAGCATAGGCAATGGACAGTCGAGAACTATAAGCCCATATCTCAGACAGTGCTGTAAAAATTTTTTAATCGGTGTTGCATTTCAATAACTGGTTTACTGAAGTTTCCTTCAAGGTAAGTATGTATATCACGTGACTGAAAAACAAGATAATACCTTAAGCTGTGATACTTCAAGAACAGTAATGTTTCATATGAGATGGGATGTTCTTCCTTTGAAAATTTGAAAAAATGTTTCAAATCACCTGGCAGATGTTTTAAAATTAGGCAGGGATGCATTCACTTCTATGAATGCAACAGGAGGTATTACCTTTTCAGTCATTATTATGTCCTTGGAAACCCAGCTAAGATGTTTACTCTTAGGAAAAAAATGTATTTGGAGGTCAAAAGGACTTCTAGGAAATGACCCAGCCAAAACACTTCAGCCAACAGTGGACTTCTTCAAGCACTTCCTCAAACCCTCTGAACAGTGGCAGTATACAAACATACTCTTAAATGCTTTGCTGAACAGCGCAGACTTATGATGCATTTTAAAATTGTAATTAAGAACATTAAAGTTTTTTACTAGATTAAAACTCAAATCTGAAAAGGTAAAATGTGCTCAGAAGCAACCGATGTCACTGAAATCAGTCACTAAATAGATAAAACACAATAAATAGAATAAAGCCTGAAACTACAAGTCACTCAACAGCAAACGACTCTGAAGTTCTTATAGTTTTGTGTTCAAGTTCTCAGAATTTTAGGGACACTTCACAGAAGCACCTTAGCTTAGCAGTACAAAGGTTCAAAGTACTAGCATCTTTTAAAAGTAACTAGTATTCAGGGAAAGAGTGAAACCACTAATTCCAGGATAGTAAATATTTTTATGCTTGGTTTATTTTTAAAAAATCGGATTCACAGATGTTTCAGACAGGCTGATGCTTGGACCCTTCTATAACAATATCTTTGTGCCTTTAGTGTGTGTTTTCAGCATTTTTTTTCACTATATTGGACTTGTCTTTAATCAGCAGATTAAAGACAGAGATTTGTACTCACTTTTCCCTTAGCTTCCCACAGTCACTTTTTTAAATGCTCTACCCAGAAAGAGCACTTCTTCCAATTGTCTCTCAAACAAGACTTTTATTTTCTGCAATACTTCCTTCCTGCTATTCTCAAAACTCAGCCTCACACTGTTGCATCCCTCCCCTACTTTCCTACCTCAAGATTCTCACTGAACTAGTTGCTGGTTTTACTTTCAATGTCACATGGCTCTCTGATGTAATTTCTTTCCTTGTTCTTCATCTCGTGATTTTCTGTGCTTGCATAATCACAGAAAACCACATAATAACGTAACAACTTGTGATTTGGTGTTCCTCTATAGGTCAAATTTAGGTTTTCCTAAATCAGGATCCACATTTGTAACAACTTAGAATTTGGTGCTTTGATGTGTTCAACTGTAAGCTAATTCTCTCAGAAGGATTATTCCTTTACACGTTCACTTAACTGTAGGCTGTATTTACTTTTAACTGAGCTCTGAAATCTTGATACAGTTCATGAAAAATAAAGGTCTATCCCTGTAAAAGGTACTTTTGAGTGAGATGTTGTCTGTCTTAGTATATGAAAAAAAACCAAACGGATTTACACACAATTATCAGAAGGACATGGTTTGCAAAAATATTTTAAAAACTGTGGCAATATCAGATGTTAAATATAAACTACTATTCAATGTCCTGTAACAAACTAAGGAACCTAGAATACTCTTCTTTTTTTCTTTTTTAAAAAACTCTGTTAGTGTTTTATTTCATGGAAAATATCTTTTTGACAGAATAACTTATTTCTCTGTACTAAATAATCTGGAAAAAATAGTATAAACATGCTAAAACTTACATCTACTGATCTCCCATTTAATTCTAGGTACATGGGGAAACAATGGATAGTTCTGATACAGCACCTGATTGATATTTCCAGGGTGTGAAAACCTCTACCATGAGATTAGGCTGATATTGCATATTCAAACACATACAATGATATATTTGTCATTGCTATTGACCTTTATCTCTCCAGTTTCCTGACAACCTTCTACAGTTATTGACATTACAAATACCAGCGACAACGTGCAGGGCAAAGTATAACCTTTCATTTACCTTCATGTCCCTCAAATGACTCACGTAGGTAGTTTCAACAAAAGCTGCAAACAATGATACTGTTGATTTTTTTTTCTTAACTTGCTAAAATGTTTTCCATTTTCCTCTTGTTCTCTGAAAATCATGCCAATAACTCACTACAAAGGAAACGATTTCAAATGAATACAGGTAATTAGAAGTGTCAAGAAATCAGCAGAGAGTAGGGTGTCTGCCATCATTTCTGTGGAAAGAGTGCCAGATTCCCTTTCAAAAAGGTCTTTGTCATTTTTTAATAGAAGGTAATTAATGTAGACTACAGTAAAGTGTACAGGATCCCAGTCACTTGTCTTTCTTTCCTTAGAAATGGGACCATAAAGATGTTTTGATTTCTAGAAACAATCTTCTGAGGTTATTTAAAAATGACTTTTAATTACAGGCATAGTCTTTTTAGTCTTTTCATTATTTTAAAAGCAAGAAGAGGAAGAATTTGGAAAGGGCACATTTATAAGGGTGAAAAGAAAAAAAGTTTTATTTTAAGAAGTCCAGAGCTAACTAGTTTGTTTTGAAAGTGACAGGATGATTTCACATAACTGATAGTATCCACTGAGGAGAACACTAAAAACAGATCCGAACATGGAAATCTATCCACTAGTAGCTCAACATTCAACTATCCGAATACAGAAAGGTGAAACAGAAATGCTTTTGTAATGAAAATTACAGATATTCAGTTTGCAAAATGGTACATACTAGTGGTAACAAAAATAATTATTTTGCTATTCTGATAACCATACCTCTGACAGACAAACCCACATCATCTTAGGTAGAACTGTACAAAATATAAGATTTCAAAGAAAACTGTGCACTTTAGGGAAAACTATTTATTCTGAAATCTAGAAAAATAGGGTTTATGTTTTTTAAAAGATGTGTACAGTAAACCAGAAAGTCAAATCATTAATCATTAGTGCACCGAGATCAGTAACTTTCCTTCATGAGGAGTTGATGCATCACAATGAAACAAAATGACCAACCCTAATAAAAAATATCTAACAACACATCTAATCAACTGGGTAATCCTAGTATGCTACTAGTATGAATAAGTACAGACGTTCTTTGCAGTCATAAAATTATCCAGAACTTCTCTGATTATAATGACAAAATTTCCCCTATTTCCCTTCATGTTTCCTATGATATGTCTGTGATCCCTGATCCTTGGTGACATACAGAAATAACCATTGAATTAAGAGATGAAAATGTTTCCTCTCTTTTCTATTTCATTATGGTGGACAGCCAGAGGGCCTCAAAATTATGTTTGTATTGATACAATGAGGTATACCAATACAGAAATTTTACTTTAAACAAGAAACCAAGTTTAGTAAATGTGAATAGTAACAATGCTGTTTAGCATTATGAAGCACAGACATCAAAATGTTTTTGATAATGGAAAAAAGGTCTCAAAAATATGGAAGAATGATAACAAAGCATAGTGTATGTAAGAAAGAATATCACAAAATTTAACTTTGCATTTCCATCTGTATGTTCAGTAATAGAATAAATTTATAATAACATTTACCAACACTATTTATTTGTGTTACAATGAGGTCATCAGTTTGGATTTTAAGGCAACATAGACATCTAAAAGTAAGAAGCTGACAACCTTCTGATTTATGTAAATCAAGCCTAACACATTTCATAGTCTGTATGTCACTGCCAACAGGAATTAAAAAGTAGTAACAAACATAAACAGCTCTCTGCTTCGTGGTTTGGAAAATAGTTGATAGATCTTAGGGCAGAAATTCCCAAAGTCTTCAGTTCAAACCTTTTCTTCTCAATCTGCAAGCTGACATTCCCTAGTGCACATGTAGATTCACAGCTGCAGGCACTCTCTCATTGGGGATTGCTTCTCCTGTATTCTAAAATCAATGGAAAGACTTGCACAAATTCCAGTGGGCATTATACTATTTTCTACAGCAATAAAATCCAGAAAAGGTGGTACAGGAAATCATAGAGGTTCGTTGCCTACTCTACAGCTCTGAAGAATGAGAGTTGGAGAACCACTGTTCTTCATCAGGCTTAATCTGTATTTCTAACTCCCTTGAGCAATAGTGGCAAAGGTTGGAAAGAGTAGACCCATATATGTATTTTAACATTAAGAGGGAGTTCAAACCTTTGATCTTGAGACAAATCTGGCAAAGCAGCAAGAGTACTATTTCAAATCAATGTGTTGTAGAGCACTGTACTCAAGTATTAAATTTACTGAAACAAAATGCTGCTACAAGTTGAGGCAAAACAGTTGAAAGTCTATAAATAAGAAAAGGGTTTTGTCCTAGGAAGCCATGAAATTAAGTAGAATAGTCAGGCAATACTTCTGAAAATTGACAATTATTGTACTCCTGTTATATTTCTCAAAATAGGTAAAAATTTGAAGTTAGTTTATTACTGGGCTAAAATCGATAGCATGGTAAAATTATTATAGAAAATACAGTAAAAACCAACTATCTATTGCAGTGATACCATGTAATTTCTTAAAAGAGGATCAAAGTGAGCAGGTAGCCTAAAAAGTTTTCTATTATGGTTGTAGCTTTGCAATGAGTCATTGGCATAAAGTAATCCTAACCACAGCAGAGCTGTCAAAGGTGTTAAATGAAGTCAATCAGTAATGGTCTTATGTATAAATTTAGAACACTCCTCTAACACTTACAAAACCAGGTGCAAGTATGGGTCACTATTTTGCAATATCCTAAAAGTGTGACCTAACACTAAGTAATTGCTTATCCTGAGCAACAGTCTCAAGCTCTCTGTGCTTGAACTATCCCACTGTGTGTAAGACTGCAGCTCTCCAAATGTAATACTTTAGTAGTAGTATTAAGACATTTCAAAATTGCACATAGCTGGACACAAGAGTTGGAAGCTAGTACTTCAGGGAATGGGAATCACCACTGGCAATATAACAGGTAACAGTGGTATCTAGCCAGAAATTGTTAGGTTTCTGACACCTCAGGTGAACATCTCACTACTGAACTCTTTAATCTGTCTGCTGGACTAATTAAAAGTTGAATAGCTCACAGAGCAGCAAAAAAGCTACCCCTCAGTCATGTCACTAGCTGCAAAGTTCAGCTTCCCACACTTGGGAGATGGGTGACACAGATTAAAGACCCAGATTTAAACAGACAGCAGGGAAACACAAAACCCTGGCCAACAGACAACTGATTATTTAAAGACCTCTGTCAGTTTGGTAGAAAATTCTGCCTTGGGCCTAAAAAACACGTCTCTCTCATAAATTACATTACAGTGGTTATACTTGACAAAAAGTTTCCACTGAATCCCATTTCTGTTCTAGTAGGTTGGTTTGTTTTACAAAAACACATTTAGTCCAAGAAAAAAAAAGAAAAACAAACCACAAAAACCCCCCATGAAAGTCAAAACTAGCTCCATTCCTATTATTCTACTCATCTCCAAGTATAGAGTATAACAAAAAGCGTAACTGGAGCTGGGCTGAAATTTATACAGAGAGAATATGCTCTGCACTTTTTGACATTCACTCGTGTTCTTGTCCACTCCTTAGTTATAGCAGAGAATACAAATACATTTTTTAACTGAATTGGGAACTTTTTAATATAAGAAAACAATTCCACTTTGAAAATAAGTATATACAATGAGTTAAGCATTTCATAATTATGACAAAGTGTATGAATTTTTGCTTTTTATTAGCTTGCTAAGCTAAATATTTCAAACAAATGCTATATAAATATTATACAGAATATGCACAACTTATGTATAATCAAATACATTGAATAGTATACTAAGATTTATACTTCCAGTAGTTTTTTTCTCCCCTTAACAGATTTCATGAATTACTAGCAAAGATACCATTGGCTGTTTCTTGCCACCTATGAGCATAGGGAAAGACACAGGACCAAGCTGGAATTGTGTGTTGAGCATGCAATTTTTGTTTTCAATTACAGTACTGTACCAAACACAGTGAACATTTAACTATGATGATTTCCCTGCCAAGTTAAAGGGCCTCATTCATGTGCAAAAATCACTGAGTTTTGTAATGATAAATCTATTTCTTCCACCAAAAAAATGTGCTTTTTCATGAAATCTATATTAATATTTTGCAGCCCAAGCATATTAAAACAACATCAATGTTTTGAACCTGCATGACATGAAAAAAATAGTTGGTCACAAAGATGTGAGTCTCCTTTGAACTGTTTACACCCATGCATCCCAGTGGGACTGTTACTTGTTGAAGGATGACATAAATGAAACAGGAAGCTGTTTTAAATTGTTATTAGATGTTGCCTCAAAACTTTTCCTAATTTGCTTGCTACAGAAGTACAGCTTTCACTACGGCACAGTTCAGCACCGTAGTAAATACTGTCTGTTTCTTCCTGTGTGTATGTGTGCACATGCACGTAGATATCTAAATACCATGTTGGTGGAACAAAAATTCCAATATTAAGAACAATAAGCAAATATAGCCCAGTATTTTTTATTCCATTTGCCCTTCATGCAAGGTGCAGGAGCACTTGGAATATCAATATAGTTGAAAACCACCCTGCCATCTATTGCACTTCCATTCTTATCAAGCCAATTTTTTGAAGACAAGAGAAGGAAGCAATCCTTGCAGTGGCCAGCAAGTACTATAGATTCACCTAGGTCAATGTGGAACGATTCAAGCATTTTTAACTGCTCAGTGAGGACATCTCTTTTTTGATATTTACATTAAATTATATGGGTATTCTTCACTTTAATAACAAAAACCAATATCTAATAGTAAGATGATTAACAACATCTAATAATATGTAGCATTTAATAATAAGATTAATATCTAATAATAGAATTAAATCTAAACCTAAGATTAAATAATAAGAAATAACATCTAACACAGAAGTTAATGTCTTAAAATGAATTTTGAAAAGGAGTTAATGAAACAGTGCTAGCAATTTCAGCTGCTGAGGTACTGAACTAATTCAATGTGAACACAAAACTGTATCAAAAGAATCTCCCCACTTAGATCAGCAACAAAATTGGCCCCTGCTACAATATTTTAAACAATATTAATTGTTATCTTGTTAATTACAGGTACAAAGTGTTACCACTTAGTAACACCAATGAAATTTAATTTTCCTAGATATCCTATATATTTCCAATTTAGTAAGTTGCAACCACCCCTTGCTATAGCTTTCACATCATCTCCTCAAAGCCACTGAAGTGTAAATGCCTGTGAAGAGATACAAAATCCTTAACTAGGTAAAACTAGAGCTGTGAGCACTGAGTTTAGAATTAGCAGCAGAACAAGAATTAGAACAGTACTGGGACATCTGAATCAGTGTGGAATCTAGGAAGATCTTACCAGTGGTCTCAGCTTCTTCATGTGTAATAAGGAATTATCTCTCCTATTTACCTCAAACTGTGATAGAATTAATCACATGACTAAGGGACATCTGTGAATTGCCTTGTACATGTAAGTTCTAATGATGTTTAAACAGGAAATTGGGAAGTTTGACTTCTTTAAGGTTTACATTTTTGCTTTTGTGAATTCATACCTAAAAAAATATTTTTAGGTTTTAGATTAGAATGAACTCAAGCCCAGACACTTTCATATACCATTTTAACATAACATATCTAGAAATGCCCCAAATTAAACCCAACTTCTCAATGGTATTCCAATTTGATTACATTTTACTCAGGATCTATCCTTACAGTTTTGCTCAGAATAAAAAATGGACAGGCTTCTTTTCAGTTGGATAACTGAAATACAGTGGATAAAATCCAAAGCAATAGAATTGTCAAAAGAAGAAATTACTATTGTTAAGTAACAGCAAAGTGAACTCAAGTTTTAGCTCTATTTTGGCCTCACACCTAAATTCTAAACTTTTCCACGTCCAAATACAGCTTTGTTGATTGTAAATAGACAGGCCAGATATAATCCTCTCTTCCCCCACACCCTCTTACTCTCAAAAAAATTCCATTTAATGGAACAACAGACACTAAATACATGCAGAACAAGAAAAGGGCCACGTAAAGAGAAGGAGGGAGTGTAAGATTTTCATTACAAATACAAGAGAAAACAATCTTGGGAAATTCCATTATTCTTCTAGAAGTCTACAGCTTAGAGCAATCTGGTCTGATGGATCAGAAGGATGAAGTTCTCCAAACTTTACATAAAAATAAATAAGCTAATAATCTGAAGAGTAGAAAAGGGAAACTCTGCCTCCTAAAGAATTCATTGGTTCAGATAAGCAGACCATTGTGCCTTAATATGTGTAACACAAAGCCAATAAATAATTTTCTCTACATTCTTTCATAATTGTCAAATATGAAATTCTGGATCACGTAACTTTTCTGCCACTTAAAATCTATGCAACAGTGATACTTTTTGCATTAACATAATTGCTATGCAGTGTACTAAATGTGACTCATTTTAATGCTATATCGATATGCCTGACCTCATAATAAATATTATGGTCCCTAGTCTTTAAATGTTGAATGGTGGTGCTTGGGTCAATGGCATATTAATAAGAGTCAGCTACTTTCATGAATTGTTAATTAATTACTTTTCTGTTTTGCACATTACACTGGTCATCAAAGAAATAACAATAGTGCTTTTTTCCACAAAAGAGAAGAATAACATGGAATTGCTGAGCCAAAGCAAAGAGGTAAATCCATATTGTTTCAATTGCATGGATGCCGGTAGGAGCCTTCTTAAATATTACTTAATATTTGGATTAACATACTGCTCTGTTTTGAATTATCTCCCCCAAAAGACATTTTGGCTAAAATACAATGCTAAGAATGTTTTGTAGTATGGTGAGACAGCTGTAGAGTTCACACAAAAATAAGCAAGTTGAGTTCAAGCTCTTTCACTTCAGGACTTTTCAGTGTGAGCAGAGCTGTCTACAGTAGCTAGTCCTCTGTGCATATCTTCAAAACTTGCATTACTGCAAGATAAAATCATATTTACAAGTATGCAGGCTAAAGTGTAGTAGCACTTGTTGACACTGAAGATTACTTGATAATCATAACTATGTATCATACAAACAGAAAAAAATTACAGACTGTACTCCTATATAAAAAGGACCACATCCTCTACTTCACTGCAACCTCTGTAAAGCGGTATAATTCTCTGGGTAGAGTGAAGTTATGCTGGACTAAAATTCTACAGACTGAAGACTCAGAACTACGAATCTAATTGCAGTTTTAAAATGAAAAGGTTACTGAGGAAAACTACTTTAAACTTCTTAAGTTATTCTTCTTAAGGAAACAACACCAAGAATGTGTTGAAGTTAACTATTTGGGAGGAAGCATCAAAATTAAAGTTAGCCAGGCGACATTAAATACACAGTGGTATATTTCATAGAAAGATAGGATCATAGAATCCAACCTAAACAGGTTGGAAAAGACCTTTAAGATCATCAAGTCCAAATGTTAACATAACACTGCCAAATCCCACTAAAGCATGTCCCTAAGCACCACATCTACACCTCTTTTAAACACCTTCAGGGATGGTGACTCAACCACTTCCTGGGCAGCCTGTTCCAATGCTTGGCAACCCTTTCAGTAAAGAAATTTTTCCTAATATCCAATCTAAACCTCCCCTGGTGCAACTTGAGGCTGTTTCCTCTTGTCCTGCTGCTTGTTATTTGGGAAAAGAGACCAACACCCACCTCGCTACAACCTTCTCTCAGGTAGTTGTAGAGAGCAGTAAGGTCTCCCCTCAGCCTCCTCTTCTCCAGACTAAACAACCCCAGTTCCCTCAGCCATTCCTCACAAGACTTGTTCTCTAGACCCTTCACCAGCTTCGTTGCCCTTCTCTGGACATGCTCCAGAACATCAATGTCTTTCTTGTGGTGAATACAGTATTCAAGGTATGGCCTCACCAGTACCGAGTACAGTGCTGATCACTTCCCTGCTCCTGCTGGCCACCTATTTCTGATACAGGCCAGGATGCCGTTGGCCTTCTTGGCCACCTGGGCACACTGACGGCTCATATTCAGGCAGCCGTTGACCAGCACCCCCAGGTCCTTTTCCTCCCGGCAGCTTTCCAGCCAATCTTCCCCAGGCCTGTAGTGTTGCATGGGGTGGTTGTGATCCAAGTGCAGGACCCGACACTTCGCCTTGTCAAACTGCATACAATTGGCCTCAGCCCATCAATCCAGCCTGTCCAGATCCCTCTGTAGAACTTCCTACCCTCAAGCAGATCAACACTCCTTCCCAACTTGGTGTCATCTGCAAACTTACTGAGAGTGCACTTGATCCCCTCGTCCAAATCACTGATAAAGATATTAAACAGATCTGGCCCCAATACTGAGCCCTGGGGAACACCACTTGTGACTGGACGCCAACTGGATTTAACTCCATTCACCACAACTCTTTGGGCCTAGCCATCCAGCCAGTTTCCATTTACTTTATTCTACTGTCCTAACATGCTTTTTTTCTTTATTAAAATCCACAGCAGAACACATGTTATATCTTAAGGATTTTATATTTTCCCAAATTGCTACAAGCAAATTGTTTTTAATGCCATCATAACCCTCTTAATCATTACTGACAGACAGCTAATACTTTCTTCCTCAAAGGTAGAATTATTAATATGTTTAATCCAAATTCAGTTACTTTTGCACTGTTTACTCACAGTTCAGGAGACCAGCCAGTGACAAATCAGCTTCAGATTTAGGTGGCCTAACTGAATGCCTGAAAATTTTCATTGTCAGTGTTTGTTGTTCTATTTACCACATAAATCTTTGTGTAAAAATTGTGCTATTTTCACTTTTCAGTGGAATATACCCATTTGCCTACTACCATTACTACAGTGCTTCCATCAGCACTTCATATTTCAACATGCTAAGCAGACAAACATGGCTATCTATCAGTGCTTATTCAGTGCTGTAGTAAACTATTCATTATTTTACAGGATTATTATCTTACAGTATTAAAAGTACGATTACAATATCATTTTGTATGCAGTGATATAAACATAAGCATTTTATCATTATCAACCCATTTAAGAGGACTCAAAGTTGCCCATGCAATTTGTATTTTAAATTCCTTCTTTTTATTATTTAACTATGCAATTTTAGAAGAGATGAAAAAGCTTTCATTAAATATATAATTTTAGAAATACAAGAAACACAGATCATAGGATGTGCACAACAGGTAACTACTTGGCTAAACAGCCCCAGAATGCCTTATCTCATTCTTCTTCAGACTTGGTTAAGTGCAATCTTCCTGTGTTGAAAAATTATAATTAAAAGATCCACTGATACTGCTGAAGCAGGAATCCCTTCTTGTTTATCTGTCAGGACTGCAATTTCTCAAGGCTTTCTGAAGATCCCCAGTTTACTCATCATTCCATTTTACTACACAACTAAGTTAACACCATGGTAACATAAAATAACAACACGGTCAGGTGTGCATAAGCAACATATTTAACGGAATAACCACTTCCAGAAATATTACATTAATAAGTTCAGCACAAACGTTTTGGGCACAGTTTTTAGTCAAAACAGTCAGTGGATATTACACAATTAAATATGTTTATAGGAAGATTTTGGCATCAAGATCAGTTTTGGACAATGGTCCCTCTTCTCATAAACGGGACCATAATCTATATAGAAAGCTTAGATTTCTATGGGAACTGTTTTGAAAGCAATGTTAGGGCCTCTGACAGAAACACTCATCTAACAAGACTCAAATTAATTTAGTCATTCTTCTAACACTGCAAACTAATGGAATATTTCTGTTCAGACTTTCAGCAAAGCAGTTCACTTTGACAGACACTTCCAGCTAACTGTAAATTTAAGAACGTTTAAACTAACCCAAACCAGGGC
The DNA here is from genome assembly GCF_026419915.1 of Harpia harpyja. NCBI lineage: Eukaryota > Metazoa > Chordata > Aves > Accipitriformes > Accipitridae > Harpia > Harpia harpyja. The sequence continues at coordinate 48,843,092 of NC_068942.1, read as the reverse complement.
ATTTAAAAATTCTTGTGAAAATTAACTCCTGTGGTCATTACTATTTTGTGAGAATTTATTACTCTACTAAAATATAAGAAGTATTTTATGGTTGTTGAGTTATACTTCTGCTCAATCAGGTTACATGCATTCAATGATTTTTAGAAAAAATTACGGACAAAGGGAATGTAGAATGGAAATGCATATTCTAACTATGACTACTATAAGGTTTTTCAGAACTAATTTGGAAGTATCTTACTGTATCCTGATTTTTTTTTAAGCTAGGAAACAAGACACATCAGACAGAGTGAAGAAAGAAAATCTATTCCACTGGCAACACACTATCCAATCACAGCACATCTGCCTTTCTTCTGTGATGACAAGGATGCACAGATGTTTTTTAATATCCATAAACCAATATGCTAACTATAAAAACAAAGGAACACATACAATATACTGCCAGTAATTCTATTAATCTAAGATAAAAACGAAGATGAAAACAGAATGAATCAGTTTCTTCAAACAAACTTCTTCCTACTTATAAATCAGAGTACTAAAAAGAAATAAATACATATGTATCCTAGGGATCTAACACCCATCCCAAGCTAGCCCCATCTTGTGTCACTGCCTAAGTCATGCAAATTACACCAGAACTGCCAGTTGACTAAGATTAATGACACTGCGCCAGCTTCTTTGTTTCTCTCTGCGGCCGTTTAGTGTGAAATACTATCCAAAAACATTATCTATCCTCTATTAATCCCACAAATTTGTTCACACCATGCACATTGTTTAGGGCAATTTACAACAGGAACATACTGAGCACAATTGCATTTAATTACTTGGGTTCTAATTACATTCATTAAAGGCTAATAAAATAAATGAAACAGCTTTAAAAGCTTCTGCAAAACACATGGGTCTTGTCTCCCTCATGAAGCATACTGTAGAGGTTTGATGTGAAACATAGATTTCAACATATATGTCTGCCTATTATGTATCTGTAATATGCACAAAGACATTGAATGCATATTTATTTATTTATTTATTTATATTTATATATAAACCATATGCACAACAATTCTGAATGATCCTGAATACTGCTGATATTTACTTATATGTCTAGTCATGGAGATGCCAGGCACCCCAAACTACTTTTTAATGTGGTATGTTGAGATGGAGGAATATCGGTTTTAACATTCCAACCCAGTTCTTTTAACTGTTTCCACCTGTACTATAGAGTTATTCCTTCGTTTTCTCCCATCTTATATCTGCATTATAAAAGATATAAACTGACATCAGAAAGAGAGAAAGGCAGCAAGAAAGAGAAGAAGAAAAGAGTAGGGAAAACCACATTACTTTATTTGGTATACATTCTTAAAAATATTTTGTTAAGGCTCATTTCTGACATTCATCTAAGGATCTGAATTTTTTCTTAGTAGCTATTTACGTTAAAAAACACATTCTGCACACTAGGCAGTCTAAATAAATCTCCCATGTGGTTAAAAATGCAGCTTGTTAATAACACGATTCCTAATTCTTACATTTCTATGCTATTTCCATTGTGCTTAAAATGCAGTTTATGGCAAAAGACAGAGCCTGGAACATGCTGTTGACAACTGTGCCAGAGAGAATTCAGCACTAGATATTTAGAAAAAAGTGCTTATGGTGAGCTCCCCTCATTACAACTGTGCATTGTTCTTGGATTTACAAGAAGATGATCTTAGTAATCAGTGAAAGAAACAAAGTTCTAGTTAATCATCCTACAAACCTTATACTATGCACATATGTGGTCTTAGCTGAAGATCCAATTTGGCACACTTGGAAATTTAAAACTCTTAAGTATTCTGCATCGCAAATATAATGGTAATCAAACATGCCTGCCAACAGTTAGAAAGTATATAAACTTACACACAATTTTGTTTTATGAAGAAATGCAAATAAAAAAAAATCAGCCTTGAGGATTAACCTCCAAGTATTGTAGAATTTTAATAAATGTTTTTAAGTGCCATGAAACACACAAAGATTTGGTGCAGATTCTATGAAGTAAATCAGGTCCCTCCAATCTATCTTCCTCTTATAATTTAATAAACATTCTCTAGCTAGCAATTTTTTAATTTAAAAATATTTTAACAATTTCTGGGGTTTTAGTCCATTACTGACAAAATAATTATATTTTACCTTAAAATAAAACATAAAACAATTTTTCTCTTTGGAATATGTTTTACAAGAAGCATGCTGTGCTGGTACAGCACTTCAGGCAGTTTAACTGAGAGTAATAAAATAACCATGGCTATGTGTACCATTTTAGTAAGTTTACCTTAAAATTATGCCACTTTGCCACATATACATCTCAAACTGTTTTTTATTATGAACGCAGGATCAATTTCTTTTGCAAACTATTAAAAGAGCAGACATTTAAAAAAATCATATGAATACCTCATTCAGATATATAAACCCCTCATTCGTGAATCAACATTTGCTTTAGAGAGGGGAGGAGGGGCACCCATCCTGCACAACAAAGCAGCAGCTCAATACAGCTGCCATCTGGCTTCCTCCTGCAGTTCACTTCCCATAGCAAACAAGATCCATAGTTTAAGGAGTGTTGGGGAAGGGAGAGGGGATGCAGTTTTAACCTTACAGCTTTATGATGGGGCATTTTTCCACTCTATAAAAATCCCTCTTAATATAGAATGGAAGGCTCAGGAAATTGTTAGTAGGATAGAAAGCCTTTCACTTCTGCGTTTCTGGTTCAGATCCACATCAACTCAGTGGTAACCAAATATAACTACCACCTAAAGGACTTTTTAATGAAATGAGTTAGCTGATCTCAGTACAATACCTAGTGAGCAAGCATCCATGTCACTAAAAGCAACACCAAATACGATAAACTCTTTCCTCCTCACTGTGCACAAATTGCTTCTCACCAGTAGCAGCTGAGAACATTTCAAACATTAAAGCATAAACCAAACTATTTTAACTACAAGAGAAGAAAGAGTACTAAAAGCATGACACAGTCAGTGAGCGGTCTGCCACGTGATATGCTGTTTCTACTTAAAGTTCATAAAAGCACAAATTTGTCAACTTTCAGGTTATCTTCTAATGTCTATTGTCCTTACCTTTCCTTGGGTAGTAGTGATGGAAATCTGAGTAGAAAACAATCTAACAGTTTAGCTTTGTATTTATACTGGAGCAGCTAAAGACTTAAACTGATAGACTTGAATTCTCTATTTTCCTTGTATGCATGTAATAGTGTGCATTCACCATTTTGCTGTATTTACAAAATAGTAATAGACCCAAAGATTCAGGCTGTGTACTCTGATGGTTCTATCAAACAAAGATGACTATAACATAAATATATGCTGAAGCAATGATAAAGGTGCTGGTTTAAGCAGTAATATAAAACCTAGCAGTTTACTTGTTGCAAACAGTAAGGATGCAAGTCCTTTCCCATTAAATTATCATCAATATCAATGGGAGCCCTAAAAGATTTCATTGAAATCAATGGAGTTTTTCCATTCCTTCAGTGGGATCTGACTTTATACACATTAATGTTGAGGTATTCGACCTAATATACAGACAGTTCACAGCATGATGAAATGAAAGACAATTTCTTCCCATATGTAAAAAGCAGCATCCAGTTTATAGTCAAAGTAAAATAAACTTAAAAATCAAACATTCATGTTGCTGGAAAGGTCAAATGCTGTTCTAATACCATACGACTGAATGGATAATATCCATTAAGACCGATCAGTGAAAAACACCAACAAAATGAATAAATACAACCCAAAAGCTAATGACCTCAATCCCTAGCAGCCCCTTGACCCTTATTACTACAGCTGCTGGTGTAGGAAAGGATTAAAGGGGGCTAGAAATCACTGGGTTAACATACAAGGGCTCAGAAATTTGACCTTGGTTACTTACAACATATATCCCCTACTAAAAAATGAGTATATGAGGAGAATTGGAAACAGAGCTAGCAAAGGTCAGCTTGAGTGCAGATAAACTATGAAAAAGGAGGCTTGAAAGGCAAAAAGGTTTTATTTTTCCCACAGCACTTTGTTGTAACCAAGATGGTCTAAGGACAGAAGCAGGATTAGGGCAGCTGGCATTGTTGAAAATACTAGATAAACTTTTGGGCACACAAACCCTTCTTCATGTCTTAAAGAGAAACAGCAGCTTCAAAGCTAAATAAAAGAACAACTACTCACCATTAGGTACATACCACCAGGTCCATATGTCGTAAGACGTATGAATAACATTCTCATCACCATGACCAGAAAACTGGACTTCCTCACTAATTGCAATCATAAATTCAATAATCATGACTCTTCTGTCAAACTGCTTCTGAAATACTCCTATACTAAGATCCTTTCCTAGGTATTAAGGTCAACATCAAAGATGGTAATCTACAAACTAAAATGCACAGAAAACCACAAACTAACAAACTTAACTCCATAAACCTGCAACCATCTGAAACACACACACACACAAATCAGGCATCTTCAGATGCCATCCCATTCACTCTGAAGAAAAATCTCGTGATACCATCCAAAGATCAACTATCCAAAGAAGACTTTTAGTCAAAAAGTACACTACTATAAAAATATCATGTTTATTTGAGAGATACCTGAGCATCACAGAGGGAATTACAGCTGTCAGATAACACTGTACTCGGTACTTAATGAGAAAATCATCAACCAATTATAAGCATTTCTAGAAGAAGTTGTCACTTTGAAGATGTCTTCCAAGAACACCTTGGCCTTCTAATAGTCTCTAGCCTCAGAAAACTCACCATCAGAAACATCCTAGGTACAGTCTAAAGACACTGAATGGATGAAGACAATATTTGGACAAGAAACGTAAAATCTGACAACATATCTCTGTTATTACTGTAGTAAATAATCTCTCAACGGAACCACCACCATCTTTCAATTCTACAACGGCGCTTTCAGGAATATAATACAGTTTATCCCAGTAACTTGCCATCACAACAGCTATGATGTATGTAAAACTAAGCAAAAACTACGTATCGGAGTGAACTGACACAGTCTATAAAGGAAAAAAGTACCCATCTGTGAACACCTCTCACTAGTCACTGTTTCTGATCTCTCATTCCTTCCTCTCTGATTGCTCATACACTGTGCCCCTATGCTCAGGTAAAACCTACAATCATCTTTGAAATTTTGGTAAGCAAAACTCGTAGCTCTACTGGATGCCAAAAATTGTGGGTGCAAGAGAGTGGGTTTATAGCACATTTTAATCTCCCTCCCTTCTCTCCCAGACTAACCTGTGTTTCACATGCAACAAACAACATCTTTTATCCCTAGAGGTAAGTATTTTTGCCTTTCTCTCCTGTTCCCCCTCGGCCCCATATCATCCTGTCTCTTCCACAAGTACCAACTGCTCTTCTTTTAAAGATAGTTGAATTGATGTATGTCTGCTATCTCTGAACAACTGTTCTCAACTTTTATTTTGCTGCTGTTTCTATTTCACACATGGAAGAGAGGCTTGTGTGCCTGCAAGTCTAACTTTTCCAAATATTCCGATTGGTCTAATAAAAGATAATACTTCTATCTGCAGACCTTTTCCTGTATTTCTTTAAAGTCAAGTCTGTTGACAACCAAAATAAAAATATGAGACAATTAAAAGGCAAATTATGTCATAATAAAACTCAGGTTCATTCTACTTTCAGAATTCTGAAACTTAAGGAGCAATTTTCTATATTTTAAAAGTTTTTTTAAGCATAACCAGTAAGCTTTTAAATAGTATTCCTGTAGCTCTGAATCTGAATAATTAACAATGTTCAATTAACTTTTTTCTTGGTGAAAAAAAAGGTTGGTTTTGCCAAACATATATTCACTGAACATGAATGAAGAAAAAATGACTCTCTAAAGAGGAGTTCAGGATTCAAGCACAACAGAGAACTCTGGATCGGGACAAGCATGGGAAGAAGACCCGAGGTGTATTTTCTATTTTTCATTATGAGTTTCTTGCACAAACAAACCAAATACTGCAAAAGAAGTAAATTTTGATCCGTCAGTGGACCTAAGCACTTACAATAAAATGAGAAAGGGATAAGAACAGTTAGTTCGTCAAACAACAGGGATTAGATTTCATTGAGGGCCAGTGAAGAGTCATGCAGCAGGAAAAGAACATAACAGCTTTGAGTAGCTCTCTATGCTTTACCTGGGAAAACATTTGGGTTGTACATAATTGTTTGTGGTATTTACAAAAGACCGTTGAGTGGCATTTATCTACTGAAATAGAGAGAAAAAGACTGAAACAAAAGAACGCACATGTAACAATTAAGAAACCAAGGTGTGTCCCGCTAACCCAGAGCTGAAAGAGTCTAGTCTCAAAGTAACTAAGGTAACCACATCATACAAATCCTTACATAAATTTATGAAACTTTGTAGGGGAAACTATCTAGGTTCTTTGTCTCTGTTGCATTTATTCATAAGGCAGCTCCAATATCTCGTTCATTTTACAGGTAGAAACAGAATTTTCCAGTTCACATTTAATAATGGCCCAGTTTATAATTTGTTCTTTTGAGAACTGCCATTTACTTTATACAGGTCTTTTCCCTGCCTTGTGGTTTATCGCCCACTCATGTTTTCATAGGTACTACTGTAGCACCTCCCAGTCTTTGTTTTACTAGACTAAGCAAGATAAGCTCTTAAATTTCCTTGAGGCTGTACCTTACTCTGTTCAGCTGCACCCATCTCAGTCAAACTCATCTTTATTGAAAGCAGATAACCAGAAATGCACTGCAGATTCCCGGTGATGTTCAGACATACCAGGCTCTTGTACAATGGAATTAATACTTAACCTGTCTTTACTATAAATACATCAGATCCACAAGAACCTCCACCTCTTTATTTGTTTACAGTCAAAAAAGTGTAATTTATAGCAGAAATTCTTGTTATTTTCGTATTACAGACTCTTATCCCATTTTGTATTACTACATGCTTCAAGGTCACCCAGCAATAAGGTATTTTTGCGTGAAAGCCTATCTCTTGTCTGCTTTAACACCTACCACTTTGGTTTTCGCACATTATTTTTTGTACCAGTGTCATTAATGAAAATATTAAATAAGATAGCCCCCTGAAACATTCCTTGAAGAACATTATTCCTGTATCTGAAATTTTCCTTTTCAATAATATCTATGGTGTCCTTAGACATTTTTTAATCTTAATTTATAAATGTCTTCATTACATTACAAATGAAGTTTCAGAACACCATCATAGCTTATAAATTTAGTGACAATATACCGAAAAAATGTTAGCCATCACAAATGTGTAACTGGATTCTGACATTAACAGTAACATTTGTTCTCCACTCTATATCTGGGAAGTTAATTTCCCATGGTTACACAAGTCCTAGTAGGGTTTCTCTCTCTAATAATATTTCAGGAATCTGAATGTATCTAATATACCAAAATATATACTAGACCCCTGGGTGCTCTTCCAGTAGGATCTGTTTAACAGCTCTTCCAGAAGTGAAGCAGCATTTGCAACTATCTTTAAAAGACAAAGCTAGGTATATTCTGTTTTTTAAAGCACAGCATAGTGATAATACAATGCTTTTCAAAAACATAATAAAAAGACGTACACCTTCTTGGCTTTAGAAGATAAAAAGTAGGTATCCCTCTGAACTAGAATACATTTGCAGGAAAACAAATGCATACTCTGGTAAATGTTGCTTCAGTATTAATATGTACTAATGCATGATCCATTATAAAGGACAGAAAAATACATATAATACACTTCTGAGTTGCCTGCAAGTAGGATAAAGAGCAATACACTTTCTCTTTTCCCACAAAGGAAAAAAGACCACAATCTTCAAGAGCAAATTAATCAATTTTTCTAATTCCAGTAAGAATCTAACTTGATAAAAGGCCTAAAAGATTTATAGTTACAAAGATGTTTTTGAAGCAATAAATAATAACAAAAGTAGGAATAAAATATTATAAAGCTGTATCAGTAACACAAAGTACACTGAAAGTCAGATAACTTGAAAGCTTAAGTATCAAGTTGAAAAGCCCTACCAGGCAGCTTTTGGATCATTGGCTTTTTGGACCAAATCCCATAGACGTTTTTGGACCAACTCCCATGGGCTGTTAGAATAAAGTCAGAGCCTCCACACTTAATCATATAGAACAATGGTACAGGTTTCTTTTTTTCAGTTCATATTAATTCCACAGTGAAGACACAAAAATGAAGAGCTAACTAGCTGTTACTGGATGAATTGGTATTGAAATATACTAAAATGCACAATTACCCATTTTACTTTTGATTTACTTTGATTAAACTGAAAGGCTTTAAGGAAAGAAAGAAGTATACAGATATTTCTTCCATGGCTTATTTTTGTTTCTACTGGCCAAAAAGTGTGACAACAAGTAAAAAATTATATATTTTCTCTTCATCTCTTCTCCTCTACTAGAGCCAGAAAAGTTCCTTGCCATTCCCAAGCTGTCTCACTATTTAACAATTTTGTTGCTTTGTATCAATTTCATGCAATTTGAAATTTTAACCCTTTGGATCTTATGTGACACTAAAATGTAGTTAATAAGAATTTGTTTTAGAGTCAACATAATAACATAATCTCTAAAAGACAGCTGCATCTACACCCCAAAATTGTACTGGAATAACCCTCCACACTAGTGACTTGTAAATCTTTTATTAAATGGAGCATAATATGCTGCTTGTCCTTAATGGACTAGAAAATACATTAATAGTATATACATTTCACAGTGCTGAAGTTATAAAATATAGCATTACTGTACTTAGTAATGGTGAATACTGTTTTATAAGCAGCATGCAAATTTGAACATTACTTTGAAGCTGGTTTACAGATACCCCTATCTGTTAAGATATGGCTTGGCTGCAAACCCATTAATCTAAACCAGACTGTAGCATACCTGTGATTTCCTACAAGCACTAATTGATAAGATTTCCCAGTTATAAACTTCACTTCATTCTTATGAATGCAGTAAATGAAGATGTGGAAGTGGACGAGATCTCATTTTCGATAAGACTCTAGTCCTTGTTAAAATGTTATTACTTCAGAGCTGGTTATATATCATCATTGATATAACAATAACATATGTCTTATTTGTGCATTCCTTTTCTGCCTGCCTTTCAGCTATGATTTTACAACTTGTAAAAGATTAGAAAAAATTGCTAAAGGATTTACAAGAGAATTCTGCACTATTATTTAGAAGACAAGTGTAATATTGTTTTTACAAACTCATAACTAACATAACTCTTATTTGAAGGACTATATTCTGTTTCACTTTCCTAGTCTGTGAAATTATTGATTTGGGGCTAAGTTTATCAGTAAAGATTACTACATGTGATAACGGTGACAGATAAGTGGTAGTGTTAACCATGAGGATACTGCCTAAGAACACTTCCATTTGCAAATAAATGCACATAAGCTACAGCGCTATATTCTCCCAAGCTTTGTATGAGTCATGCTTTGATTAGTGATTCTATAAATACTTTAAATTAGTAGGGATTGATTTGAAGCAGTTTCCTTTTCATTGTTCTGTTCTTCACTTCAATAAACAGGAAGATTATAATTACTACTTAAAACTTCCTTAACCAATGTTCTTTTCTGTGGCATTTCACTGTCAAGAACAATGATTGGAATGGGATTAAACAACCAACCAAAAATATGCAAAAATTTTGAATTTCCATTTTTTTGGTAAAAAAATATGGGTTTTTTTCCCCAGCGTGCCAGCATCTTTCCCCTCCTAATTTTTTTCAGTTTTGAAATAAAAACTCTATTAGGCTAACAGTTTCACCACTGTATATGGAAACTGTGGAAAAGAGGAACTCCATTTTGCACCCTTTTTTTCCCATAAAACCTTAAACTAACCTAAGTTTTGGCATGGAGGTTAATGTGAGGACTCAGGGAAGGACTAACTCTTCAAAGGTATTCATAGAAAAGCCTTGTGGCATGTAAAAGACACATCATGCACACCTGCAAACTAATAGAATAAATATTCCAATTAATTATCAACATGAATTGTTGCTAGAACTAGGGAACAGTTCTCCAGTTCCCCAAATGAGCAGCCTGAAATAGCTAAACAAAATGCTGAAGCTCTAGCATTTAAAAATGAAACGTGAATTTTACAAATAGTCATTCCAGGAATTTTAACCTTTGCCACAAATACTTACCATTATCTTCACTGGAAACTTTGTTCTTCTGAGGACTGCATAATCAAATTCTTAATCTATTTACATTTTCAGTTGCAGTTTACAAAATCAAATTTCACCCAAAAGCTTTGAGATGTTGTTCTCCAATTATTTTTGACTAAAGCTATATAAATTCCATTTCTATTCAGTGACTAACTCACATTTATGTCTATGCAGATGAGCGCAGAAATCAACATACACATTCTGAAGTAGTCAGAGGAAGCCACATATCTAAGCTTGCTGGATAAGCCCTGCAAAGCAAAAGAGAAAACTGATTAACATACTACCACACTAACACAGCAATCTGGTTTCTGGACCTGAGCTGGACTCACATTGACCACCTCAAAGCACAGAAAGAGCAGCTCACATCCATTTGTATCACTCTGTATAGATGTACACTTTAGATATGTCTATGTGTTGTAAATGAGTGTAGTCCAGAAATATTCAAGTGTATTCTGAACACTTTTTTTTTTTTTTGAGTCCTGGAAATCACCTATCTCATCTACAGCAGTCAGCTATGTTGAAAAAAGTACAGAGTGCAGGCACAGCATCAGTTATATTCATTCTACTGTCTAACGTATGACTACTCTGTGCCATGCAGCAGACCTGGTCTATAAGTTGTCCAGTATAAAGAAAGTTCAATTCAGCTTATTACACAGAAGTTTTCCTAAAATTGTACTTAATTTTTTTCTAAAAATGACTTAGTTTAAAAATTCCTACTGATGCAAATTCTCAATTTTACTTAGATGTGGTAAATCAAAGATGCATAAGAAATTAATCAGCTCTGATCTTTAGAAATTAGGCCTAGGTGGTACACCAAACGTAAACACTGAAAGAAAAATATAATGCTTAAAACCAGCTTAAAGATAAGGGCTGTCATGTATAGATAGCATGCAATACTTGACAAGAAAGGCAAGCATTCTATCCACTAACAGTATATACATCTTTCTCTGACATCTCTAGTAACTGGGAAAAAAGGACGGAAAGACCAGTTCTGGGAGTCATCAGTTGCAATTATATGATGACCATATACAGCACTATTCACAACCCAGATCAAAACTTCTGTTGTTTAAAGGCTGGAAAGGACTTTATGAGGACATACATTAAACACTGGAAGGCTTTATTTTCCTCTATTATTATTTATTTATTCTCTGCAGGCAATGTGCAAATCACTGCCTTAAGTACACTGGTGTATATACAGTAATTAGTTTCAAGTTAGAAAGAAATTCATCCTTCCATGGTTATTTTGCAACACCTAAACTGGTGCAAAGTGTCCACAAGATACGGGAAAGATTTCTATGCCACCACTGCATTTCTGTAAAAGTTTCTAATGCAGAGAAAATGTTAAGGTCAGCTGAGATTCCCCTACACAACATACTGTCTGGCTACTCTTCTAATCATATGACCTACCAGTTAGACTGCAAGCAGAACTTCCCTGGCAAGTACTCACAGCCAAATTACCATTAAGCCTACATAATTGTATTGCTGGTTCCCTCAGCATGAAAAAAGAAACATCTTATTTTGTCTCCATATATTTATGAAGGATGTCTAGATAATTATGCATTCACTAACTTGTTGCTGCACCATGATCACTGATTAACCATAACTCGCAGGACTACTAAGTAAGGAGTCTTGACGTTGCAAAATATGTGATGAAAGAACATAATTCAAAAATGTAAGTTATTCTGAAAGTTCTTTTACAGTTGAGCATTGTTGTCTACAGCTGAAGTACCTGCCTGATATGAATTACTAAATAACACGTCCATCCAAGAGCATATCAGTGAAAAACAAACAGGGTCTGAAACTCCCACCATCAGAAGAGGAGAACTGAAACGGAGCCTCTGGTGCTTATAGCAAGGATAAAGAGCTAGATCTAAAATACTGTCCTATTAGTTGTAAGGACTTGCTAACACTAAGTGGATTTAAACAAAATGCACTTACCTGATTTTTACTAAAACCATCTCTCTTTCATCATTCAAATTTCACAGAACGACAGAATTGTTTAGAACCTTATGAGATCATCTAGTCCAACTTCCCCCTGCTCAAGCAGGTCACCTCAAGCTGGCTGTCCAGGATTGTGTCTGGTCAGCTTTTTAGTACCTCCACAGAAAGTGATTCCACAACATCTCTGGGGAACCTGTTCCAGTGTTTGACCACATAGTAAAAAATTGTCTTCTCATGTTCAGATAGAATTTCATGTGTTTTAATTCGTGCCCATTGCCCCCTGTCTTGTCAGTGGGCACTACTGAGAACAGTCTGGCTCCCTCTTGTTCATTCCTTCCCATCATGTATTTATACATGTTGGTAAGATCCCCCCGAGCCATCTCTTTTCTAGGCTGAAGGGTCCCAGGTCTCTCAGCCTCTTCTCATATAAAGATACTCCAGTCCCTTAATCATCTCTGCAGCCCTGCTCTGGACTTGCTCCAGCAAGTTCGTATCTTTTTTGTACTGGGGAGCCCAGAACTACAAACAGTACTCCAGACGCAGCTTCACCAGTGCTGAGTAGAGAGAAAAAATCACCTCCCTCAACCTGCTGACAATGCTCTTCCTAATGCAGCCCAAGATACTATTGGCCATTTTTGCCATGAGGGTGCATTGCTGGCTCATAGTCAGCTTGTTGTCCACCAGATTCCCAACACCCTTCTCAGCAACGCTGCTTTCAAGACTGCTGGACCCCAGCATGCACTGGTGCCTGAGCTTATTCCTCCCAAGATGTAGGACTTTGCACTTCCCCTTGTTGAACTTCATGAGAAATTCAGTTACTTGAAATTACATTTAGTAATTCAGAGATAGCATAGGAATGATCAGCTGGACCACTAGATTCCAACCTCTACAAAAGTTCAAGAAATTTTAAATAAACAAATTTGTTTTCAGTTGAATTAAGTTCAAAATTATATAGCAAGACAGCTTAAACATTCTTTCTTAGCACACAAATTAACACAACAATAGTCTAAGCACAAGTAAATATTCACAGTAAAATTCATCACAATATGTCTGGAATGGTTAGTGTCCATGGATCAACTCCCTTTAGTCCCTGCTTGTACTGGTCACTTAAGTGGAAACATCAGGGCAAGTAGAAACAAGAAAAGACAAGACACATGGGACCTCATGATAATTAACACTCCTCCATCTCCTGTGATCCACGTAGCAACATAAAACAAGCGGGGCATTATCACTTTTATCTTGTAAGGTACCTTTACTAAACAGGTCTAGAAAAATGGAACAGATCACTCTACCACTTCAGTCCCCTTCAGCTGCTTCATCTAGCTTCACAGACACCAGATGTTGCCTGGGATACTTCTTTTGGGTTCTTTCTGATATTTTTCTTCTGACAGGCTTAATTTTTAATTTTATATGCTTTCTACTGTTTAATTAACTTCCTCCTTTTGCCAAAGAACATCTGGTAGTTACACAGGACAATACTGTGAGCACATGATTAGAGACAGAACTAAAAGCAATGTTTTAAGCACCATTGTCGTGAAATAATGACATGAGATATTTATTAATATTTAACACTTCAAATATTTTTCCAGTTTTAAAAAAAAAAGATTTAAAATAATATAAATGGCAAACAATAACTAGACATGTAACTTGGATAAAATTTTAGTTGTTTAACAATATTACAGGGTTTTGTTGGTACCTTGTTGAGGTTGGTACCCTTTTATTTTCACAGAAAATCCAGAGAGCTTTTTAACATCCATCTATGTGTAAATGACAATTTCATGCTATACTATTTATGTATTTATTCCTAAAACCTCATATAATAAATCTTTCATGAATATACTATTTAATATTTATTTCCAACTTGTATTATTTTCTACTCTACAATAGTCAAAGTTCCTCACTCTGCTCTCTGGAAACATGCACAACCCTTGTACCTAGAAGATTTAGCACTGGCTACAAGAGAAAATGCTTGAAGACGACCTTTGAAGAACATCAGCAACGCATTTAGTGTTTAGAACCTTAATGAACTTTATCTGTTTAACTTCTCAAAGAACAGTTTAAGAGGTGACCTGAGCAGCAACACTGCCTTTAAATTGATATATTTAGCATACAACCTACCAAAATCAGGAAATCAAGCTATAGCAAAACTAAGTGATAAAAATAAAGCTAAACAAGTTCAAATCAGGCTACTTACAACTGACAGCAAAAGTAACTAACCACAAAGAATTTAGTAAGACTCTGTGTTTCTGGATGACTTTAAATCAAGTTTTAAAGATCTTTTTGGTTACCATTTTGTTTTAAAAAGATTTCCTGTAATTCAATCACAGGTGCTGAATTATAAGCAGCAATTAATTAATGAAATATCTATAATATATGGTATGCAGAAAACCAGGCTAAATGATCATAGTGACTTTCCTTCTGGCCTCAAATCAGAAAGAACATATAAATGTATTAGTAAATTAGATTATATTTTAAAGTCATTTTGAATGTGACTGCTTAAACAGAAAAGCAAGAGTTAGGATTTATACATCTAACATAAATACTATCAAATATATTGTTTACAATATTAAAACACTAAATATGGAAACAGTAAACTCATTTTCAAAACTAATTTTTTTCTTAAATGGCATCATCTAGCAAGCTATTTTATTGCTTTGAGCAGTCTCATCAACTTGCTATGAAAGACACTAAGTATACTAAAGCCATGCAACATGGCAGTAGTCTACATTTTAACTTACCCTTAGGGACTACTTAACCTCTTGTTTTACTTTTTCCAGACCAAAGCAATGGAAAGGATAACCAAGAGATGATATATATGTCATAACTATGTAAAGGTCAACACGGTTTAAACACGTTGGGTTCTACTCATAAATATTTGACTAATAGGAGTGTATTTTTCATCTTCAAACCCTAAGATTGGCACCTCGGTAGGCACCAAATTGTTCCGACTGAACATGTAAAACACATGGTTCCTGAGTTGAATCTCTCCAGATATGTGCCTGAATGCCAATGTCAAAGAGTGGTAATAATTCTTCTCTTACCATTCCTTACACTATAAAGGTAACTTACTACATCAGTATGAGTTGTATGATGTGTCCGATTTGGAACTTGCTTACATCACCTCCACTCCAATTAAACAATTTTGGATTCACACTAGAGTACTTTAGAACCTGGTCCTATACATCTCTTATTACTAACCAAGTGGCAGCTCCATTTAGTTTATATATATTTTATTTTATAGGACAGAATGGACAAACTAGTTTTATTACAGGGGAATAGGTGACCTAGTTCAGGACTGTCTAAGTTTAGGCAACCTACATTGCCCCTTTGGATATCTTTGAAGCAACTGGTTTTAGTGTTACTGTACATATTTGCATAATGCAAATACACTCAAAACCTTTCCTCCCTGACAAAAAAAAAAAATAAAAGCACCTAAGAAAATGGTTTTTTTTCTTTTTTTATAATTGAAATTGTATTCTATGGAATTACATACTTTTATATTTCAGTTATTCAGTGGCTCGAATAAATCCATCTGTATCATCTTCTGTCTTGATTCTTGAACTGAAAAACACCAGATCTGAACAAGTAGCCATACAATTCCAGAGAGAATGTCATCTTATAAACTGTTAATATTTTTCTTACTAAAAAAGAGGGATGTGGGGGGAGCCTAGACAACAATTTCATACATTTATGTGTTTTCCAGGCTGTTGGATTAGGCAGGTTTTTTTTCCCCCAAATTGGTATGGCTTGAGTTAGATTTAAAATCAGTTCCCAGAGGAGGTTGATAAATGGATTAAAGTGGAACATAAATTCACTATGTCACCCAGTCCCTTAAACCTTGATGTCAGTAACATGCCTAATCATTCCATTATTATAAACGTCAAATATGTTTTACATGTGTTAGAAAGAGTGAATGGGTATCAGAAGAAATAGAAGACTCAAGAAACTGGAATGCTATTATAAACTTCCATGCAAAACTATCTAAAATATTACAGTGTTCACCCATTAGTATTTCAGATTCTTATTTTCTTGTAATTTGCACACTGAATCCCCTACTATGAGAGACAGACCAGTGTATCCATTGCGCTACACATACTTTGCTTTCCCTTAACGGCGCTACTTCTATGAGCTAGCACAACAAACTGAAGAGTGTATAAAGGCAGAATACAAACTTGCAGTGTGAATTTTTTTCAGTAGTTAATCTGAGAAATTGAACACGTGAATCTTGCTTGGAAAATATAAGAATTTTTATTCTACTCACCAAAATGAAATGCCTCAGCTGAAGTAGTGTTTGCACTATATTTTAAGAAAGATGTCGCAAAGTATGGACAGCAAAAAAATGACAGTGCTTTCAGAAAAATGACTTAGAAGAAAGGACTGAAAGAACCGGGCTTGCATACACTACCAAACAAAAACAGGAGAAATGGATCAGCATTACAATAATCCTGAAACAAGTAAAAAAGCCAGTGATTTATCATTCGCCCCTTTCTTCAAAGTATACAGAGGAAAGTAAGTGGTTTCATTTGCAATTCGTAGGCTTGGAATTAAACATTAGAAACAAGCTGTCCAAGTTCAAGTGAAGTAAAATGCTGGAACATTTAACCAACGGAGACTATGGAAATTTCATTATGGAAGTCTACAATAACAAATTAGAAATATTTTAGTATGAGACGGTGCAGTTATATTTGATACTATGAAATATCTGATCTGGCTAACTACATGATCTCTTGAGGTTAGCTGCATTCTACATTTCTATGATTCTGTGGTAACAGTCATTCAAAGAATATTACAATTCTTTAATGGTGAAAATATTTGATATGAAATGAGAGGTGAGCAATAAAGCATTAAGCATTTTAGAAGAAAAACAGTGAAAGAAACCTCAGCTATTCAATATAACTCCCTAAGTATAAGGTGACAATAGGAATTTCACTACTAGGGGAAAAAAAAAAAAATCACCCTTAATCTACTTCTATGTCCTTCCCCAAAGCTTATCTGATCTAAAATAATACAAAGTTCCCTAAAAATTGTTATATACTTAAGAGTTCCAGACTACACATAATAAAGTCCTAATTTTCAGGTTGGCAAATCATACACAGCTTCCATTGAAGTCAAACAGCATTGGTGAGTACCACAAGTTATATAAGCAAACCTTTGCTGTTTTGTGTGGGAATAAAAGGAGGTGGACAGAAAAAAGACCCAAACTACCACAACAGCACAAAATTCTACAAATTCAAGTTCCTGTTGCCAGTTTTTAGGCACTGGATAAATCAACAGGTCAGGGAATTAACACTAATCTGTTATCTCTTTCACAATTAATGCATAGGCAGAATTTGTTCCTCTTTCAGAGATTTTGTTAGAAAGCAATAAAACACAATACTGGAGCTAGTTTTAGCTTTGTAAACTATTCACCTTTCTATTTGAAATACTTCTGGCTATATGAAAAGAGAAACAGACAAGCTACTTAGCCACTCTGAGGTACTATGTTTCCAACAAGTGAATAAAACCAACTCAGGTAATTCAGCAGGGCCTTGCTGTCTCACAATAATGCTTGGGAAATATATTGCAAAGTTACGAAATTTTGCTAATTAGCAAAATTAAAAAATAAATACTGAAAATAATACAATCTATCTCAAAGTGTACTTTTTTGTTTCACTCGAATAGTTGTATTTTAAGTGGGTTAATTTTGTTCTAATATATTTATACATTGCAACATTACTGTTACAATGTCAAACACTGAGAAACTTGGAAATTCTACTGTCCATTTTGGTGTACAACCTTGATTCAGTCCATCTGTTCATCTGTATTACAAAACAGTTCTTAATTTCTAACTTTTCCCTCCTTTGCCTTACTTGCATAGAAAATAGCACACCTCTTCAGTACTCTTTTTTAACCTTTAAATTCAAAACTCAGCCTCACTTCTTTACTGCATGCTGTCCATGTCATACATACTAAGAATAGTCTTAATTTCAATATACATTCTCTAATGAAGCCCATTACCATAGTAGCTTATTGCACAAGCACTAGCATGAAGATATATATTAGCAAATGTATTTCCAAAACACCTTCTCCTGTCATGTATATTTTTGTATACTTTTGTGTATGTGTGTATATATTTTTATTTTTTCATTCAATATATATATGTATGAGGGACATTAAGTTTGAAAGATTTAGGCCAAAACTGTTCACTGATTTGGGCTCTCCAGTGTAATACACCTAGGACCTGATTTTTCAGAGTACCGTGCTCAGTACTCCGTATGTTCAAGGTACAACTTCCATTAAATTCAGTTCCATTGGTAGTGCCTAGCATTTAGTGCAATGATGCTCTCAAATATAAGTTCTTAGCAGAACATATGCAGGATAATCATATTGTTTAACGGTTGGCACCTAATTTAGATGTCTAATTTGTGAGCTTAATCCCCCAAGGCTCTGCTACCATCAACAGAAAGAGGTAGCCCTGTCGTCTCTGGCTATGCATCCCTATTTCTTCCCACATGCTGGCACTTACATTTATAAGGCTGTTCGGTGAGTTGGATTCACAAGTTGATTTAGCTGAAAACCAATATTTTTAGGGGTTTTTTCTTTGCATGTTAAGTTTTCATCTGGATCAGCTGAACTGTCTGACCATGTATGCACACAATCAGCAGTAGCAGTAATACAAGTGCACAGGTATTACTCTGAAACTGGCCAGAGGAGATTGGGACGATCTCTTTAGCCAGCAGCTTATGGCACCTATGTAATTAAATTAGATGGCTGGCACAGAATAACATGTATGTTGTGTCAAAAAAAGCCACATGGAAAGAAAATTCTATCAAGTGACTTCTAAGCTTACATAAAAAGTCCGTAACAGATGCTAGGAGAGAATCCGTATTTCCTGGGCAGCAGTCAAATTAACTTTACACTTAAATTTTCTTTCTATAGTTCCTGCTTCATTCACCCAGTACATATTCCAAATTCTGCAACAAATGAGGCAGATGTCCTACAGAAAACAATCTAATTTATCACACAACTACAGCGTTTTCTCTGTACAGTGAATGAAGCTGAAATCCCTTGAGGAAAAAGCAGTCTGCAGTAGTTAATGATATTTTAACACATATAGACAAAGAGGGCAAATTAACTTTAAATAATTGAATTTGAAACCGGAAGGGTATTTTCATATAGGTTTCTGTATCTGACTACTGAGAGCTTAAAAAGGCAAATCCAAACTCCAGAAATTTCATCATGTGGAACTACAGTGGAGTCAAGTGGCAGGGTAAGAACACTTAGGGCACGTTACCATCTCAGTTATAGAAATTGATTTTTAAGTAAGTCATCATTTTCAAAAATCTTTTACAGCTTGTTACAGAAAATACATAAACATGCAGCTTAGAACCACTAAAGTGGCCCAAGGCCATTAAAATTTATATACTTTCAATTGACCATAGATCAGGCCCCATGCATATAAAGCAGTGTTTTCAAAACACTGCACAAATGCAGACTTTTTTTTTTTTAATTACTTCAACAAACAAATAAGTATTTTAAAGAAAGATATATTGGGTATACTAATAGTACAGAAAACTAGATTAATTTGCCTCAATGACTTCTGTGATTATGAGGAACAAATCTGAAGACACAGAAGGAAAACAATGCCTGTCTGCCTTTTTCAATTGGTATTTTGCTATGTATAACCATTCTGTTGCTGTTGTGTTCTTCACACTGTTGTGGTATCAAGCAATCCCATGAATACTTTTAGGGAAAGAAACAGAAACCTATGGTGACTTATCATCTTGTGAATTGGCAAAACAGTTAATGTTTAACAGTGATGTATAGACCAACTGTTCCTTTTTTTATTTGTTTGTTTAATACATACTGAAGATATCATGGTTTGTTTCACAATACAATCACTTTCAGAAAGTACATTAAAACCTACGGATATAAATTAGATCATAAATTGAGGGTTCTCCTTGTTTATGAGGTAACAACTGTATCCTGTGGAGGTGTTTATTAGACCTGTTACAGATACAGTTGCTACCAAGTTAAGTGGAAGCACACTGAAATTTTTCTTATGATACAAAAATGTCAAATAAGAAGAGCTGAATTTCACAACAAAAAAATCACACAAAATATATCAAAAGACTGAAAAATACTTGTATAAACATGTGCACCAAACTGAATGAAGTGGGAGTATTACAAGTATTAGAAAATTATAACAAGCACTCCAATCAGTTGCAAATGAGATTCTAGCCTTACTGTAGTTCCCAACACTAGCATCAACAATCAATAGATTGGAAAATACATATGACTGCTAGCAGTCTTTGCACACAGTGGTTTTAAGCTCTGTGGAGAATAATGAATGGTATTTTAACTCTGAACTTGGCTACAAATCACACTATGCAATCATCTTCTTAAGGTAATGGGAGACACCTATGAATATCACAGTTAAGCTATCAACTAACACAAAAAAACAGACCAAGGGTCCATTACCTACTGTCCTACACCAACTGTGGCCAAGACTACCTGCAAGGAATGACGGTCATTATTGGAAGTCCTCCACCAGGTGTTTCACTCTGTCTCCCTGTCTTTATTTTCCCCCTGTAGCTTACATGTCCTCTGCCTTTCTTCCCCCTCATTTGTCACTTCCAATCATTTGTTTTTCCCATAGTTTCTTTCTCTTTAGTCCTCTATCTTTCTTGGAAGGAAACTTAGTTTATATAATAGATGGACTGGAACCCAACCCCAAGGCAAAAAGGAAGAGCAGCTGCTGCAGGCAGATACCACGGAAACAATATAAGAACAAAGCAAGCACATAGTTACTTTCTAAGAATGTTCCCAGAGCATCCAACCATTTGCAGCTCTGAGACTCCCTGAGCCAAAGGTAAATTTAAGTTTTTCATGCTTTTTTTTTTCTTATGTATTTCATCCAGCTGCTTATAAAATTTATGCAAACTTCCACCTTCTACAACATCTTACAATATAGATGTCCACAGCTTAATTACACATGGTCTGATGTTTGTTTTATACAGTAAAACTGCAATGGCAGTTTGATTGCTGGGAAAAAAATATTTAGTGAACTCTTTCTGCTAGGAACATCCAATTTTCTTCTCATTGGGTTTTTGAACATTTCATTGGAGTAGCTCTGTATTAACTAATTTAGGCAAAGTATGGCTTATACTTTGCATACAGAACTTCACATCTGTGTTTTGCATTTCATCATGCAAAATGCTTCTTTGTGATGAAAAGCAGCAGTTCATATCTTTGAGGGCTGTTACCTCCTTATGACAGCATGATATTAGCTCCTCTTGGTTTCAGTGAACCTTCATGCTAGAATGTTATTTACTTTTTTAAAAAACAATTTTGAAATCTACAAAACCTTGTTCCAGTAGGAGAGTCTACAAAACATATGCAATATATACATAATACATACATCAGACATTTGTATTTTGTTCCATAGGCTGATAACTTCATACCGCAGTTCTAACCTATTTCACTTCTGTGCACTGTAGACTGAAGTGTCATTTGATTTATAAAATAAAATCAAGAAGATGTACTAGTGACCAAGTGAAATGAACAGAGATAGAAGTTATCGATAGTAACAGTACAGGTTTTAAAAACACTTTCACTGGAAATTATCCCACAACAAAGACAGTATGATGTTGTTCTGGTTTTGTGTTTGGTTTTTTTTTTAAAGAAGCACTATTGATTGTTTCTAAAGGACCAGTAGTAGTGGTAGTGAAGGACCATTTAATTTTTTTTTTTTAAATCTATTTCAAAAGAAAAAAATCATAATTCTCCTCTTTGGAAAGACAGGGGAAAATGACCCTTTCTATGGCCCAAGAAAGTTATACCCTTATGGGCCTTTAAGGTGGATATCAGACTGAAAGGAACACCCCCTTCCCTCCCAAACACACACATCTCCTACCATTAAGGATCCCACTTGATTGTGCTAAAGAAAATGAAGTATCTTTACATTACATAATACCCTCCTTTAAAAGAATGCTCTTTTTTCAATTTCACATATTATTTTTTGGTCTCCGAGTAAGGAATGGAATCTCTAACTTGGCTTAGCTTCACTGTATTTTCTTCTACTGTGGGGCAACTAATAAGTTTCAAACATTTATATTTAGGCCATAGTACCAGAAACAGCTGTTCCCAGGAAGGCTCCCGGTTCCAAACAAAACCCACTAAAATCCAGGGAGGATCAACTGATAGAGGGTTCATTGGGCATTGTCAATCAATTAGAAACCAGCCTCACAAATGTTCCTAAATGAATGACCCTGCTGACACGCCCATGGTATTTGTTTCTCCTTGAAGTTCCAGCTCTTGTACCCTTGCGAGAAACTTTGTGAAGTTTCTGGCTAAGATGCAGAAAAATACTTAAAACGTGATTCTAAAGCTTTCAAGAGAGAAGTCCGGTGAACAGAACCTAAGATCTATAAAAATAAAAAATTCTTAAGATTTAATGCAAATTTCATGGATTGAGTGCCTGAAACATCAAGGTTAGGACTCCAGTAGCCTGTACACAGTTCATGAATGCAATTAAACTGAAATTGAAGGGAATATTTATGTTTCTCAGTCAAATGCACGGTTAATTCTCTTCATAACCTCTAGTTTTTACATATTGTTTACAGAAGGGCATACCTATCCTCCAAGTTACTCAATAAAAGTTATTAAAAATGCCCAGCACAGGAACTAAGGCTTGCAACATACTTGCTGATATGTAAATGATATTTAATAATATAATTTGCTTGAGACCTAACACACTTTGAAGTAAATCCAAGCACAGACTTGGGTGGTTTTCTTCCAAAATATAGCGGGAGCCATTTCTGTGTGCATGCGCAAGGCTGCAGGCCAGCAACGCGCTGGCCCTGTCAGGATCCGCAGCCCCAGCCCCCCCTACTTGAGCATTTACTTCTTCTTCAAACCGGGAGAAACAGTCATTACATAGTGACTTTTGGAAAGGGCCTTGAAAATCAGACTTTAAAGCCGTAATACAACAGCCCTTACGCACCCCATTCCCGGGCAGGCGCTACCGCACGCGACAGAGGACCGCCACGCAGGGCGCCGACCCGCTCCGCTCCACGCCGCTCTCCTCAGCCCGAGGGCACCCGTGGGCGGCGGCGGCGCGCCGAGGGCGCAGCAGAGGCGCCCTACGCCTCCGCTGCCGCCCCGCCAGCTCCTTCCGCCCTCCCAGACGCTAAAGCAAGGAGCGGCCTGTAGGGCGCAAGAGTGGGCACCTCCTCAGCCATGAGGCGGCCGGCGTCCTCCTCCGCCCTCGGGCGAGGCAAAAGCAGACGGCCTCCGTGCGAGACCCGGGGGTTACGAGGGTGGCGACGCCCCCGCGGCAGCGCCATTTCCGCGCGGGGCCCAGCGGCGCCCAGGCGCCGCGCGCTCCCCTCCCGCCTGCGCGGCTGCGCAGAGCCGAGCGGCGCGGGATGGCGGCTCTCCCCGCCCCCCCCCCCCACCGCCCCGGCCGGGCCGTGGGGCGGGGCTGTGGGAAGCGGCCGCCGCCGCCCCTGACTGCCTCGGCACCGCGCTGGTAGCAAAGGGCGCCCCAGCGTCGCCGCGACTCCCCCCCCCCGCCCGTCACTGGCCTTCTGCCTCTCGCCGCCCGGCGCGGCCGCGGTGCCGGGGGCCGTGAGCGGCGTCGCCCGCTCCCTTCGCCCCTCCCGCCGCCGCGCAGGCCCGGCGCCGCGGGGTTGGGCGGTGCGAGGCATGAAGCTGACCAAAGCCCAGTACGATGAAATAGCCCAGTTCCTGGGGCACGTGCAGCCCACCCGGCAGAGCCTGAGGAAGCTGAAGGAGAAGTTCCCTAGGTAAGTGCTTCCCGCCCTCCGGGGCCGCTGCCCGGCGCGGGGCGGGCGGCTCGGGCCCCGGGCGGCGGCCTGCGAGCTCGCTGCGGGCGGGCGAGGGGCCGCAGGGGGCCGCTCCGCCAGCTCCAGCTGGTGCCCCCCGGTTCCAGGCCCCACACGGTACAAAATCACTTGGACACGCACACGGTCATCGACGGCGAGCGAGAGCTCGCGAGAGCTGCTGCTAGGAGCAGGGTACTTCTCACTCTCTGCGACCTGAGGAGTTGGCACAAAATAAAGGACTCTTCCCCCGCCCCCCACCACCTGTCCAAATGAAAGCTCTCGGGTCCTTTCATGAGTCTGTCTCTTAAACACCAAGTAGATCTTCTCAGGTGAACGAAGCCTTCAGGCTCAGGCCGTTCCTCTGTGGCCGAGACCGAGGGTGGAATCCGGCCTGCGATACCACTGCCCCTGTGGCTTAGGGAGAAGAGGTGGTCCAGGCCCATAACTCTTTACGTGGTGCTGCTTTCCAGCTGAAGGCTGGAAAAGGGGTCATCTTAAATTGGAGCGTTCATCTGCTTCCTCGCCTGAGCTGCATTCAAAATGGTCAAAGACATTTGCAAGTGACCATAGGCTAGCATGGAAAAGTGTACATGATGGCATATGCTCCATGTACTGATCTTCATTGCTGAAATTTGCTTATTGCCAACAACAACCAAGTTGTAAAGTACATGTTGCAAGGTTTTTTGCTTTTTTCAGGTTTGGGGGAAGGATTGCTAGTGCTGAATTGACAGGAAACCAAATCAGGTTCTGTCGGGGAAGGAGTGGTACTGTCTCTAAAATCACCAGAAATAATACAGAAAACTGTAGGTTTTTAAGTGCTGTGCTTACTTTGGTGAGAGGGAGAAATCAGTAAAACAGAAAATCGTTCCCATGCTTCCTGAGCGAGCCTTGCTAGTCTTACCACAAGTGTGGCTGAGGAAACTGTCTGAAGTTGTGTGTAACTTACAGTAAGTGGATTAAGAGCCAACATTAACTTAGGCTTTTAAACTATACAGTGAAATCTTTTCCTGTTCAGGAAAGTGTGTAATGTAGTTAAAATCAAGCTAAGGGAATAGCCCTGTTACAGAGAAGCGATGCTAAAGCAATGTGGTTGGTTCAGCGAGTTGCATTGTTGGGAACCGACCTCACCTTGCACAGTACTTTGCAACTTGGGAAATCGCTTACTGTGACAGCATGTGTCTAAGGAGCTTAGACTTGGCTTTATCACTTTGGTGCTAATGAAATTAGAAGAGAGTGTTTGTGCGTATATATGTGTGCGTGCACGCACACACACGTGCATATTCTCTTTTTCTAGTCTCTTTATAAAGCTGTCTTAAAAGAAGGTTGGAATTTGGGTCGGTCTGCCAGGTCAGTCACTGTGTGTAGGAACCTGCTTCCAAGACACATGCATAGGCACATGAGTGTCTGTAATAGGGAAAATAAGGACCAGGCCTTTCTGCTGATACATTTTACTTCCCAGTCCACTCCTTTGATCCTGCAAAACAACCATTGACTCCTCAGTTTCAGAACTTGATGACTTCTGAAAAACTACGTACTAATAACAATGTAGAGTTATATCAGGAAAAAATTATGTTTTTTCTAAAGCAGCTGTCTCGGGTTTGGCGAACACTGAAAAGCAGAGATTAACTACAGTAGTTGCTTCCATGATTTGCTGGCTTAACATACTGTTATCTTGTTATCCACATTATGAGATGAGAATGTCCTCTTCTGAATTCCACTTGTAGGCCTCTCTTGAATTTTGTTTGTTCAACCTGGGAGAAGGCTAAAATGTTCTATCCGAATGATGAATGAATTGATACCTTTTTATAAAAAATGTCAAGTATATTTTGAGGAGGTCTGCATGTCTCCTTTCTGTGAATGGCTCAGCAAGTGATGTTTGTTGTCTTTTTGTTTATTTCTCATAGCAGGGCAGATGCAGAAGACCCTCAGAGAAAAAGTTTGAAGTAGAAAAATATGTTGGGCTAATGATTTTGAGACGCAGTTAAAAAAAAAAAAAAGCATTCCAAGGCCACTGCTTGCTTTAGCAGCAAGGGAGATGTATTGAAATAGATAATGTGTTATAACGTGAAAAACAGGCAGTCTCTATAACCATTATCTTGTAGAAGAGGCCAGCTGGAGAGATTTGTAAACTTGTGTGCCATTTTAAGTGTGAAAGGAGAGGCTTGTTCAGTGATGTTTTATAACTGTGGAATAAGTTTCTTATAATCTAGAACCTGTGTCATTCTCTTCTAGGACAAGAAGGGACTGATTGGACTTTTTGGATGCTTTTTTTGTTTATGAAAACCAAAATCAAACAAACCAACAACCGCCCTCCCCACCCACCCCAACTTTCTAATTCAGTCTTTTTAAGAAAATATTCCAGAATCTGTCATGGCACTTGCAATGTGATGAAGGTGTCCATAACCAGTGTGTCATTATTATATGGTAACAGTTGCTGATTCAAACTGGAAAGTACTAACATCCATAATAGCTGCTTTCACCTTGCACTTTCAATCTTTCCCTGGGAAGGAACAGTATTCCACTGGTAATACAATACATAAATTGACAGTTTTCAAGCATTTCTGGTTCCTACTGCCCCATAGATCTTGAGAGTCTTTGGATTTCAGCATTAATCTGCTCAGGTTTCTTGCTAATACTGTCTTATCTATTGGTTCCTCCCTTGTCTGTTGTGCTTCTTGAAGACTCACAGTTTATGTTCCTTATTTGTATAAAGTATCTTTCACACTTTGTTATGGGCCTCCTCTTGTTCTGCAATTTCTCCCTAAAAGTAATTAGTAATTTCCATAAAACTATTGCCACAATTTAGTATGCATAGGTATGCTATGTAGTGGCTGCCAACATGACCTGTGAATCTAAATCATTTTTTAGCAGGGTAGTTTGTTCTTTACTATTATTGAACTACTTCAGCAGGTGAGATTACTGCTTCAAAAGGGTGTTGCCATGTGATTTATTAATGTCAAATAGTCAAAATTAGACTGCTTCTGATACTGTTTATAAGTATCTTTATACAAGAATTGACACTTATTTTTTTACAATTCTGTAACATTACAGACAACATGGATTTAGTGTACTTTTCTTAAAATCCAGTTATTTTGCAAAAATAGAAGCTCAGGACTCAAATTGCTGTTCTTTTTCTGTTAGTGCTGCACTTCATATTCCATGCCTGGCAATTACCAATGTATTTATTTATTTATTTATTCTTAAGTTATTTGTTACATGCTTAGCAATTGTCTTCTAAATGTGTTCAAGTTTAACAGCAGGATTTTTGGATGACATGAGGATTATCAAAATGTAATTTTGAGCACTAAGCATGATAAATCTCTGCCAGTATTGGATCACTGATACGTAGTTCCTTTGAGCTTCTTAACGTATTCTTAAGGGAGAAGCCACTGCCCGAGCATTCACACACCAATCAAGGAGTTGCACACACACCACTCGAGACTTTAACTCTTAGGACTGGAGTCCCTTCGCAGCGGGTGACTCCAGTGAGCCAACGGGTGGCCCGTTCGACGACTCTTCCTCAGACTCGACCTGGGTTCCCCGAAGCAACAGTCCGCCCTTTGATTTTCTTTAGCATACCTGCTAATGCATCCAGACGACTGTCTGAAGGTTTTCTATATGTTGTATCACTGTCCAAATTCTCATATATAATATCAAAACTAAAAGCAAGCACAATACAGTTAGCATTAACAGAACTACTACTGGGTGTGACATATGGTTCCGGATTCCCGTCGCAGTTGGCAACCATCCCAAGAATGCTTCCCACCATTTATGTTCTCCATCCTTTTTTATTCTTTCTGGAACTTGATGTATTTCCTCAGCATTCTGGTGTATGGTGAGAGATCTACTGTTTAAATTTTGATCACTATATCAGTATCCTGATTTTCATAATATGACATGCAGCGTCAAAAACATGGAAATGTAGAAAAGACACAGGCAAGGACAAATACATATTCATAGTATTACATTCAATAGCTGTTTAACAGTCAAGCTTCTTTTAGAGCTGTCCAACAATACTGATTAATCCAGGTGAACTGTTTACAAAAACATATAAAACATTGGATGGCACAAAGTATATAGCGCTAATATAAACAGATTGTTTAAGTTAAGTACTTAATGTAAACGGTCTATCTCTACCTGTAACAAAGAATATTTTAGGGGACCAAAAAACATTCCTTATAAAAAATAATGCTCTGAGCAAGAGTAGAATGGCCACCTGGCTCCCAAAACTGGTGACTGATTACGATTCGAAGAAGAGTAAGTTGCTGCTACTGCACCCTTCACTAAATGGGGAGCATCCTGCCTGTTTAGCTGGTATTGAGGAACTATTCAGGGGTGACTGAGGACTTGGGCTGCTGTCAGTCTTTGGGGTGGGTTAACATGAAGCATTTCTGAAACAAGGTCCTTTGCTGTATCTGAAACGGTACTCCAATAACCACCACTGAGAGAGAGTTTTCCAGTACCTATTTGGGCCCAAATCTCCTCTGAGGTATCATCAGGACCATTTACAAAAGGAGTGTAGCCAGTAAGCATGGTATAAAGTCTAACACCAAGGCTCCATATGTCACATGCAGCATCGTAACCTTGCCTCCTTAAAACCTCTGGTGCAACAAAATTTGCTGTGCGACATGGAGTCATCAGAAGACCATTTTCTACTCATAGTTGTTTTGTAAGGCCAAAATCACAAATTCAGATTGATTCTGGATTACTAGATTCATCAACATAAATATTGCTAAGCTTCAGGTCTCTATGAACAACCCCTTGTGCATGAACAGAACAGCACTAGCTTCTCATTACAACAAAATTTTTTGTCTAAGAATCCAGCAGTTCCCTTCCTTTCATAAGTTCTGTTACTACATATACATATTTTTCTGGTGGGTTGACCCTGGCTGGATGCCAGGTGCCCACCAAAGCTGCTCTATCACTCCCTGCATCAGCTGGACAGGGGAGAGAAAATACAACAGAAGGCTCATGAGTTGAGATAAGGACAGGGAGAGATCACTCACTAATTACCATCACGGGCAAAACAGACTCGACTTGGGGAAAATTAACTTAATTTATTGCCAATCAACCAGAGTACGGTAATGAGAAATAAAACCAAATCTTAAAACACCTTCCCCCCACCCCTCCCTTCTTCCCAGGCACAGCTTCCCTCCCAAATTCTGTACCTCCTTCCCCCCGAGCAGCATAGGGGGACGGGAGTGGGGGTTGTGGTCAGTTCATCACACGTTGTCTCTGCCGCTCCTTCCTCCTCAGGGGGAGGACTCCTCACTCTTCCCCTGCTCCAGTGTGGTGTCCCTCCCACAGGAGACAGTCCTCCACAAACTGCTCCAGCGTGGGTCCCTCCCACGGGCTGCAGTCCTTCAGGCATAGACTGTTCCAGCGTGGGTCCCCCGCAGGGTCACAAGTCCTGCCAGAAAACCTGCTCCAGCATGGGCTCCTTTCTCCACAGGGCCACAGGTCCTGCAAGGAGCCTGCTCCAGCGCGGGCTTCGCACGGGGTCACAGCCTCCTTCAGGCACCCACCTGCTCCAGCGTGGGGTCCTCCACGAGCTGCAGGTGGATATCTGCTCCACCGTGGACCTCCATGGGCTGCAGGGGGACAGCCTGCCTCACCATGGTCTTCCCCACGGGCTGCAGGGGAATCTCTGCTCCGGCGCCTGGAGCATCTCCTCCCCCTCCTTCTTCACTGACCTGGGTGTCTGCAGGGTTGTTTCTCTGTAATATCTCTGCTAAGGGCGTCCTCTTCTCTACTCCAGTTATGATACCCATGATTTAATCCGGGTGGGATTTGAACCCCCCTTTAAAATCTCTCAACAATTCTCAATCGTACATCTTACATTGATCAGACTGTGTACAAACTCATGTGCAATTTATGCTGATCAGGCTACGCAGCTCAGGCAGGACTTGAACCCCCCTCGTCAAAATCTCTCTGGGCAGGACTTGAACCGGCCCTTAAAATCTTTCTGGTCGGGACTTTAACTCTCCTGAATTCTGTCCTTTTCTCTGTATTGAATTTAGATTTGGGGGATTTAACACTCACCACTCAAGCGATTTGGTGCCTCCCGTGTCCAAAATCGTCAGGTGAACTCACGCTGTGCCAGCAGCTGGAGGTTTGGATCCGAGAGGTTCCGAGACTGACCTAGGGTCCCACCTGGGTGGCCAGACTGTTAAGGGAGAAGCCACTGCCTGAGCGTTCACACACCAATCAAGGAGTCACTCGCACACACACCACCCAAGACTTTTAACTCTTAGGACCGGAGTCCCTTCACAGTGGGTGACTCTAGTGAGCCGATGGGTGCCTCTTCTAACTCCTCACACACACACACACACACACTCACCCTCGGGCACTTCCTCTTCCCTCAGGCTTGACCCTACGTTCCCCAAAGCAGAATCTCTAATCAAGGCCTTCAAAATAAAAAGCATAATTTATTCTATCTATGGTGCACAGATTTAGACAGCTCAAGTTGAGTGCCTTCAGAGAGGGACCCCAAACACTGAAATCCCTGGGGAATTATGCCGTTACAATCTAAGTTCCCACCCCTCACACCATAGTCTGGTCCAATAATAATACTCGGGTCTAGGGTCCTCTTCTCTCTTATTGAGTCCTTTTTCTCGCCTCTAGGCTGGTTCTTTCTTTTTCCTGTTTTTTAGGGTACCTGTTACTATGTCTCCCTTTCCTGGCTCAGACTGGCTCGGGGCTTTCTGCATCTCCTTACTCCTCCAATCAGAGAATAGGTCAACATTAAGCAAAAGCATTAAGCAAGCAATGAGTTCTGCTTTATCATGAATGACTATTTTTAAGCAGCTAAAGCAAGCCCTTAAAGCCCTCCAAAACATATTAACAGCCTCTATAATTTATATACATTCCTGTGTTATTATAGCCTCAGGGTTTTATCCCATTATCGCAACATGTGCTGTTTACGTT
This sequence comes from Harpia harpyja, assembly GCF_026419915.1. Taxonomy (NCBI): domain Eukaryota; kingdom Metazoa; phylum Chordata; class Aves; order Accipitriformes; family Accipitridae; genus Harpia; species Harpia harpyja. The sequence goes on along the minus strand of NC_068942.1, from coordinate 48,812,215 downwards.
ACGTTCGGGTGTGGTCTGCACGCTCATGTAGTTGAGCTTTGCCACCTTCCACTACAGTATACATCACTGGACTGATAATTCTGTATGTTCTGTGTTGTGCTCTTCTATAGTGTACCACCTTTTCTGCTTTGTTTCTCATCTGAATTAATCTACTTGCTAATAATTTGTGGGTTTCATTGTAACTTCTGTATTTTCTTCTGCCTTCTCTTTAGCCATGGGCTTATGTTCTTCTGTGATACTGTTCTTCTCAGTGAGACCTTATGTCTAAATTGGATTACCCATTGTAGAACTAGTTGTAGGAAATGTAGAGTATTGCAGGACATGCTCTGAGAAAGTTACAATCTCTTTCTTTTAAGTGCTTGTTTCTCTCTTAAATAGTAGTTGGAGCTGCCAACAAGTAGAATCTTCTGCATAAGAATCACCTTAGCGTTACCTGTTTATGGTATCAAGATGTAGGTTAGACCTTTAAACTTTCACCTGTAGTCAAAGACTATTTTAACTTGTCCAGAAGAGTCCAGCTTCTTAGGGTTTGATTCATACCCAAGCTGATACTCTAGTACTTCAGTTTAGTTGTTTCCAGGGAAAAAAATAAAAAACTCAGTTCTGTATATGGCAGAATACATAGTTTCTCTTCAGAACCTTTTCCTGAAGCTTCTTACCAATGGAACATGATTGACAAATGACTGGACCTTTCTCAAATCTATGCCTTGTACGTATTTGCTGCTCTTCTTCGTATCCAATTCTGATTGAATATTACAGGTTTTCTGGTTGAATCTTCCTCTGGTTCTACCAAGCTTTCTAAGGGTGTAAGGTTTACTGACCCAATTCATTATGGTACTGTCTTGGTTTTTCTTCTGCAGTTTTTCCTGATTTGGTTCTGGTTTGAGTCTTTGAATCTCTTACGCTACGTTGTGCTTGAAATGGGGATTCCAGAAACTTTCTGACAGTGCAAGTCGGCTCAGTAGCCTTGCATCTCTTAGAGATTCCAAAACCCATGTTTTTCAAGTTCTTACATTGAACTGTTGTGAAACGTATTTCATTCCATCTAGGAGTGCTATATTCTTCCATAGCACAATTAGTGCAGTCTGTACTGTTTCTCTTCCTTAAAGTTGTTAAACAAACTTAGTGCCTCTAGCCCAACTTCCCTTTCAGTACCTTCACTTTTATTCCTGTAAAAGAAGCATTCTTTTTTGAGCCTATCTGAGTGAAAACTGTGTTTATAGAGAGTTTCAGAGTGCTAGGATTTCACAGTATTAGAATTTATAGCAGCTGCTCTGTGCAGGTCTTCATTTTTCTTCCATGCATCTATTCAAAGAAGTATTGTCCTGTTTGTGTCCTTTCTGTGAGTGTTTCCTTCCTAGTGATCAGGAAGAGCTTTTCTTACCGCAGAAAGGTAAGGGAAGCTGGCATAAATGTGAGAGAAGAACTTACCCCGCTTCCTTATTTTTCCAATAAGCAAGAGGAAAACATGATGCACAGGTTCATATTGATATACTTGATATTTGAGTATGGATATTTGGTTTTAACATATGTAACTTCTTGTTTGATTATTGGAATGCACACAGTCTTTGTTCCCAGAGCATACCAAGTGATGCACGTTCTTCCACATTCATGACCTGTCTTCTTCATTATTTAATATCACTTCAGGTTTTGCACACATTTTCAGTAATTATGTTGCACTTTCTCCAAATTACTGATAGCTTTATTAAATGTCACTGGGCCTGGAAAGCATCCCAACAAGATTTTTAATTTAAAAAAAAAATGTATCTGCATGGTAATGTCTCACAATGTAAATTGGAAAATATAATCTGTTTATTATTTGCTCATTTTTATCACTTTCTCAGTGATGGTTCATACTGAAACAAAGGCCCTAAAGAAGTTTAAATGTATGGCATCAATGTTATTTCTTTTACCAGCCGCTTAAGACTGACTTAACATTTTTGCTTCCTCTTTTCCAGTGTCGTTGCCTCTCTTTGTTTTTTTAGAGTTGGGGGTGGATAGGCCTTTTCTTTTCCTCTTCCAGCCAGTTTTATTTACAAGGAAATATATTGCTTTTTCCTGAATAATTTCTTTCTGCCTTTGTGCTGTTGCTTAGATTATCGAGCAGTACTGATAAGCCCAAAATGGTTGTAGTGGGAAACAGAAAGGTAGAACTGCTGCGCTCTTTCAGCTCCCTCTTTTTTTCTTTTTTCTTTTTTTTTTTTTTTCCTTTCAATTTCTGTGTTCTGGTACCTGCTGCTAATGGAGCCTGGCGATTGAGTCAGGGTGGAAGGAGAATTCCTTGTCCTCTGCTCTAGTGCTCGTTGGAGCTACTATTACCCAGGAAGGAAGACAGTGAAGCTCAAGAGCAGAGGGCAGCTAACTGTCTATGTGGATTTCAGAGCCCTAGGCTGAGGACTCAAGCACAGGTATATTAGATGGGGAAATCTTATCTATGAGCAGGCAACCTACTGGTGTGTGACACTTCAGTTGCACTCTCTTCTGCCTGGAAAGGCTCTCGTCATAGCAAAACTGACATAATTCTTGTAGCTTCTGCTGCTCTCCCTGCTCTTTTGAATAGTTGGTTAATTATTTTGGAAAGTATAGGAACTAGGCTGTTTCTATATTCTCACTACTTTACAGTGAAATAAATTCACACTCTGCCTATATAAACCACCTCATCAATTTCAGTATACTGGCTCATGAGAGAAAAGAAAGTGGACTTTAGTAGGGGATGCAGAGACTTGGAGGGAGATGCTAAATGGCCATTGGTATATTTCCACCCTGTCTATTTTGAAGTGGCAGATACTTTGCACTAGTGTACTGTGTTTAAATGATCTGGAGCATATAGCTACAGCAGCTATGAAAACAGTAGAATTTTTGAAGTTTTGTATTTCTTTTTTTCTTCTTTCATGTTAGACTTCAGAGTAAACAAAGTTTTACACTGCTGTTTGGTTTTGTCTGTTATATGTAGCAAAAGCCTAAAATAATTTAAAATTTTTTATGTACTTGAAGCTGCATTTAACCTCACAGGTAAACAGATTGATAATAAAAGATGAGAAAGAGGTCTTGGCTCATTATTTGAAAAGAAAATTAACAATATACAAGCTTTCAGAAATGACCTACAATAAAATGTAGCATATTCAAAATAATCTTAAATAAAAATATACTATACAAAGTAATTATGTGAGCACTGAACTGATACTGTTCCCTTTGGAAAGATGTTCTCGCTATCTGAACCCTTGGTAGGAAATCTACTGTAAGGTATTACAGCTTTGATAGACTAAACCAGAGGGTGGTACAGGTTTTCCCTTTTCACTTAAAATGAAGTCTTAAAGAACTTGTAACTGGTTGGATTTGGTATGTCTTGCTAAAAAACTGTTTCCTTATGCTATGACCCTAAATAGGAAGGATGCTAATCCTCCCCCATAATACAAAGTATTGCGTGACAGAAATTAACTAAATCAGCATATAACTCAGAAGAACTTTGTCTCCTCCATTATTCATTAGATTAAATGTTAAGATACTTACTTAAAAGCTAGCTATTGATAGGAGTGGAAGCTTTCAGAGTAGAATGGGAAATATAGTTTTGCTCAGTTTTGAGGCTCTCCAATACCAATAGACAGGATTTAGACAGAAAATTCTTATATTGTCACATGTGAATTCTAGGTCTTCAGGACATGGGTGCTTTCCAGATTTGTTTGGAAAGAGATAGAAAGGGGTTTTTGAGTTGTTTGCATTTTATCTAGTAACTAAAAAGCAGATTACATGTATAAGCATGTGTCAACATGAAAGTTAATTTTGAGGAAAGTCCATTGTAGTTTTCTGTTACAATTTTTATAAGTGTAATCATCCTCTTCCTTACAAGCATTCCCACATATGGTGTCCATCCTAGCAAATGCAGTTATTTTAAAGGTTAGTCTTGAAATTTTGCTTGAAATATGCAACCAAAATTAAGGTTGTACTTTCTGGATTCTTGAGCGCTGGTAAGTCTCTTCCTTCTCTCTTAACCTTTTCCCCTTCCAATACAGGCAGTGCTACCATATGGGAGTACAGTTCATTTTATAAAAAAAAAAATCACACAGAACAGGACTTACTACAGTTGTGAAATTCATTTTGGCTGAGTAAAGGGAAAGCCTTTTTGGCCTTGAGGAATTTATACAAACCACTTAGAAGCCAATCCTATATCCTTTGAAGATTTGATGGTGAAATGCAATGATTGGAGGGGGCCTCTTAAAGCAGACATGGAAATAAGTTCCCTATAATTTGAAAATGCATTCTGAGTTTTTTGTAGCTGTGTGTTAGGTGCTCTTGTTTAATACAGAAGAAAAGAAAGAGAGAGAAAGAGAAAGAGAAAAAAGAAACATACAGAGCGAAAAGAGAAAAAAAGGACAGAAAAAAGAAAGAAAAAGAAAAAAATTTTAAAAGAGAGATGTAGACAAGAGGGAAAAGAGAAAATGCAAGAGAAAAAAGGGAGAGAAAAAGAAATTAAGAGGGAGAAGAGAGACAGAAAAGGAAAAGAATAAAGGAAAATAAAGACAGGAAAAGACAAAGAAGGAAAAAAGATAGAAAGGGAAAGAAAAAAGGGAAAGAAGGAGAGAAAGAAAGAGAAAGAAAATCCTTTTATATGTCAAAGCTGTGGGAGTTGTCTTGGTCGCAGCGTACATTACTGTGTTGCTTCATGAAGTTTAATTTGGTTGTACTTTTTGCCACTTCACAAATTCCGTGGTTGTGATAATCACCGGGAGGATAGGATTATAAGTCTCGTGGCACTGTTTTTTCTAAGTATTTCATTCTAAAGCAAGCTTGGTGTCATCAGACAGACCAACAGATGTCTGTAGATTTAAGGGCCAGATTATGGTGGTTGTTAAGAAAGGATGAAGTGGAAGTTTTAACACTGACCATATGTGCATTTTAATTGACTTGTGGATTTTAGGATACCATTATATTCATGTTGCTTGTACTTAAGGACAATGATGATAAAAATGGTAATTCTTGATTGTATTTCAGAAAGAGTCCATACTGTATCATTCTTCTGAAGCTTGCAAACAAGTCTAGATTAGAGTTTTATGAGCAGAGGGGATTTGCTACATCAGAGGGGAAAATATTTTATTCATGCGTTGTTTTTGGGACAATCATATTCTGGGCTATATTACAATGGCACGATAAATTGCTGAATACACTGTCTGCTGAATATGACCTCACCATGAAAAATTTGATGCATTAGAGTAGGAAAGGTTGGAATATATCAACCTTAGCTGACAAGGGACTTTGAATTTTGACCTAACACAGATGACCTTTGTGTGCAATAAAAGTGAGTTTAATCTCCAGGTCAAGGTTGAGGTGAACGGTAGGGCAATGTGGATTGGTTTGAGCTGGCTATGGCTGGATCACACCTAGCAAGCAAAGAAATCCAAGGTCTTTGCATTTCAGAGTAACCAAATGCTTATTCACCTGAAGTTTACTCATATCTGTTATACTACCTTCAAAAACTGTGCTGTGCTGTAGACAGCTAACTCTTCAGCAGCTGTGGACTAATTTGTTTGAAGCTCAGTGTTTCAGAATAAGAAGCGTGAGGTACGTATATTCTGCTCCTATAGATCATTGAATAGGTAAGCTAAATAAAATTTCTCCTCTAGCATGTAGAATAAAGACTGTCAAGTATATTGCCTTGCTATGAAAAGGGTGAAATCTAGAAGCTTTATTTCTTTGACAGCTAACCTGTCTTTGGAACATCGGAAGTTTATTCCTAAGTGGCTTATGCTTTTAGGAGGAACACAATTAAGAGAGCTCCGATATGTTTCACTAGGCAAATACAAAGAAAATGGGTCCTTTTGAGCACTCCCTTGCTGTAAAAGGTATTTGATCAAAGAAGCTAAGTTACAAAATGTTTTAGGGGTTGTCTAGGTTACGTAATAAAGACGTATAGATGAATTTAAATAAAAGATTGTTGTGTTTTATAGTAGTCACAAACAAAATCTGTCTTTTTAACTGGCTGGTGTTCCAGGAGTGCTATTTTCCTAACATACTAACGATACATGCTCTGAATACTTTACACAGATAAGAGTGGTAGCGGTGGTGCTGTTGGAAGGAGGGGAAAGGAGGGAGTTCTCTTTAAATCAGCCAGGAGAAAAAAAAAGTTTGAGACTAATGGAAAGAACCTCTACTCCTTTAATAGAACCTGCAAAATATATTCTCCAGGTCTGATCAGCTCTGAAGGCTCTAGAGGTTTGATGATTGGAATGGCAGGAAATCACGCTTTCAGGACATAACGAATTGACTAGGCCATCCATCATTTGTTAGCATGCGCTGAAACACTGGGTTTGTGTGCAGAGGTCTGTGATTTAGTAAATACTTGGGAGATGAATAGAGCTTACACACAAGGGAAGATATTGCTGTCCTTCAGCAGCCTTAGACACAGATCCCTGCTGAGAAGGCCGTCTGACAGCAGCTCATCAGTAACTGGCCTGTCACAGTCAGTGATGCCCACCAGCCATCCCCAGTATATTAAATGCATTTTTAATATCTGCTTCAGTAGATTTAATGAAGAAAATTTAGTTTCCATACTCTGATCACTGCTTCCTCAAGTGTTTTAAAGCATTGAGTGAAGCACTTCCAAGAAAGGAACTGTGCTGATACCTGGAGGAGCTGTTTGAAAATGAAAGTGAAACAGAATGCAAAGAGGATTGTTATTATCCAAACGGTTTCCTTAAAACAAAAATGTTTGGAAAAAGCAGCGATCTTCTTGGAAACAATTGACCCTCGTGCAGAGGGACCTTATGCAGCAGGCTGTACAGCAACAGAGATGCAGTGCTGGAAAAGGTGTATGCACAGTGGTTCTGTTTAGTGTGGCAGGGCTTGCCAAAAGGCATAACTGCATTTCCTACACTTTTAGATGTCAGTATTTGAATCAGATCATCGTTCTGTCAGGCTTTCAGAGTCCTGAGAGAAGGGTGGCTGTGAATGGAAGGAATGGAATAGATCATGTTTTTAATAAGTAACGTAGATTTTGTTTTGGTTTTGGCATTTTTGCGAGGGATGCAGTTGGTGAAAATCATTGTAGCGTTCCGTGGTATTAAACTGATGTAAGAAACAAATAATAAGACACAATGGAAAATAAAACTTCTGCATTTTTATAGCTTAACAGGCTCATTGAGAGTTACTCAATACTGACATTCTGCTTGTAAAGATTGTATGGAATTAATTTTTTAACTTTGTAGCAAATGGTAAGATCTTTTGCTGTCCATATATATAGATAAACTTGTTTGAATTTCCTGGGAACTTTCAGGGAAAACTTCTGTTTACATAAAGGCAAATATGTTGGTTTTCATTTTCTAACGAGATTCAGTGCTTATGATATTTACTTCAAGACAGCAAGACAAACAACTCGATTTTGTTGCAAACATCTATTTGAAATATTCACTTCTTGAGCTTTTTTTCCCTCAGGAGTCCATTCTGTGTTCACAGAAGAGAAAGCAAGTGCCGAATGAGACCTATAAATTTGATTCTTGTATGTGTCAAAACAGTAATGTATTAAATGCATATTATTATAAAAATTTAAGACATGTCCTAAACACTTACATTTTTATAACACATGACAATATTAAATAATACATTTTCTTGTTAGCATCTGTTTGCTGTCATTGTTGGCAGGACCTATGATTTATTACTTAAATTAATGACTACAACCATTTTGGTCCTGATATGTGCCCCATAGCTTATCACATCACTTAATAAAATAACATATATGCTTCTATGAGAGTCATTTTTTAATTGTTTATTCCTTTAAGTTCCTGGTGAAAATACCATATCTGTTTGCAATGTGAAAGTCTCAGAAGCTTGTTTTGTACTTCAAACTGAGTGAAATAATGGTAAGGATTAATTTCTGTAAGAATATGGAGTACTGTAACTGATCTACTAAAATTGTCTTCTAAGACAAGCCTGGTAGAGTATTGTTACCAAAAAAACCAACAGCTTTGGAAGAGGAGTGGAAAAATACTGCTGTTTTCTTCAGTTCCAGTGATGGTTAAAAGCCTTGTTCATTTGTTTGTTAGACTAATTGGTACCATGCAAGTAGATTTCAGAGTCCCATTGGCATGCTAAGATTTCACACTCTATCATTAGTTTTCAGATTGTATTTCATGGAGTCCTTGTTGTCCATGGACTTTAAATGAAGAATTCAAAGTAAATGAACTTCTCGTCAGCAGGCTTAAATTTGCCAAACAGGAATCTGCACCTACTGTGGGAAAAACGTTTTGGTTTGTGAACCCCTTAGGTTGAAAACTTCTGTTTTGTAAGCAACTAAAGCATTTTTATCTATCTTACAGTTTCTTTTCATACATGCTTTTTTTTAAATTCTAGTGTCCATAATGTTTTGAATGTGGTAGTAATATGAATGGGATATATTATCCCTTTGTCCAGGTTTCGGCTGGGGTAGAGTTAATTATCTCTCTAGTAGCTGGTATAGTGCTATGTTTTGGGTTCAGTATGAGAAAAATGTTGATAACACACTGATGTTTTCAGCTGTTGCTAAGTAGTGTTTAGACTAAGTCAAGGATTTTTCAGCTTCTCGTGCCCAGCCAGCAAGAAGGCTGGCGGGGCACAAGAAGCTGGGAGGGGACACAGCCAGGACAGCTGACCCAAAGTGGCCAAAGGGGTATTCCACACCGTGTGACATCATGCCCAGTATGTAGAGTGGGGGGACTTGGTCTGGGGGGGATCACTGCTGGGGAACTAACTGGGCATTGGTGCGCGAGTGGTGAGCAATTCCATTGTGCATCACTTGTTTTGTATATTCCAATCCTTTTATTATTATTGTCATTTTATTATTGTTATTATTATCATTATTAGTTTCTTCCTTTCTGTTCTGTTAAACTGTTCTTATCTCAAGCCATGAGTTTTACCTTTTTCCTTCTGATTCTCTCCCCCATCCCACTGGGTGGCAGGGAGTGAGTGAGCGGCTGCGTGGTGCTTGGTTGCTGGCAGGGGTTAAACCATGACACCCTTCCAGCGCACACTCCAGGATATCCAGTAGCATGATGGATAGTGACAGTCTCATTGCTTTCTGCTGGAGAATTCGTGAACTTCAGTCCCCTGCTTTTTCCTTCTCATCTGAATAGGGTATTTAAGCAAGTGTTGCTGTCCGTCTAAACTGGCAAAATGGCTTCAGATAAGGATGTGGTGCTGAAGAGTTCTTTATTTTTGGGTGAATATCCTCTGTTTGCACATCTGTGTCTAGGCCTGCAATGTGTTGGAAGCATTCGATAGCATCGATTCCCAGATACCTCCAGAAGCTTCCACACTGAATAAAAATGTCCTAATATAGCACACATTCTTCTTCCATAGAAAGCAGAACGTTGTCAAATATTTCTTTGAGTAAGACCCATGTGATAGCAAAGGTAGTCTCTTGTGTAATGCAGCCTGTCTGAAACTGTTTCAAAGACAACATAAAAACTATGACCAAGCTATTTCTATTTGTGGTTGGCTGGGAGATGGCAGAACTTCTTATCAGTCCACTATTGATACTGGTAATGTCCGGTTCTTTATTGTACTTCTGTGGAATGCAGATGTGCATTATGAGGCTACAACTGGTGCTAAGTATGATAACTAATAGCTAGAGTGTGAGTGTAGGTTCCTACGGATGAAAAGGCTATTGAACATTAGCCATTTCCTGCATTAATATAAAATGCATGTTGTCAATGCAGCTGTCCTTCAGTTTTCAACACAGCTAGGCAATGTGTCTTCCTAGACAAGCGCATTATCTTGGATAGACAAAATGTAAAAAGATAAAAATAACTCATAAGCTAGATTTCTGATTCTTAGAGAGCTTAAAAAGGAAGATTTGCTTTGACCAGTTAGCAGGTACTCTAATAGGCCAAGCAAGTTCATTCCAAATACAGTGTTTAATGACCTCATTGCAGTGAGTTATCTGACACAGGAATATGTTTTCCTTTATCCTATTATTAGAAACAGGAGGATTTAATTATTGACCAAAAAGAGAATTTGGACTACAATTTTTATCTCATTTGTATTGTGTTCCTTTGACATCAGCGGTCTGAGAGAGAAAAAGGAAAATGGTCCTTTATGGAATAAATGCGTGGTTTCAGTTTAAATATTTTTCTAGCCATATCTATCTGTTTGGTATGTCCTTTAAGCGTGGAGTGTTTTTTTTCCAAACAAATCCCATTGGTTGCCCAATAGCTATTATCCACAAGCTTCCTGCTTACACTTTTTGTTTTAATTTACTATTTAGACACAGACCTCGCCAGTGACAGGCAATCATCCTTACACATTATTATTTTTGTGGTTTTGAGGTTTCTGGGTAGAGAATTTTGTCCCTTTATCTGGGCATAGATGCTTGCCATTCTAACATTTTAAATCTCAGTAATTTAAAATACTATTCAAATGTTTCAGCTACTGTGTAGAAAGTAATATATTTCTGTGTAGACAGGTTTGGGTTGGTGAACATGTATCACGTGTTAATTGTTTGCTTTAGTTTATTTTGTAATTCTCAGCTCTTTAGTCTCTTTATCAAGGATATATCTCTCAATGGAACTTTGCATTAGTGGATCAGGATGTTTACTGAAATAAGCAGTTAAAATTATTAAAATATGCAGTGGAAAGCAACATGCTTAGTTTAATATGCTTCTGAATATTAAATGCAAGTAAAATGGTATATAGACATGGAGCCATTTGTTATATTTTCGTATATGAAGCAATAGCTGTGTAAACCTTAACCTCGTAATTTTGCAAGTTCCACTTTATCATGTAGCTGTAAAAGGTAATCAAAATAAATCATGGAAGATGAAGAAATATTTTCCAGGGCTTTCTGTATGCTTTCAGAAGTGGTGCTTGATCCATGAAATTTTAGTAAGCATATTAAATAATACAATATGATGTGCAACGTGTCAGGTCTGATAAATTATTTTGTATAGGACATTTATACAACATATGGTGAGCTGCTATGTGAACAGCTTAATGACTAAATTATGTTAATCTTTCTTGCCATATTTACTTTTCATTTAAAAAAATGGTGTTTTCAAATTTTTATTTTACTTTTTTGATCACGGGTAGATATAAGAAAGGTGTAGGTCATCCCCGAGAAGCCGTGACAGTGATCCAAGGTTCCTCAGCTGTGCAGTGTACATAACACAGATGTTGGGAGAGTCATCTGTCAGCTATGCCTCTCCTATGGAGTTAAAGTTCTAGGGGGAAAAGAATTCGACACAGTGCTGTCACTGTTACATTTTCACAATAGAAGAGCATGCAAATATTCAACCTCCTGCTTAGCAGTAGTGCCCTGTCTAATGTCTGTGCTGGTTAGAATAAAAAAATAGTGGGTGCATCTAGGGCTCATAGATCTGACAAAGGTCATGCTATGCTGGGCATTTGAATTGGAAATTGTCTGGACTTAGATTTTATAAAGCTCCCACTGTTGTCGGGGAAAATTTCAGCAGGGTTTTGTCCCTAGAGAGGCCTCTTAGGCCCTTTTCTGTCCTATGAATGAATTTAGATGTGAGGGTTTCTCCTGCCTTAAAACTGTTAAGTTCATTTTGCATACATCCCCAGAGAGAAAAACTGGCAGATGCTTTTGTCTTGGAAGTGTTTAAAAGAAAACTGCAGAACAGGAACAAGGGAGAGAAGGGGCCCTGTGTGGAGTCCCAGAACATTTTGGAAATGGCCAATATGCAGTTTTCATCAGTACTAAGGCGGGGCGCAATATGGTGCCTGTAGCTCACTAGGGAATATGAATGTTGATTAAGCATACTCCCAGGCTTTGAAATCCTGAAAGCAGTGTCAGAATAATGGATGTTGAGCAAATGTCAAGCATTTGTTAATTTCTCTGTTATTTGGAGTTTATCTACCATGATCAATCAAATAAACTAGTGCTTCTCTGTTGTGGCATGTGTCATTGATATGGTGATTAGGTGGCTAGAGAGGCCTTCTGCCTTTTTTTTTTTTTTTTTTTTTTTTTTAATCCAGGTAACAGATTACATATGAACAGCCGTAACTTTAAGTTAAAGGTTTGTTTGCGATTGGTTTAGTGGAAAATGGTGCATTAACAAAATACTTTAGGGTAGTGAAAGAAAAAAGTATTTGCATATCTGCTGTGCTAAAAATTATATTCATGCCATTTTTTCCATTCTTGGCCTTAAAGCTTTACTGTTGTGAGGAAGGAGAAATTAATTCTAAATGAAAGTTGATAGAAGAAACTTCTACTTATTCTTAAAAGGAAAAGTTTGAAAACAAAGGATACCCACCCCAAATTAGTATTAATTTATGGCTTAGCCACCTTCTTCCCTCTAAATCTTTTGGTTTCTGTAAACTGGGTCTTGAAATCCCTGGGTTTGATTGGGAAACATGTTCTGATGCCCTTTAGTTAAAAGTGGAGGGGCTGACTCTGACTCTTTTATAAGAATACACACTCTTTTGTAAGAATACGTCAGAGCAGTTGTTAGATAGTGGCTAACATGCAAGAATGTAAACTCTCCAGTTCCGATTATATTTTCTACAACTTCTCAATTTCCACTGTCTTCTGATGTCCTAATTCTGCTAATTTGCCACTCTTAGAAGTTAGGTAACATACAAAGACCTGATATTTAAATGTGAAGAACAAATAAAAAATAAACTGAAGGAGAAAAAGGCACTGTGGCCTTTGCTGCTTTACTGTAATATATAAAGACTTTAAAATGGGAAAGGATAGGGTTGGGATGTTTTGTGTGAGACCTTTTTGAAAGCTGTCTGAAGGGTGTTAACAGTCAACTTTCACTGAATTCCGGTGAAGTTTAGTTACACCCTTCTCATGGATTTTTTTTTTTTTTTTTTGCAAAATCTAGTCCTTATGTGCTTAATGTAAAGATGGCAGTGTATATTTTTATTATGTTTTTGACAATTCCCAGAAATTTAAGAAGTGTCAGTGAGTCATGCCATATGACTTGATGCATGTTGAGGTCATCTTCAGTTTATTTTAACATAGAACAAATGTTTGATGTTGAACTAGTTTTCCTTCTTCCTTGGCTTCCACATTTATTTACCAAGGCCTCTGGGCCCATTCTACCAAGACTGGTCAAATTTTGGTGCTTATTGAAGGTGATGCTATATTCTGAACCTCTTGACTATTTGCATCAGAGGTGATTCCATTCTATTAGTGCATGGAATAAGAGTTCTCCTGAAAACCCAAGCTTTTCTGTGGCACTGCAGGAAGCAAAGCATATAGTCATTGTACGGATTTTCAAAGCAGTGCAAAGAACACAAAAGAATCTCTGGAAAGAGGAGGAAGGGAAAGGAAAATCCTGTTGGTAGGAGTGGAAAAGAAGGTTAGGGAAGTTTTAGGATAGAATAATGTAATATTGTGATCTCCTCTTGTCAGATGTTCCCTTGATATTGCCTGCCAGTTGTGGGTAGACAGCTTTTTAAAAAAGAGTGGTGGAAGACCACTAGGAACAGCTGGGTTTCCTTCTTGGTGCGTTTCTGCCATCTTTCCAATGGGACGTAAGTAGTGGAATTAAATTAGTTTATTTGTTCTATGGCACAGTAAGCTATACCCCTGGGGCTGACAGTGGACTTTGTAAATATCTACATATATGGTACAATAAGTTACAGATACAAGGTGAAGTAGTGCACTGTCGGCGAGGTAGATAGACAAGAATGGTTCTCTCCTTTTGTTTTGTTTTCTAATTACAAGTAGCTTTAAAATTATAAACTTTTAAATGATAGACACTGTTTAGGGCTTAAGACTAAAAATCTCAAGGGGACTAGCTATAAATGGGTTCATTTTTTGCCTTAAATTTGTGTCATTCCCAAAACTTAAAAGGTATTTACTTAAAACTACTCTTCTGTATCATCCATGTTTGATAGAGCTAAAATTCTTTAAATTATTTCCTGTATGGGAAACATTAATAAGATCCTGACTTGTTTAAGGAATTAACAATTTTGATTGGATTACTGAAAGCTTTTTTGACTTAAGGTGTTCACTTTTTACCCTGGAGATAGGTATGCAACAGTATGTGTGCTTGACATGTGATGCATGCAAATGCTAAATACAGTAGCAGCATGAGGCAAGTGTCATTAACAGTAATTTATGTAATGAAAGCCACCTGGCTGTCTTCGTAATTAATTGCTTGTAAATAACAAATTTAAATATAATTTATAGTTTTCTAAATTTGATTATATATTTTTAGGAGCAAATTGTTTAAGGGTGTTTGGGGATTTATTTAGTTTCAAATTGGCACAGATATGCTTTTTACATACAGACTAATCTTTTAATGTAAAATGAACAGTCTAATTAGCTTCAAATTGCCATTCACTCATAAAAATATTTTTCTAGAATTAAATTTAAACATCTAGTTTATACAGGAAAATATAGGTTTGAAGAAAAAAAGTATAAAGTAGAATGATTTTCCCCTTTCTCCACAATCAGGAAATTTAAGATTGGACTCTGAAAAACTTCTCTTGACAAGGTACTCTATAATCCGATTCTTTTCCTAGGGGGAAGTAGCACGATACAGTTACCCAAACAAAATGAGGAAGATAAGACAAAATGAATGTATCAAATATTTCTTTGCAGTAATGGCCTACTAAGTGAATGTTTCTTCAATGTATGGACCTTGGCCCTATCAAGAGGGCAGATAGTAAAGGTGAGAGATAAATCCCTGGTTTAAATTGTAGCTTCTTTGCCTTAACTGCTTGTTGAGGTCCATTGCTGTTGCAGCCTAGGAGCATCTGTGCACAACTGTCATCAGATGACTACAACTTTTGTGTATTTTTGTCTAAAGGTTCGACATATAGATTGTGGTACTGAGCGAAAGAGTTCAAACTTGCAAACATGTTTTCTGTATAATCTTAACTGAAGTAGATTGAAATAAAGTGTGGATGATTGTACAGTTAAGTGCAAACAAGGAGTTTGAAGAGGTTTTGCTTTTTCTCTCAGTCTCTGGTATGCTGCTCTATGACTGCTTTGGGATGTGTTCACCGATTCTTTCCTGGATATTAAGAAACTTTTCTTCTTGCTAAGCAACTTGGAGTAGTTGAGGACAAGGACATAGCAAATCATCTGCTTATGTTAGTCTCAAGCTTTGCCTTTTTTTATTTAATTTTCTGAGAAATTTTGTTGGTAGAGTTAAAACAAACCCTATTTGACTCCTATCAGTTTCTTTTGTCAATGGACTCCCTGACTAGATGATCAAAGGGTACCAGAGAAGTTCTGGTATGTGTAAGGTAAAAAGATTCGATAGTCATTGAAGCCTGATGTCAGAATATTTGAGAGTTTTAATTTCATGTTTTACCACTGACATTGTATTTTTTAAGTCTGTGTTGTGAATATATTTTGGTTCTGTATTGCATCTGAAAATACTTCTCAGGTTGAAAATTGAACCTTACGAAATAGTTTTATGTTTTTATGGAAGAGACTTTACTTGAAACATTAGTGAAAGAGTATTTACTTACAGAGGTCTGTGTGGGTTTGGCATTTAAGTGGGTTTCAAACATTCATGCAACAAGCACTGTGCTGTTTAACTCTGGAAAGAAAAAATATCAGAACAATATGTTGGGCAAATTACTATCTATTTTTTGTACTTGCTTACTGAGATAATAAGACCAAAAAGTAGTTCCTTTTCACTTGCAAATATCACTCTTCTGTTCCTGTGTTTTCAGAGTTCCATTTTTAACCATAATATGTGCCACTGTTTATCCACTGTTAAAGCGTAATGTTGTTCTCATCATAAGCATATATATGTGAATGGAAAAATAGCATTCCGACTTATTCCGACTTCTCTTTTCAGTTTGGGGGCTTGATCAGAAATACTTCATAATCATTTGAATATGGCATATTTTGAGTTACACTTGTATTACTGCTGTTGAAAGTTAGATTTTTATGGTGTGGGTGAAAGAAGGTAGAATTTATCTCTGCGAAGAGCTAGCATTATTTTGTGATCATTGCCTGTTTTGATAATTTGTATTTACCTCTGCATTTTATTTTTTTCATGTCTAATACAGATTGTTCATAGTCTGCAGTTGTTTTAAAATATATTGACCGTTACAACAGACACCAAAAAATGAGGTGTCTACAGGAAGAATTGGTGCCCTGTTCTTAAAGGAACTTCTAAGTCCTTCTAAATGAAAAATCATTCAAACAGTATCTAATACTGGCAATTTTCCTCTGTCTGCTGCTAGAACTTATTGGCCAACTAGGTCAGACATTATTAAAGTTCAAGTGGCCCAGTGGGAAAAGTAATGGCCTTATGCTACTATGAATTTTAAATGCTGCCATTTCTATGTATTGCACCATCATCTGTTCTTGCACATCACTAAATTGTATAGAAGTTGTGGGACCAACCGGTGTCAAGGTCATAGAAGTGATGACTCTTCTCAAGTAGCCTTCTCGGAGCTTTGTCATACAGTTACTCTCATAACCCTGGCTATAGACAGCAAAGTTGTATGCACATGCCTGCATTTAACCTTTTTATTATCATTGGATAGTGTAAGCCTGCAATGCAGGATGTCTTTTTCCTCAGACTCTTTACTTTTGGTTTTTATTTTTGATCCTACCAAAGGTACGAAATCGACTTTGATGCAAAGATCATTTTTAGTGAGTGATTCTATTTAAATCTGTTGAATTGAGCTGTTGTACAGTTTATTGAACTGGATATTGGAGAATTTCAAAAGTGATGGGTGCTATAGTTCTCCAGATGAGCTTGAATTTTATCTTGATTTTAAATGTGATGGTACTAAGCCCTAAATGAGCATATCAGCAGGTACTTCTTGTCATGTGTATATATATTCATTGAATTTTTATAGTATTAATATATTTGTAATGGGAGTATTTCCCCAACAGCACTGTATTGGCATTGTAGTTCCCAAAGTAGTAGCTACTGATGTTTCATTGTGTGGAAAGCTTGTTATGCAGAGATAATAAAACTGGTTTTGTATGCCAGACTTGAACTGGTGTAGCTGGAAAGCTGTAACATTGGAAGATAGCCACTTTACAGAAGTTACCATGTTGTAACTAAAGACTTAGATACTTTTATGTCACTTAGTTACTCCAATTCAAACTCATATATTCATTTAAACACATATATTCACACATGCACACATATATATATAGACACATATATTGATTTAGCTTAAATTGGTAATTCACCGACTTCTGATAAATCAGTATTAGATTTGTGAATGATAAAGTACAAATGTGTACAGAGACAATAATGTGCTTTTTGAGAATTTTCATTCAGAGAAGTGACCACAAGCATATTAAAACTTTAGGAAAGATTTCAATATTAAAAGCTGCAGCGAAGAGAGGTTAAAGCTATAACTTTCTAGAGGTCAGTGAGTCTCCCTCCCTCCTTCCATGTTCTTCAGCGCTTGGATGCATATAAGTCTAGCGGTTCTCATGCTTTGGTAGGCCTTTGGTATTCCTGAGCCTTCCTGGATGTGGAACCATTCAGACTGCTAAGAAGCCTTTTTCCCATCCTGACAATGCTGACATGTAGAAGAAATTCTGAGAATCCACTAGTTGTCACCTCCTCTCAGGTGGGAAGTTCACCATCAGGCTGGCTTTAGTTAATTTACAGGTGTAACTGTGGTGCTTGTTAGCTACATCCTGCAGTTCTGGGAAGCCACGGAGGCTTTACGCATCCGTGCATATGTTATGCATTTGAACCAATGCTGCTAGATCTATTTGAAATCCATTATTGACAGAGTTTTTAGAAATAAGAGCGGACTGGTTAGCATGTGATAAGCAGTATAGAAACATTGCTTCCTTTAGGAGTTCCTGTTCCAAAGCATTTGCAGTACAGAAGTTGAGAATTAAAAGGCTGTTTGGGTTTCTTTCATGTCTTTGATAATGTAACAGGAAAAATGTATTTTAGACACGCATTCTGGAATTTCAGGATAGCTGTGAGGAGGACTCCCTTTCCACCCCCAGTCACTTAAATTCGTCAAATACGTATGTATTTCTTTCCTCACATAGATTCTTAATCCAGTATGGCAGCACCGTGCAATTCTAGCCCTAAGTTGTATGTATTACTTTTATTTTAAAGCTCAATATTGCATTATTAAAAATATTTACAAACTTATTATACATGGAAAGGGGAAGTTCTTTTCCAGTTATTAGAAATGAGAGACTGTCGCTGTCTGCTTCAAAACATTTCATGAAGAGATATGACTAGCACTACGTACTCACACTGGAGACTGTGGAAGGAAAGAATTTCTCCCCCTACCTGAATTCCTACAGTAGCTAAGTGCAATGTTGTATGCACTTCCAAGAGAAGGTTTGACACTGCAGCTTTGGGATTTCAAACGTAACAGCTTCTGAATTTTGGAAACGCAGCTCCTGCCTCACTCAGTTTTTTAACCAATATATTTATCGTCTTAACGAAGTGGAATGTTCCATTTTGTGAAAGGGAAGCAATGAAGCAATGTTCTTTGTAGATTTCATTTGTTTAAAAAAAAATCAAGGCTATTCTATATATATAATATATATTTGTCTCATGATGGACTTTGCTTTCCCCCTGTTTGTCTCCACTTGTGTGAATAGTTGCTGGATTAAATACTACAGTTCATATTTACTCTTGATTTTTTTCTTTTTTGTACAGATCTCTTTAGGTAGTCTTCCTTTGTTTCCCTCTTTCTATTTTAGGTAAAAAGTGTGGAGTTAAAGATGAGGGAGAGGAAACTCATTTTAAAATGAATAGATGAAACAAGTGGAAACTTGGTTTCGTACCTAAAATTTCGTGTTTTCACTAATCTCAGAAAATAAACCAGAAAAGTGTAAGGTTTACATTATCCCTAAAGAATTAATTATTTGCAGGGGCTGATAATATGATATTTGCAGAAGTTTTCATGTTTGGATTTTCTCCTGGTGAAGCTGTAGTAAACAGCAAATATTAAGTTGGACAGCACCCCAAATCTTGGCTAGATCTGCAAGCCTGCTTTGTTGAGAAGACAATCTGATCCAATTAAATTCTTTTTGTCCTTACTAGCTGCTTCTTGGCCAGAGTTTTATATCAATTCTAGTTATAAAGCACTGATCTGCATCAGCATATTGTCTGTTACTAGTTTATATATGAATAGTCATTGCAAAACAAAACATTTCTGAAATACTCTCCAGGGATGATAGCATTTCTCCTCTACCAAACTCTGGGATTCATTAGAAGAGAATGGTGTAAATTTTACTCTTACATATTAAATGACCAAAAGGCATATTCTTCTTCCAGCACCAGACTTGCAATTGTCTTTTTAGCCTGACTTATCTCTAAGTTCTTAGAGACAATTCCTCTTATCCCTTGTTCTGGTCTGACTTGGGCATCCCATTCTCAATGGGGATGGACTTTGATATCTGTAATACTTTTTTTTGGTTATGATAAGCAGATTTTTATATCTTTATATCATTTGGAACCTAGAAATGACATTTCTTTTTTTTTTTTTAAATAAAAGTTATTTTCTGTCTAAAAAAAAATGGGCATTTTGTAGCAGATTTTAGATTTCACTGTTTTATGCCTAAATCCAGTTATGTATTGACAAGAGCACAAAGTGCATCAGGCATTCAGATGGAAGTATGCCACTGATATCAACACAGAGTAACAAAAGGTAAATTGGTTCATTATGGATGCTGGTGTACAAGAAAAAGAGGATATTTGAAGAGCAAGGCTGGTTGCTTTGAACAGAGCTCTGGGAGTTAGGTCCATTGCCATCTGGAATTGCAGAAGAAAATGTTTCCATGACAGTGGCTGCTATAGAACTTAAGAGGAAAATTTGCTTGTTTTCCTGGAAAGTAGATTTAGTTCTACAAGATGGATAACAAGTTAATTTATTAACTATTTAATCTGGGTAGTACTTGAAATTATGAGCTTGCAGTTTTTCACTTGTTTCAGAAAATCAGCAAATAAGTACCTTGGCTCTACAGTTGGTTCTCGACAAAAGAGCTTGCTTGACACAAACATGTCTATATCCCTAGCCTTCCAGTAAGCCATGAAGCTTACTATAAAGTTTAATCCGTAAGAGGCAATAATGCAGCACTGAAATGTTACTTTGAATAGAAGGTATTTTCAGTGTTATATTTGTTTTCCTGGGTATCTCAGCTCTATTAATTTGTCTGCTCATTTGCTGCTTTGAGATCCTGTATAGAAGCATCACAGGATGGATGGCGCCCTAGGAATTTGGCTGCTCCTGTAGAAGTAATGATAACTTACATGTCAGTATCCCTGCTGTCAGTATCAGCAGTTGTGATCATGCTGTCTTGCAACACAAATGCATGTTCATGACTTCTGTCCCCTCTCCAAGTACACAGTACTGTCTTTTTCAGCGCTTTTTGAGACCATCATGTTTCAGTTTTCTGTCAATGGCATCTTGCAATACATGCTCCAGCTGTGTTTTGAGCTATTTCATTTTGCTAGGAAGTTGTGGCGATGGAATTGTGGCAAGGAAACACTGAGTGGCAGATAAGTGATTTTTGTGTTTAAGAGGGGAACTGTGTTAACCAGAAGAAACACGGAAGCAGCCATGTGAAGATGTAAATCCACTTCTCCTGGGGAAGGAGAAAGATCTGGTAGTAAGGCTTGAAATTCTTTGAATGGTACTATTGAAATAATTCTCTTTGTCACAGTCATATTGTTTTTGTACTGCAATCCAGTATATATCCAACTTGTTCAGTTATTGGACTGAATTTTTTAATGTTCATGGTAAGTCCTAAATGATCTGAACAGTTGGAAGCATAGGAGAGGAGTGTTGGACTAAACTGAAGTAGAAGGGCAAAATCCAAGGACACCAAAGGAACAGATAAAATGGACAAGAGTCAGGAGTGTGAAGAGAGGGATAATGGTCTTAGTTCTTTTTGATATGTCAGTGGGTATAACAGGATAATGGTACAGTAAGTACAGTAATCATGCTGGGAATAGCCTAAAAATACAAAATTGTTATGTCAGTGGGAGAGAACTCAAACCAGAAATTCAGTTAAATGATGTCCTCTTTTGTTTTGATTTTTTTCCACGTCTTTTCTCTAATTTCAGTTCTGCCATTATGACCATGTAAATCTGTCAGATAATAATAGTTAGGTGGAGAGCCGTAGGTATCCAATTTATTTATAACCTGCAGGGGTTTTTTAAATAAATCAACTTGAAATACCTTAGCTTTGCATATGTATATAGCCTGTGTAAGTATATAATCTTAATTTCTTTCCTTTGTTCATCTTCTAATGATTACATGTGCATGTTGAAGGTTGCCATAATTGGATGGTGCACCTTTTGGGGAGGCATTGTGGTACATATCTCCTGGTCTCTATCTCAAATGATGTATATTTAAGAATATTTAAATTCTTGACTACATTGTAATTCATTTTTCTGTAATCCATGAATTTCATAAATCTGTATACTAGTTTATGTTGCTATCATTTTTCTACACTTTTAACATTCAGTCAGTGAGTACTCAGGGTGAACATTCTCGTGTAAAATACTGGAGGTAAGGCTCAGCTTACTGCTGTCACACAGATGTTGTGCAGGGCAGACAAGCCCAAAATACAGCGTTATGGCAAAGATGCTGGAAGCACAAATATGGATAAGACAAACTAGTAAGCTCTTTATATAGCACTGCATTAATCTAGTCGCTTTGTTCCTAATGCTTCAACTGGTTGGTTTAGAGGTCACTTTTTATATTGTGCTGCATAGACATACCGTCTGTTTAAACCTGAACAAACCATTTAGTCATTCTGTGCCTCAGTTTTCCCTTTTGAAAATGGGAGTAAGACTTCCTTATCTTAAATTAGTATTTCTGAGGTGTGAAAACGGCAAGCAGAAGGGCCATTTAAGTGTGGAGAGAACATTTACATTTAATGTATGTGTGATGTGATACAGGTGTTAAATTCACATACAAGAAATCTGGCAGAAGAGCAAGACTTTAGACATTGCTGAATCTTTAGGCATACCTATGCTATGCCTTAGTAGGTAAGTTCACGAAAGGAAAAATGTTAATTATTCATAATGCTTTGCTGTACCATAAAACTCGATTTATTGAGACTATAATTTGTTCAAGTTGCATGTAGTAGGAAAATATATCAGGAGTAATTAATTGTATTCAGGATGTGATGAGGTAGATATATCCACAGAGGACAATTGAAAACAGTAGCGGTGTGGTATTGATTGCCTTTCAGAGGGAAAAAAAATCTTGTCCTATTTCTAAATGTTAACAATTCAGAGAGAAAAATTCCCACTTGGGAAGAATGCTTTCCAGGTTGCTTCATTGCCAGGTGTTTGACATTGAGTGGAGCCTTAGATGAATGAAGCTTATGGCAGCTTTTGGAAATGACCGACTCCGGGGAATCTCAGCTTCCTGCTGTGAAAGTTTCTATTTTCAAAGCACATCAGTTTCAGTGGGAATGTTCCAGTGGTCCCATATGCTACTTCTGACAGAGGGGGAAGTTTTTAACCTGAATATGAGACAGCTACTGAAGAGGTTCCCTTGCTGCTAACAAAATGAATTTCAATATGTTGCCAATGAACAAGCGGCATGTTCCCAATTGCTGATGGAATTTAATTCCATCAATTATTAATGGAAATTTTGCTTTGTTTTCTTTTTTGCCTGTTCCCTTTTAACTTAGCTACCTGCTCTGATAGGACTTTGTGGGTTCTGAAGCTGAAAAAGGAATCACCCAAACAATATGCTCGTTTGCTTTGAAACTCTTGCTATATTTTCCTCCCCTCCCTCATACGCTCTCTCCTTGACCTAGCAGCAGGAAGCCTTTGTCTGAGGTGTTCATCTGGAACAACTTTTCCACACTTGTTTTCATGTTCTGTTAGATTACAGGGCAGCAGGCCTACCTTTGAAGCTCCCTTCTCTTTTGTTTCTTTGCAGTGCACTCCAGTAATTAACTTTGTCCTTCTTTTATTTGTTCCAGTCAATCGCAGTCCACTCTGCTGAGCATCTTCTCCCAGGAGTACCAGGTTAGAAGTTTTCTCCTTTGTGAGGGTTGACAGGTGCCTAATTGAATGATGAATGTCCCTTTATTTCTTTGTAATTGAACTGCCAGCTTTCTGATTGGTTTGGAGGATGTTCCCTTTTCCACATCAAGCACCGCCTGAGTCTCAGTGGATGGCTGCCAAGCCTACCCATCCATCTGTCTAATAACATCTAGCCTTTGCTTATTTGGTGGACCTGTAATAAATTATGCTAAACCATTATTATTCTGACAATAATAATTTCCCTGTGTTGCGTGGTTCCATGTGCTAAATGTTTGCTGACTTGCACTGTCAGTGCTGCTTTCCATTGCTGACAGAGATGATGATAAATGACCATTGCCGGAGTGGCAGAAGGCAAGAGAGGCAGAAAATGGAGTCATTTATCATGAGATGACAGATGTCAGTCAAGTGGCAAGTCTCTATGGAATTACTTTTTGTAGTTTTTCAAATAAGTTGTTTTTAAGCAATGTTCTTCCTGGTTAAAAATGCCAGTTGAATTGTAAAACTAGAGTGCACCAGACTTAGATGGAATTGAATTGAGGGAAAATTAATACAAAGGTTGAAAGAGAGAACAAGTTTTTCTTTGCCCTCTGCAGCCTTCAGTAAACTTATTTAGATTCAATTATTGTGACCTTATTGGCTTTTACATATATGGTACATTGCAGTACAGTCTGAAGATGTTCAATTCAATAGGTAGATTGAATGTCATCTCTGTACAGAATCTAAAAACATAATGCAGTTTATATATTAAAGTGTAGCCAAGAAACATGTGTTTGGGCAGTCATGATTTCTGTGTTTTGATCTATGACACATTTGTAAGACTCTTTGTTTTTTCATTTTTCTAGAAACAAATCAAAAGAACACATGCCAAGCATCACACTGCTGAAGCTATTGAAACTTACTACCAAAGGTATGACCTCCCCACCCCAGTTAAGAGTATCATCATAACTACTAATTGTTATGGCAATTATGAGTAAATTAGATTATTAGTTTACGAAGCTGATTTTCTATAAAAATAAAAATTTGGGATGAGGAAAACAGGGTGGTTCATGTAAAAATGTTTTTCAGTGAAAATGCAGAAATTTTTCAGCTTTTGGTCAGTCTGATTAAGAAAGGGTTTACTTCCTTGGCTCTAGGTCAGGATAAGCAAATATTTTTTACAGTGTATGTGATAGCATTTATTATATATTACTTACAGTTTGTAATTACAGGATTTCTGTGTCAAGACTAATATTGATGATAACTTCCTTACAGCAAGGGAACTTGTTCTGTTATTTGCTTGTACTTTTAAAACAACATTTGTGTTACATTACAAAAAGTTACGTATTAAATTCATGTATTGCTAGTTAAAGCACTAATTTTTAGATCACTCCTGTTTTATCAACAGAAGTGTCAGAAATAGCTTTTAAGGGAGGATGAAAACCGTTATGTCATTTTACAATATTGTACAATTGTTTGCATCTTAAGCTAATAAATTGTATTTGCTACACCTTACAGTTTGTCTGTTACTTCTGTAGGCTTTACTAAAAATACTGCAATGACATAATTGGGGCATACTGATAACTGGTAAAGATATGCAATTAAAATACTACTTTGTAGACTGACATATCTGAGGAGCTTGCATGGCAAGTGAGTTCTTACTTTTGATTATAGATGTCTGATATTTATGCTTAATATTAATCTGTATGAATCAGGAAAATAAACAAAAAGCCTTAATTTGTAAACAATTAACTGTGCTTCTGCAGAGTCACATACTTAAAACCTAAGCACAGCCTGATTATATCAGATGCTGGTTTAGAACACCTAGCGTGAATTGTGCTGTTTTGGGGGTTTGATTTTCTTTTTTTAGTAGTTGTGGTGTTCTGTAAAAATTTGTACTTGATCACATTGCACTTCTAGTGTTGATTCTTGGTTAGGAAGAATATTGGCTTAAAATTTTGTTGTTAATAACCATGTATATACAATACTATTTTTAATTACTTCTCACCAACACAGTTTCACTGAAGTGCCCTATGTTAATTGTAACTGCTGTGTAAATAAGCCTTTTCTTAAAACGTATGTAAATCATTTAAGTCACTTCTATGATGCGTTACTAGTTCCAACAACTTAAACCTGAAACATGGGACCAAATTTCGCTTTATGCAAAGCAGCAGTTGTATTGGTCTCAGTAAGGTTGTAGGTATGATTAAGTTTGGCTCACATCAGGTAGGAGGATTTGGTCTCCTGTCCCCTTCTGTACTGTCTGAAGTATGATAGCAGTACATAACTAATGCATTATGTATGAAGCTATATGGTGGTGGTAGGGAAAATCATTCTTTATGCTATTTCTAGGTATTTCATATTGCAACTGTATTAACATGGATGAATAAAATGCACGTTTTAAAATCAGAGATGTTCTGTTAATAGTTAGAAAACTCATCTCAATCCTGTTTTAGTAGATTTACAGTGTAGTATGTTTCGTAAGCTACAGGGGCAAACTACTTGAGTCAGAAGCCAGTTTGAAATGCTTCAAGCATAAACATGACAAACATGTCTTCTCCTCTACTCTTTTGTAGCATCCATCCTTGCCACTGTAAACCCCAGTCTGTGTGGTATGCTCTTTCCTATTCCCACCAACATACAAGCAGATAATTATGCTCCCATTGCTTTCCTAGGTCAGAAACTACCAATTTTTGAAGGTAGTCATTTCCAGTGGTCCCTGTTGGGAGCAAGTAGAAGTACGGTTGAGTGGAGTAGTTTCTGCTGCTCTGCTGAGACTTACTAGTCTTAAATTTAGGCAAACACGAAGACAAATTACAAGAAAGATCAGCAAGCTTTTCAGAACAGTATTGCCATCAGCATGTGAGACCTGTTAGTCCTTAATGGAATTGCCAGTAGCATTAGAAATATCTGACAGAAAATTACTCCATTGTCAGCTGTAGCTTTGCTGTTAAATCAACTAGATGCATGGTTTAGAACATTAATCTCAAGTAAATCTTCCTGGTTAGGTATTTTGTTTATAAGCTCTCCTTTTTTTCTTCTCTTACAAGTTTTCAATGTTTAAATATACACAAGGCATCTTGTTTTGTGTTTTTTTTTAATGTAGAACTGAAATAGGTTAAAGCAAAAAGCTTTTATCACTTCCTTTATTCATTAAGCCTCAGAATAACTTGCAAACAAAAAGCCCTGTAATCCTCTGTGAAGAGGTTTATGCAAAGGTATTACACCCATTCCACAGAAAGGTAAAATGATAAAGAATTTTTATGTCTGTAATTAATGAGCAGAAGAGTGGCTTCTGATGGATAGATAATGATAGAGCTGGGAAGGCTGTGGCCTTCTAATGATGTCAGTAATGATGTGCTATATGAATATGGATAGGATAAACGAACAAATGTTGGTAACTATTGTTCTTTTCCACATGGCTGCAAAGCACAAAGTGGCTTCCAATAATATAGCTTCTTCCCTTCAACTCCTGAGAACAGGTTATAGGCATTATTGAAATATAAACATCAAACAGTGAAAGTAACAGAAGTGAGGAAGGCGATACTGTGTGAAGTGATGGTCAGAAACATCACTGTGTATCCATATTGGTCTAATACCCTTAATCAGAAACATTAAGCCTTTGCCATTGATAGGATAATGACTTTCTATCACCCTTTATTGGATCCTAAATAGTTCTTCTTTTATGTTCTCTTTAGAATATTAATTTGATTGTTAGACTCTGATTTCACTAAAGTAAGCCTTTAGTATTTAAACTACTGCCCAGTTGATAAAATCTGGATTAAATTTGAGAATTTATGGTTTTGTGCATAGTAGTGAATTGAGTAAGATACACAGTACGCCTTCATAGTTGAAGGTGGAACGCAAAATCTTTACTGTGAATAATAGAGGTTTATTTGTCTGTAATGTATCTTTAAGTAGTACAGATATAATTTATTTGTATGTCATTAAGCCAAAATTTATTTTAATTTCTTGATTTATTGTGTTTTTTACCAGTGACTTAATTGAGATTGATATATCTTGCAGATGTATAGGAGACAACCCTGGAGAGTTACTGATTGTTTAAAATACTTACTTCTGAAAAGATTTCCCATTAAATACTCTGTACTGGGGTATTTTCCCCCAAATGAAAGAGGTGCACAAGGGAACTGACATGTATAAACTGGCCTTTTCTTGCCACCACAGAATTACCTGGCTTTGTCTTGTCTAGGTACCTGAATGGGGTGATGAAAAATGCAGCTGCCCCTATATTACTGGAGCTGGCCAATGAGGTAATCATCTTTACTTTTTTCTTTAATCTTCTGGTATAAAACCTAAGGGGCATATCTATAGTGACTTTAGTGAGAAATGTAATTAACCTAAAAAAAATGGTTTCAAGGCACATTAGACGTTTAAAATGGTTCCCCAGTCTGTTAGTACTTACAATAATTAGACAAAAAGCCCCATTTATTAATAAATCAGTTAATGTAATTAGTCTCTTAACTTCAAGGCAAATGTGTAATAAAGTCTGAATTTGTATTTTGCTGGAAATTTCAGACAGACCGTAGGGCTTTAATGCACAAACTTACTAAAAATTCCCACATTGATTAAATGGAGTTGCATCAGTTTTACTTACATTTGATTCCTTGTTTTTAATAATAAAACCCATCTAAGATTTTTTTATTATTATTTAATATTAGGAAGGGTTAAACCAGTTCATTTTCCTGACTCCCTTTATTTCTGTTCATATGGATTAGAGGATGGCTAATGAAAACTGCTTAATATAAAGCAATTAAGCAGAGTAAATTCCTCAGTATAGCCATTTCCTAGAAAAGCTGGTGTATGAAAAGTTCAGTACGGTTGCCATTAAAGTCTTGACAAATGTATTGATGCTGTTTATTAACTAGAATATGAATCTGCCTTGGGATGCAAGGTGTTAATTGCATTAAAAACTGCTGTCTAAAGCACTATCTCAAAGAAGGTGTAAAAAGTTTGAAAGAGTGGCAGTGAGCCTCCTAGAAAAAAAATTGATGAAATATCTACCCCTTAAACTCTAAAATATTTATTTACAATAATAATAACAATACAATAGCTGATACTCGTTGGAACTGCTTATGCAAACCTCAGAGGGATAGAATGAAATGTATGCTGTTTTGTGTTGCATTTTAATAGAAAATGTAAGAAGGAGGCAGAAAATGAGTGTTTGCATTGAAAATGATACAGCAGTACGAATATTAAGTGTTGCAATAGCAGCAAGTTCTACATGTTACATTAGTAAGAAAGAATGGTTTCTCTCTCATGTACATTGCTGCAGCCAGCAAATGAGTGATTACCTATCAATTACTAGAAGGTATTAATGGTCTGTGAAGTGTCCACATATCCTGATCATACAGTTAGCATAGAATAAAGGATTTATTTCATATTAGTACTAATGCGTAGCTTCTTACCGTTTCTGGAAAAGACAAGTCTTAAAGTACTGAGAATAGAATTTACTTTACATAAATAAGTACAATCTTATTAAGAATTTAGGTAAACAACCTGATTCATGATATATCGCACCCATATTATATGGGAACTGTCATAAAAATATTTCAAGCACAAAGTAATATATCTGTTACTGGTTCTTTGTATATTTTTTCCCATTGATTTAGAGATGATGCATATAATTTCTGACTCTAGTGAGCATATCTTTGTTTATATTATACTAATGCATTTTTGCAATTCAGATCAAAGATATCTGCAGTTCAGAAATAAATAAAAATTAAATCTAAGAGAAAGGGGAGATACACAAAGAACTTATCTGCTTCTGATTTTGTAGTAGCAGGTATATAAGAAAGGCAATGCATTTTGTGACTGCTGCCTAATGCATTAGGGAAATGTGGCAATAACCAGCACCAGATTACTGCTTCCAAACAATCAAGCTGCCATTTTTATATGATAGTTAATATTTAAATGACATACTCTTGCATCTGCTGACAATTGATGTAATGGTAATACTTTATGAGTCAATATATATTTAATCAGTGGAAACTGTAAAAATTGATGAGAAATATATAACATAGGTGCATTACAATGTGTAGCAGCTCTGTTAAATAGGAAAGCTCCATATTACTATCTTTTGGGGTTGTTTTTTTGAGGGTTTGTGAAACTACTTTTAATTCTTTTTTTTATTTATTTTATTTGCCAACTTATTCATATTGTATAGGCAATGCAAAAGGACTAAAATAAGTCTCATTTTTGTTAGATAGGAATAATAAAATTAGTCACTGTTCTCTTCATACAAATATTTTCAAGTGAGATTTGAAGCACTATGAATTTTACTTACATGCTAAATTCTGACATGAAGCATGATGGCCCTGTTTCAAAGAAAGATGGACACATGATTAATATGAAAATTAGGGAGATGCAAGTACCTGAACTAATAAGGTAGTCCTTATTCAGGCTGGACTACCTTCAGTAATTTCACCATTTTTCATGTGTCAGCTCTGATGTGGGTTACTGGAAATAAGCAGCTCCGTGGAAAGCATTTCTCTCTACTTGGGGA